>NW_012117077.1:687345-716841 GCF_000951035.1 Colobus angolensis palliatus
AAGACTCTGTCTCAAAAAAAAAAAAAAAAAAAAAATTTAAAAATTGGTAAGATGTGTTTTGTGGCCCAAAATATGTTCTATCTTGTTGAATGTTTAATTTGGGCTTGGAAAAAATGTGTATTCTTCTGTTGTTGAATAAAATACTCTATGCATGTAAATTACATCCAGTTGGTTGATGAAGTTGGTGAGTTCAATTACGTCCTTAGTGATTTTCTGTTACTGGATCTGTTAATTACTGATAGGAGTATTGAAGTCTCCAACTACAATGAGGTATTAATCTATTTATTCTTGCATTTCTGTCTGTTTTTGTCTTATCTATTTTGACACTCTGTTATTAGGCCCATACAGATTGAGAAATATTATATCTTCTTCCTAATTATGTAATATAGTGCTTTGTCTCTGGTCATTTTATGTTTTGCTCCAAAGTGGGCTGTATCTAAAATTAATATAACTACTCAATATTTCTTGTTATTAGTGTTAACATGATAGAATTTTTCCCAGTTCCTACCTTTAATCTATGTGTTTTTTATATTAAAATGAGTGTATTGAAGAGAACATATGTTTATGCTTATTTTAAATCCACTATGTTAGCATCTTTCTTTTAATTGGATTATTCAGACCACTGCTATTTAAAGTGAATATTGATATAGTTGGATTAATATCTACTGTATTTGTTACTTTTTTCTACTTATTGGTTTTGCCCTCTGTTTGTTTCTGTTTGTTCCACTCTTTTTCTGCCTTTTGTAGTTTTAACTGAGCAATTTATATTTCATTTTATGTCCTTATTAGAATACCGATTATATTTCTTATATATAACTTATCCAAAATCATCATAACAACAATGTGATTATGTTTCATGGATAAGTAAAATGAATGGCAAAACACTGTAAGAGTTGGTTTCTGAGACAAGTTAATGATATTCCAAGTTAATTTGCACTAAACCTGTAATAGTATAGTGCTAATAAAATTAGATCTAAATTCATTATACAAGTATATTTCAAATTTTTAGGAAACAAAATTTTTTATGAAATATAATTTTTACTACCCTGATGGCTTATTTGAAAAACATTAGGTTAATAATGTGAATGTAATAAAATTCTCAATCTTTCACTTACAATTACCCTTTTTTGTATATATTTTCTCCTGTAATGTATGAATTTGCATGGATTCATTTTTATTGTTAATAAAATGTTTTTAAATATCTTTGAGGTATGATGGACAAATGAAAACCTGTACATATTTAATGTAAACTAATTCATGAGTTTGCAGATGAGGGTACATCTTTGAAATCATGAAAAATATTGTGCTCCTAGAACAAGCATAATTTGTTTTGATTTATATTTCCCTTTATTCCTTAATAGATTCATATAGCTAATAATATATTTAGAATCTTGATATCAATGTTCAATAATAGCCATTGGCCTGAATTGTTTTTCTTATTTTGTCTTTGTCATGATTTGATATCAAGTCATCCTATATTCACAAAACTATTTAGAAAGCCTTTTTGTCACCTTTAGTATTCTTGATTTGTTTTGTAATATTGAGTTTCCTTTCTTAAATATTTGGTAGACGTCACCAAAGAAGGTACCCTATCTATATCTGGACAAGCTCATTTGTTTGCTATTTTTGTTGTTGTTGTTGTTGTTGTTGTTTTCTTTTAAATGTGTAGAAAATTTATATTTAGGGCCGATTTTATGCCTAATTTCAGCATAGTGAAAAATGTCTTCTCATCATTTGAATTTACCAAAGCAAATGGATACACAGAAAAACCAATCTGATTAACATCATAAGGACAAGCCTTAATTCATTCCAGTTGGCCAACTCAAAAGGGTTGTATAGACAATCCACCACAAAAGAGTTGTATAGATAACCCAGAATATCGAGGATAATCCACTTTTATTAAAGGCAGTAAAACTATATAACTATAATAGATTCAGTTTGCGATGATTAATAATACTATTAATAAACAGTTGCTCATAATGAAGAAGAGGATGATTCTCAACAACAAATTAGTTTTGCTTTTTGTTGATAAAAGAGATAAGATATCTGGCAAGAAAAAAAGTTTAAATTGCTAATACTAGCTTGTAGTCTACCTACAAATCTTAATTATTTCTCTCCTCTTTAGGATAATATAAATTATCTCCAGAAAATATATTTAATTTATTTAAAAAATTAATATCCATCAGAATTCTATTTTTCCAAGAGTATTTTTTTTCTATAATGCTTCAAACCACAGAAAACCTATATATCTATATATGGAACATATTAAGAGTAATGTGAAGCATAATGATGGAACCACCTACAGATAGTGAAGAGCATTAACATAATACTTTTAAAAATACCAACTGAAAATCTGCTTTGCATAAGCCAAAAATAGTTAGCTACATGCTACTAGAGTATAAATGTTTTAAAAGGAAGTGATAAAGATATCTTTATTTACTTCTATTTTATACAACATGTAATCTGGTTGTAAAGAAACATTTACTGTCTAGTTTACACTTTGTGGTTCATAATAACATCACTTACACAAACTAATTAGCTAATGAAAATGTGTCTTATCTTGTAAGTATTTTGAATAAGAATATGTTCTCCACATTGTTTTTTGGTGTTCTTACTTTTTTCTTTTTGCTCATTATTTTTATTTTTATTTAATTAATTAAAACAATTTTTAAGTTCAGGAGATACATGTGCAGATCTGTTACATGAATTTATTGTGTAATGATGAGGTTTCCTTCTAGTGAACCCATCACCCAAATAGTGAGCATAGTACATGATAGGGAGGTTTTTGAATCATTTCTCCTCCCTCTCTCTCACCTTTTGTAGTCACCAGTGTCTATTCCATCTTTGTGTCTATGTATACCCATCCCATTTTTTATCATTCACTTATCAGTGAGAACATGTAGCATTTGATTTTCTGCTTCTCGGTTATTTTACTTAGGAATAGTCTCCAGCTTCGTTCATGTTGCAGCAAAGGGCATGATTTCATTTTTCTGTATACCTGCATGGTATTCTGTGGTGCATACAAGCCACATTTTTTATCTAGTCAACCACTGATGGATATTTAGGTTAGTTTCATGACTTTGCTATTGTGAATAGTGCTGCAATAAACACACAAGTACAGGTATCTGTGTGATAAAACAATTTATTTTTCTTTGGGTAAATACCCAGTAATAGGATTACTAGGTCAAATGGTAGTGGTTGTTCTATGTTTAGTCCTTTGAAAAATCTGCATATTGTTTTCCATATGACTAAACTAATTTACATTCCCACCAACAGTGTATGAACATTCTATTTTCTCTGCATCCTTGCCAACATGTTAGTTTTTGACTTTTTATAATAATCATTATGACTGGTGTGAGATGATATATCATTGTGGTTTTAATTTGCGTTTCTTTGATAATTAGTGATGTTGATGATTTATACACATGTTTATTGACCATGCATATGACTTCTTTTGAGAAATTTCTGTCTATGTTCTTTGCCCACTTTTTGATGGGTTTATTTGTGTGCTTTTTTGTTGTTGTTGATGTGGTTAAGTTCTTTATATAATCTGAATATTAGTCCCTTGTCAGATGCATAGTTAGAAAATACCTTCTGCCATTTTGTAGGTTGACTGTTTACTTTTCTAATCATTTGTTTTGCTATGCAGAAGCTCTTTAGTTTAAATTCCACTGACATATTTTTTTGTTTTTATTGCATTTGCTTTTGAAGTCTTAATCATAAATTCTTAGCCTAAGCCAGTGTCCAGAATAATTTTTCTTAGATTTTCTTTTAGTATTTTTATACTTTCAGGTATTGCATTTAAGTCTTTAATCTATTTTGAGTTAATTTTTGTACATAATAAGAGACAGTGGTCCAGTTTCATTCTTCTGCATATGCCTACCCAGTTTTCCTAGCACCATTTATTGAATAGAATGTCCTTTCCCCATTGTTTATTTTTGACAACTTTGTCAAAGATCAGTTTCTTTTATGTATGTGGCTTTGTTTATGGGTTCCTTATTCTATTCCATTGATCTGTGTGTGTATTTTTGTGCCAGTACCATGCTTCATTGGTTACTATAGCCCTGTAATATAGTTTGAAGTCAGGTAACAAGATGCTTCCAGTTTTGTTGTTGTTGTTGTTGTTGTTTTGTTTGTTTAGTTAGGATTGCTTTGGCTGTTCAAGCTATTTTTGTTTTTCTATGAATTTTAAAATAGTTTTTTTTCCAATTCTGTAAAAAAAACAACATGAGTAAATTTACAGAAATTGTGTTAAATCTGTAGATTGATTTAGGCAGTATAGTCATGTAAATGATATTGATTTTTCTTATCCATGAGATTGGGATGTTTTTACATTTGTCTCTGTTATCTATAATTTCTTTCATCAGTGTTTTGTAGTTCTCCTGTAGTACTCCTGTAGCAGTCTTTCATTGCCTTGGTTAAATGTATTGCCAGATATATTTTGTTTATATAGCTATTGTAATTGGGATTTAGTTCTTGATTTGTTTTTAGTTTGAGTGTTGGTGTATAGAAATACAACTAATTCTTGTATGTTAATTTTGCATCCTGGACCTTTACTGAACTTCTTTATCAAATCTAGGAGTATTTTGGAGGACTGTTTAGGGTTTTCTATGTATAAGATTATGTCATCAGCAATCAGAGATAATGTGGCTTTTTTTTTTTTCCAGTTTAGATGCCATTTTTTTTCTTTCTTTTGCCTGATTGCTCCGACTAGGGCTTCCAGTATTATGTTGAATAGCAGTAGTGAAAGTGGACATCCTTGTCTTGTTTCAGTTCCTAGGGGAAATATTTTCAACTTTTCCACATGTGGTATAACACTGGCTGTGCGTTTATCATATATGGCTCTTATTATTTTGAAGTATGTGCCTTAAATGCCTAGTTTGTTGAGGGCTTTAGTTATAAAGGGATATTAGGTTTTGTCAAATGCTTTATCTGCCTCTATTGAGATGACCATACGGTTTTTGTTTTTAATTCTGTTTATGTGGTTAATCATATTTATTGATTTGTGTATTTTGAACTATCCTGTCATCTCCGCAATGAAACACACTTGATCAAGATTAATTATATTTTGTTGTGTTGCTGGATTCATTTGGCTAGTATTTTATAGAGGATTTTTGTCTACATGTTCATCAGGGATACTGGCCTGTAATTTGTTGTCATTGTTGTTTGTGTCCTTATTGAATCTTGTTATCAGGCTGATGCTGATTTTGTAAAATGAGTTAGGAAGAAATTTTTCTTTCTTGACTTTTTGGAATAGTTTCAGTAAGATTGGTACCAGCTCTTCTTTATCTGGTAGAATTTGACTGTGAATCTGCTTGGTTTTATTTTCTCTTTTGGTAGAAATTTTATTACTAATTCAATTTCATACCTCATTATTTTCCTGTAGAGAGTTTCAACTTCTTCCTAGTTCAATGTTGATAAATTGTATATTTCCAGCAATGTTTCCATTTCCCTTAGGTTTTCTAGTTTGTGTGCATACTTATGTTCATAGCAGTCTCTAAGATGCTTTTGTATTTCTGTAACATTATTCATAGTGTGATCTTCATTATTTCTTATAGTGCTTATTTGATACTTCTGTCTTGATTTGCTGGTTTATAGCTAGTCTTCTATTAATTTTGTTTATCCTTTCAAAGAATCACCTTTTCATTTTGTTATTCTTTTGTATAATTTTTTGGTCTCAATTTAATTTAGTTCTGTTCTGATCTCTTTTTTTGTTTTTTTTGAGTTCCTTGAGATGTGACACTAGGTTGTTAAGATCTTTATTTTTTTATGTAGGCATTTAGTGCTATAAACTTTCCTCTTAATACTGTTTTTGCTGTATCCCAGAAGTTTTAGTATGTTATTTCTGTTTCCATTTACTTAATTTTTTATTTCTGCCTTTATTTTATTGCTTACACAAAGTTTATTCAGAATGAAGTTATTTAGTTTCCATGTTCATGTGTGGTTTTAAGAGTTTCCCTCAGTATTGATTTCTAATTTTATTTCACTGTGATCTGAAAAGGTGCTTGATATGATTGAGATTTTAAAAAAATTATTGTGACTTTATTTATGACCAAGCATATGATCAATTTTAGAAAATATTCCATGCTTAGATGAGAAAAAATGTATATTTTTTTATTAAGTGTAATTTTGTGTAGATGTGTATTGGTTCTATTGTTCAGGAGTCCAATTTAATTCCAGAGTTTCTTCGTTAGTTTTCTGCCTCAGTGATCTGTCAGTAGGGTTTTAAAGCTCCCCACTAGTATTATATGAATGCCTCTTTCCTTCTTCGTTAGTTTTCTGCCTCAGTGATATGTCAGTAGGGTTTTAAAGCTCCCTACTAGTATTATATGAATGCCTCTTTCCTGGGTCTACTAATATTAGTTTTATTAACCTGTGTTCTCTGGTGTTGGGTGTGTATATGTTTAGAATAATTAAATCTTTTTGTTTAATTGAGCCCTTTAGCATTATATAATGCCCTTCTTTGTCTTTTTTTATTTTACTATTGTTTTAAAATCCATTTTATCTGATACAAGAATATCAATCCCTGCTTCTTTTTTGTTTTTCATTTGTGTGATATATATTTTTCTACTCCTTCATTATGAGTTCATGGGTGTCATTACACGTTTGGTGGGTTTTTGAAGGCAGCAGATGGTTGGGTCATCTTTAAATCCAATTTGCCAATCTATAGCTTTTAAGTGGAGTATTTAGGCCATTTATGTTAAAAGTTAATATTGATATGTGAGGTTTCATTCCTGTCATAATGTTTCTGACTAGGTACAGTGTAGTCTCAATTGTGTAACTGCTTTAGAGGACCTGTGGATTTTGTCTGTAAGTGTGCTTTCATGGTAGCAAGTATTGTCTTTTAAAACTCCTTTGAGCATTTTTTACATGATTAGTCTGGTGATGATGAATTCCCTTAGCATTTGCTTATCTGGGAAATTTTTAATTTCTTCCTTATGAAGCTAAGTTTGGCAAGATATGCAATTCTTGGTTGACATTTATTTTTCTTAAGAAGTCTAAAAATAGGCCCCCAGTCTCATCTGGCTTGTAAAGTTTCTCCTGGGAAGTCTGCTCTTAACTCTGTTATGATTTCCTTTATAGGGAATTAGATCCTTTTTTCTAACTGTTTTTAAGATTTTTTTCCTTAGCATAGACCTTAGATAGTACAAATATGGAATCCTTCATAAATTTGCATGTCATCTTTGCCAGGAGCCATTCTAATCTTCTCTGTATTGTTCTAGTTTTTGTATATGTGCTTCTGAAATGAGCACCTATTATTTATTCTTATCAGAAACTTAAATATGTCATAACACAGATGTATTTGCTGTACCCTAATAATTAACTTTTAATTGTATTGATAAATACGTGTAACTTTGGTTCATACAGATGTGTTTGTTTAGTTGGTGAACTTATTGACCAATGGAAAGCATGACGCTCAGATATTGTTAGAGTTGTAATGTCAATTTAAACATGATAAAAAAAATTCATGATTAATAATTTCCCTATTTTTCTCACAGAAAAGAAAATAAGAAATCAAATATTTACAAACATCAGGTATTTCTAGACAGTATCCTTTATATATATTGTCCAATATAAGCTTCAAAGCAAACTTATCATGTTGTTTTTTTTTATTTTCCTGCTTTCTCATAGGAAGAAATTGGGGGACAGAGTAATTAAATAACATTTCCTATTTGATACAAACTGACTCCACCGTCCATTTTCTTCACAATTTATCTCACTGACTCCCATTATGTAGATCACTGTAGGCAGGACCATTGTGAATTTTGAATGCTTCTTTCTCAAAACAAATTACACTTTCACGTGTCATTTTCAAATTTTTTTCTTTATCATTTTAGAGAAAAGAAACTGCATAATTAATATTATGCTGCTGTGTTTGTGTGTAGTTTCTAGAAATTATCTACTACTAGCATCTCTTCACTTGCAAATCAGTCCTCTTTCTCTGTAATTTCTCCCTTTACTCTAAGACATTAAAATGTTTAACATATAGAATAATGTAAAATGTAGAAACATTTAAGAAATGGACAGGCAAGGAAGCCTCAAATTTTGTTACATTTATCTTTATTATGGGCAATTTCCACATATGAGATTTCTAATAGAACATTATTTTTACTTTTCTCAATGACCGAAAATTTATCTACATTAAATCTATCATATTTTAAATTTGTCCTTCAGTGCAGGAGATAGTAATATAATTTTAATAGGGTTGATAAAATAATATTAGCACCACAAAGCAATCTAACCAAAAACCATAGAAGACACATTATTTTTATTTGATCATTATACCAGCTTATTTAAAAAATCAGAGAATAGTCATTATGTGATATTTCAAGGTGAATGACTTGATTAATATCAGAGAAAGAATGCCATTGCAAGTATCTTAATCTTGTATTTTGTGCTCTTATTAAAATGCCATTTTCTGAAAAAGTTTTCTATCTTATATATTCTTGGGGAATGAGAAACTGAGAAAAGGAACGACTGTTTAAAGGAAAATAAAGTACAAATTATAATAGAGTTTGAAGATAAAATAAACATTCTATAATTAACCTAATAATGATTGTGAGCCAGAGTAAAATCCACATATACCAGCCGGACTAGGATGTTTTGATCTAATTTAGGCATCTTTTTTTAATTCATTCCTCACATAGCGAGAACCCACTTGGACCACTGGCTGTAACTGATGAAACCACATTTACTACCGCTACAGATTTCTCATGCCTGCTTATCTTGGCCCATGTTCTCAATTGTGTACCGGGTGGACAATCAAAATTCTTCATTAGTTTATTCACTGCTAATAATGGTTGAACTCTTGCCCTGGCCCTGAAAAGAAGTGCAATGTGTTCCAAATATCTTATTATTTAGCATCCACAGCAGCCATTGTGTAGCCTGAATCCAAAACTACACTTCATATGACGCATGCAATAGAAGTAGCTAGAAAACTTTATTCCAGTGATGATTATAGCTAACATTTTATATTGAGTAATTATTGTATGCAAGGCATTATTTTAAGTGCCTCATAAAAACATAATTACATTTAATCTTCACAACAATTCCAGGAGGTAGGTATAATTATCTTCCATTTACTAATTAAAAATCTGAGACCTAAAATGCTTGAATACCTAGTAAATGGTAGAACCATACTTCAATCCTAGATTTTTGACTGTAGAGATTTAGCTTTTAGCCATTATGCTACATCATCTCCTCTTAAAGTTATTTCAATATAGAGTGGGACATACCATATTTGTAACTTCCATAGGACTAAGTAAACAAAGTGTTCCAGGGTCTTGTTCTTCAAAAGTTTACACTGAATGTAGTGAAAATTCTGATATTAGTTGAGAAAAAACAAGGCATTAAACAAAACATTAGTCAAAACTATATGTATTTGAAAGAGTTTTTACAGTGGTTGCTTGGAATACCAACAATAGGAGTAAAGTATAATAATCCAAATAGCTCTTTCTGTGTATCAGTGTAATTTCATTTGTATTCATTTTTTAATCTTGCAAAGATTGTGGAAACAGGAAATAACAGTCATGTAAGTGGTGAACATATTCAAATACTGGAAGCAACATTAAAAATTCAACTGATTAAAAAATTTCATCATAACATTGTAATTTTTATGGAGGATATCCTCATAATATATATTTCTTTATTATTTGATTTTTAAAGACTTGCTAAGTTAATTGAGATGTGTACTTTTCCACGAAAGTATAATTGTTTCTCTGATTTAACTCTTTTTTAGTACAATTTTTAGTACAATTTTTTTGGTTTTGTAAAATTATGTAATTTTGTGTATTACAAACTTTGAACAACAAATTTAATTTCATACAAAGCTTTCATAATATTCTATAGTTCAAGCTGCAATTATATGTTACAACATTACTCTAAAAAAATTTCAGCATTCACTTAGGATTCTGATAATTGATTTTGAATTCTGCAGGATTGTTTTAGTGTAAGAGATTTTTCAGAGGTAAGAAAATAAAGTCATTATTATATGAGCCATGAAAAAAGGCTACATAATACCAAATATAAATTGTTAAGTAGACTAAAGTTCAGGAACCTCCAGGGATAATTTGTTAATAATTATAAATACATACCTTTAGGGTAATATAGAAACTAAAAAATCTGAGCCTATCTGAAAAAGACAGTAAACAATCAGAATATTACAGAATATTAAAAAATAATATTATGACATATTAAATGGATACTAAACATTAAAATTCCCAAAGAAAAAAATAATATCAGATTTTATAGTTCACAATGTAATAAGTACATAAAGCATGTTTAAATTTATGCAAATTTGAGACATATGTGTATATAAGCTTGTATGCTTATACATGTATTTAATCATCACTTTATAGTCATTCCTTATACTCCCCCAAATTGAAAAATAAAGAAGTAATAGAATAAACACATTACTTAGAAATATTTAAAAATGCCATAATAAAACTTAGAAGAATTGAATATGGTTGAATTTAGGGAGAAGAATTTCAGGGTCAGAAGGGATTGAGCCAAGCAACTGCTAATTCTCATTATAAGCTTTGTAGAATTTGCTTTATGTTCAAATTTTGTACATGTATGACTTTGAAAGAACAAAAAGATCAAATTTAAAATATAACTTTCTTTTTTCTCCAGATAACTAATTAGAAGCATTTAGCACGCCTTAGTCTCCTGGAGATAACAAGATAGTGCATAAAGATGAACTCTTCTTTGAGAAGCAAAAAATGGGAATCCACCAGAATCATAAAGGATACCACAGATCCCAAGAAGAACACTAGTAAACAGCCCCTGTGATGGCATCTGGCTGACACAAGTGAGTGAAGCCCCAGTATGTGAGAGAGGGAGAGAGTCTCCCTCTGTGACTCACCTTTTCCCTAGACATTTGAGCAACCAAAGCTGAAGGACAGCATTTTGTTTCTCCCAAGCCCTGGCAGCAACCTGAGGATAGACTTGGAGATACTGTGAGGAAAAGGCATAAGAAAAAGCTGCCGATATTTTCCCAAACGTGAGGTTGAGAGCAGGATGCCACTTTCAATCAAGGTGCATAAATAGCCATTCTTTGGTGACCCAGAAACATGGCCATGCAGGCATTTTAGTCTCGGGACAAAGACTGGAGTTCTCGCTCTAGAGTGGGGTAAGGGCCTTCATAGCCAGAGCTATGGAAAGCAGCTCAGCAGTAGGTGGAATTATGCTCTCCCTAGTCACAATCCTGGGGCAAGAGGAGAGCTGCTACAGCTGCAGTTTCTCCTGGATGGAAAGGACTGCAGGCAGGGCCAGCTTGGTGACCTAGAAGTGGTCCATATGTGCCATGGCTAGGTGTGCCTGCTTGCCCTCCTGACATCTTGTGTAGCAAGGCCCTCTTTGCTCCAACTCCAGACAGAAATCTAGGCGTTTGGAGCACCCTCTTGTCTGGTTCAGCAGCCAAGAGGCATCCTGCTCTTAGTCCCTACTCTTTGTGAATACAGATTGTGGAGCAGCAAGGACCTGTCTGCGCCACTAACCAAGCAGATATTCAGGCATTTGGAGCATCAACTCAGCTGCATCAACAACCTGAGCTTCTCCACCCTTCCTGTGCAGAGATCCTGGTGCAGGTGGGGATTGGGGTTGGGTGGGACTCACTTTTACAAGCTCAGGCAGATTTCCAGGAATCCAGAGCAGCTGCTAGTCTGGTTCAGCAGCCTGAGTTGCCCCACCTCTCCTGTGCAGACATCTTCGTGCAGGGGACCCACTCTACTTCAAGCCAAGGAAGACTTCTTGGTATCTAAAGGACCCACTCTCCTGTATTAGGAGATTAGGCCACCTCTCATTACTGTGCAGAGATTTTGGTGCTGAGGAGGTTCCTCAGTTCCATGCCTAGGCACACCTCTGAGTGCTTGGTGGTGACCCATGGGATTTTTCTTCACTGAAAGTGCTTGTGGCTGCCATCGGGGACCTGTAGGCAGAACTGCCCAGTCTGGTCCCATTTATCACGGTCCCCAAAATGCAGGGCTCTGCAGAGAGCTCAGTTCACTAAACATTCTAGGAATCAGCCAATTGCCTGAGGTAACAGGGAGCTTCTGCCAGTAAATGATAATGTATACAGAGCTGTGTTGGGTGCAGCAAGCTCTTACCTCTATAAGCACCCTCTGCTGGCTTGTACATTGAACTGCACAGACCAATATAAAACCTGCCAAAAGAAGTGCATGGGGCTATAGAGGCAAAGTCAAAGGACGCTATCCAACATTCTCTACAGTTGTACCCATAGGGAGGGGAGAAAGGGGAATGGGAAAAATATTGTTATCGGGGAAGAAAGAAAAAGAAAAAATCCTAGCAGCATTAAAATAATTACAAAAATTTAAAGTGCCACCATCTCCAGATGAGAAGGAACCAGCACAAAAATTCTAAAACTATCAAAAATCTGAATGTTGTGATACCATCAGAGGATCACACTAGCTCTCTAGCAACGGAATCTAACAAAAAGGGAAATTCGCAAATTACAGATAAATAAGTCAAAGCATGGATTGCAAGAGAGCTCAATGAGATCCAAGACAAGGTTAAAAATAAACATAAAGAAACTTCTAAAACAATCCATGAAATGAAGAAAGAGATAGACATCTTAAAAATCAATCAGAGTTTCTGGAATAGAAAAACCTCTCCTAAGAATTTAAAATGCAATTGAAAGCTTTATCAACAGTCTAGAAAGAACAAAAGAAAGAATTTCAGAGCTGGATGACTGATCTTTCAAATTAACCCAGTTACACGGAAATAAAGAAAAAAGAATTTTAAGAAATAAAAATTTCTTCAAGAAATACAGGATTATATAAAGTGACCAAACCTATGAATTAATGGCATTCCTGAGAGAAGGAAAAAAAGCAAACCACCTGGAAAAAAATATTTGAGGAAATAATTCAAGCAAATCCCCCTAACCTTGCTAGAGAGGCAGACATGCAAATAAAAAAGAAATCCAGAGAACACCTGTGAGATACTATAAAAATGAACACGACCAAAGCACATAGTCACCAGACTGTCCAAAATAAATGCTAAAGAAAACATATTAAGGACAACTAAAGAAAAAGATCAGATTATGTACAGCGGGATCTCCATCAGGTTACACGTGAAGTTCTCAACAAAAATCTTATAAGCCGGGATAGACTAGGGATCTATTTCTAGCAATATTCAAGTAAAGGAATTACTACCAAGAATTTAATATCCCAACAAACTAAGCTTCAAAAATGAAGGAGAAATAAAGTCTTTTCAGATAAACAAATTCTAAGGGAATTTATTACCCCTAGACCAACATTAGAAGAGATTATGTAGGGATTTCTAAATACGGAAATGAAAGAATGATACCTGTAACCACAATAACACATTTAAGTACATAGGCCATAGACCCTATAAAGCAACCACACAATAGAAACTACAAAGAAATCAGCTTACTACTTTACGATAGGATCAAAACCTCACATATCAATATTAACTTTGAATGCAAATGGTCCAAACAACCAACTACAAAAGCAGATGTGGGCAAATTGAAATAAACAAACAAACAAAAAAACAAACAAACAAGACCAATCCAACTGCCGTCTTCAAGAGACCAATCTCACACGAAACAACATTCATAGGCTCAAAGTAACAAATTGGAGAAGTTTATAAAATGCAAGTGAAACACAAAAGTGATCAGGAATTGCTATTCCAATATCACAGAAAGAGACTTTAAACCAACAACAGTAAAAAGGACAAAGAAAAGAATTACTTAGGATAAAAGTTTGATTTGACAAGAATACTTAACTATCCCAAATATATATGCACCCAACACTGGAGCACCCAGATTCACAAAGCAAGAAATTCCAAACCTATGAAAAGAAGTAGACATCCACACAATAACAGAGGGACTTCAACACCCCACTCTCAGAATTAGACAGATCATCAAGGCAGAAAACTAACAAAAATTATGGATTTCAACTCAACATTTGACCAATTACAACAAATAGACTTCCACAGAATATTGCACCCATAAACTACAGAACATACATTCTTCTCATTTGCACATGGAATATACTCCAAGATCGACCACATGTTCATCTATATAGCAAGTCTCAATAAATTAAAAAAAAAAATTATACCCTTGATATTATTGGAACATAATTGAATGAAACCAGAAATCAATACCAAGAAGATCTCTCAAACCCACTGAATTACATAGAAATTAAACAATTTGATCCTGAATGACTTTTGTGTAAACAGCAAAATTAAGGCAGAAATAAGAACATTCTTTGAAACAAATGAAGACAGAGAAAACACATACCAAAACCTCTCAGAGGCAGCAAAAGCATAGTTAAGAGGAATGTTTATAGCATTAAACACCCACCACAAAAAGTTAGAAAAATCTGAGATTAATAATCTAACATTGCAGCTAGAGGAACTAATAGATAAAAGAACAAACTAACCCCAAAGCTAGCAGAAGAGAAGAAATACCTGAAATAAGAGCCGAACTTAATTAAATTGAACCAGAAATTCATAAAAAGTATCAATGAAAAGCAAAGTTGATTATTTGAATGGATAAACAAGACCAATATACCACTGGATAAATTAAAAGAAAAAGAGAACAGATTCAAATAAGCACAGTCAGAAATGAAGAAGGTGACATTACAACCAGTCCCATAGAAATACAAAAGATTCTCAGAGATTTTAAAGAAAACCTCAATGCACATAAAATAGAAAATCTAGAGAAAATGGATAAGTACATGAAAACAAACAATTTCCCAAGGTTGAATTTAAAAAAAAAGAAAACATGAACAAATATTCCGATCTGAAACTGAATTAATAATAAAAACTACCATCCAAGAACTCTCCAGAGCAGATAGATTCACAGCCAAATTCAACCAAATGTACAGAGAAGAGCTGGTACCAATTCGACTGAAACAGTTACAAAAACTCAAGGTTAGAGGGTACTCCTCCCCAACTTATTCTAGAAAGCCAGCATCACCCTGATACCAAACCCTGGCAAAAACACAATTAGAAAAAACAAAAAACTACTGATAAATATCTCTGATGAATAAAGACACAGTAATCTTCAACAAAATACTAGCAAAATGAATCTAACAGCACAACAGAAAGTTAATTCAGCATGATCAAGTAAGCTTTACCACTAGGATGCAAGGCTGGTTCAACATATGAAAGTCAGTAAATGTGATTTATCACATAAAAAGAATTTAAAAACTATGTATATATGATTATCTCAATAGATGTAGGAAAAGCTTTGATAAGATCCAGGATTGCTTTATGATAAAAATTCTCAATAAACTAGGCATCAAAAGAATACACCTCAAAATAATGAGAACCAGCTATAACAAACCCACAGCCAACATCATAACAAATGGGTATTAAAGCTAGACACATTCACTATGAGAAGTGGAACAAGGCAAAGATGCCCACTCTCACCATTTTTATGCAACATAGTAATGGAAGTCCTAGTTAGAGAAATCAAGCAAGAGAAATAAGTAAAAGACATCCAAACAGGAAAAGAATAAATTAAACTTTCTCTGTTCATGGATTATATGATTCTCTATTTGGAAAACCCTAATCACTCTGCCAAATGTGGCTGTAAAGGATAAATGTTCTATATACAAAATTAATGTACAAAAATTAGTAGCATCTTTATCACCAGTGACATTCAAGCTGAGAGTGAATTCAAGAATACAATTCCATTTACAATAGCCACAAAAAACAAAGTATCTAGAAATACATTTAACCAAGAAGGTGAAAGATCTCTACAAGGAGAACTACATAACACTGCTGAAAGAAATCATAGATGACATAATAAAATGGAAAGAAAATCCATGCACATGAATTAGAAGAACTGATTTTCAAAAAATGGCCATAATGACCAAAGAAATCTACACATTCAAACATGTCTATCAAACTACAAATATTATGTTTCAAAGAATTAGAAAAAATCTATTCTAAAATTCATAGGGAACCAAAAAGAAGCCTGAATAGCCACAGCAACTGTGAGTATAAAGAACAAAGCCAGAAGCCTCATGTTACACACCTTCAAATAATACTATAAGGCTACAGTAACCAAAAACAGCATGGTACTTGTAAAAAAAAAGACACGCATACACTAATGGAACAGAATAGAGAGTAGGCAAGTAAAGCTGCACACCTATAGCCATCCAATTTTTGACAAAGTTGACCAAAACAATCAATGGAGAAAGAACTGTCTGTTCAATAATTGGTGCTGGGATAGTTGCCTAGCTATATGCAGAATGAAACTTAAACCCTACCTTTCACCATATAAAAATCAACTCAAGATATATTAAAAATTTAAAATTAAGACTTCACATTATTAGAAACCTAGAGGACAATCTAGAAAACACTATTCTCGATATCAGCCTTAGTAAAGAATTTATGACTAAGTTCTCAAAAGCAATTGCAACGAAAACAAAAATTGACAAGTGAGACTTCATTAAACAAAAAAGTTTGTACACAGCAAAAGAAACTATCAATAGAGTAAACAGACAACCCATCAGATGGGAGAACATATTCAGGAATTATGCATCCAATAAATGCCTGCTATCCATAGTAGAAAAGATACTTAAACAATTGAACAAATGAAATCAAATATCTCCATTAAAAATGAACAAAAGTGAACAGAAGTTCTCAAAAGAAGACATACAAAAAACATGGTCAACATTATCTATCATCAGAGAAATGCTAATCAAAACCACAATAAGGTACTGTCTCACACCACTCACAATGGTTATTAATAAGTCAAAGTACGACAGATCCTGGAAAGGTAAAGGAGAAAAGGGAATGCCTATACACTGACATGGGAATGTATATTAGTTCAGTCCCTGTGGAAAGCAACTTGGAAATTTCTCAAATAACTTAAAATAGAACTATCATAAAGCCCAGTAATCCTATTGCTGGGTATATATTCAAAGAAAACAAATTGTTCTACCAAAAATACACATCCACTCACGTATTTATCATAGTTCTACTCACAATGGCACAAACTCTGAATCAACCTAGGAGCCCATCAATGGTGGAATGAATAAAGAAACTGTAGTAAATATACACCATGGAGTACTGCTCAGCCATAAAACGAATGAAATCATGTCCTTTGCAGCAACATGCATGGAGTTGGAGGACATTATCCTAAGTGAATTAACACAGGAACAGAAAGCCAAATATCACACGTTGTCACATTGTGTGCTATGGACACAAGGAGGACAACAATAGAAACTAGGAACTACTGGGCAGGGAGGCGGGTTGCAAGGTGGGAACAAGGGTAGAAAAATTAAGTATCAGGTACTATACTCATCACCTGGGTGATGGGACCATTCATACCTCAAACGTCAGCATCATGTAATATACCCAGGTAACAAACCTGCACATGTACACCCTGAATCTATCATAATAGTTGAAAAAGATGTAAATAGAATATGACTTTCTATATATTTTATATGTTACAAGCTTTTTTACACTGTCTGAAATATCACCAATATAGTTATTTATTAGACAAGAAAAATAAATTCTTAATAGTCAAGAATGTCCACTACATGTAAGGAAATAAAAGATAGCTCTGAAATGTCTCTTATACGTGCTTTTCCTTTTTTTCTTTTTTCTTTCTTTTTTTTTTTTTTTTGCTTTATAGCTTACTGGAAGCCTCATTGATTCATTCTTATATAAGAAGGAATATACTTAGAAATATGTGTACATAAACACAAAGAGGGTACCTTATATCTGGATATAAGTTGAAAAGGAATAATATTTTGGAGCCATGCAGCCCTAGTGGGAAACACTCATGTCTTGCCAGAATA
This sequence comes from Colobus angolensis palliatus, assembly GCF_000951035.1. Lineage (NCBI taxonomy): Eukaryota > Metazoa > Chordata > Mammalia > Primates > Cercopithecidae > Colobus > Colobus angolensis. The sequence continues at coordinate 705,147 of NW_012117077.1, forward strand.
AATCTCCCTTCAGGTTGAAAGGTACTATTGTAAGGCACTGATGATCCTTTTTAAGACTAGAACTAATATATAGTAATGGAGAATTCTTAAGAAAATGTAATTCTCTGAGCTTTCAAAGTTAAATTTTAAGAAGTTTTTTTTGTGTGTGTGTGTGTTAGAGCCAGACTTATAAGTACATCCAGGAAAACTTAAGAAGTCTTTTGAATAGCATATCAATTTTCTTTTTCAAAAGCTTCCAATAAAAAAAGAGAGACAAGGTTTTGAGGATCTGTGATTGTATCAGCACACATATTAACAAGCAATACATACATTTTGTTGAAGACATAGCACTGAAATTTATAGAGATTACATTTGTTAAGTAGGACCTGACTAAAAAAGTGTTGTGCCCTAGAAGTGGCAAGAGTCTTTAAGTTTACACATAACCACATGCAAGGTAATTCTTTTATTCTGGGGGTGACGAACTTTCACTCTTGTTGCCCGGGATGGAGTACAATGGCATGATCTCAGCTCACTGCAACCTCCGCCTCCTGGGTTAAAGTAATTCTCCCTCAGCCTCCCGAGTAGCTGAGACTACAGGCATGCACCACTACACCTGACTAAATTTTTTGTGTTTTTAGTGGAGACGGGGTTTCACCATGTTGGTCAGGTTTGTCTCAAACTCCTGACCTCAGGTGATCCACCCGCCTCAGTCTCCCAAAGTGCTGGAATTTCAGGCGTGAGCCACCATGTCAGGCAGTAATTCTTTAAATTATTTTACTTTCAAGATTTAAAAACGGGAGGCCTAAATTAAATTTCTGCTTCTTTATACTTTAACCTGGCTTAAATAGAAGTGTGTCTTAATTATATTGCCTATAATTTTTGTATGCCTGAATTATATCATAATAACATAATAAAATATAAGTATATAAGTGTACTTTTTTTTTTTTCTGAGATGCAGTCAGCTCTGTCGCCCAGGCTGGAGTGCAGTGGCACGATCTCTGCTCACTGCAAGTTCTGCCTCCTGGGTTCATGCCATTCTCCTGCCTCGGCATCCCGAGTAGCTGGGACTACAGGCGCCAGCCACCACACCCAACTAATTTTTCTGTATTTTTAGCAGAGATGGGTTTCACAGTGTCAGCCAAGATGATCTCCATCTCCTGACCTCATGATCCGCCCTCCTCGGCCTCCCAAAATGCTGGGATTACAGGCGTGAGCCACAGCACCCGACCTATAAGTATACTTTTTAAATTTAAATTTATAATTAAAAGTGCAATCATAATTTAAGTATAATGTAATAATATAAATATTATAATTTAATAATTTGATATTATAATTTAATAATTTAAATATTATAATTCAGATATAATGTAATAAAATATAAGTGAGGATTAAAAAATAATAGCATAGACTGCATGGTACAGAATATAACTTCATGATACCTGGAGATCTGTAAGATTATAGACTCCCATCCTGAACCTGGCTCATAGCTTAATAAGAACAACAGAATTTCTAATATTCTTGCGTGTAAAACATATCCAATCTCCTAGGCTCCTTAAAGAAAGGCTTCAATTGTCATTTTTATTATGTTAGAGGTTCCTTTACATGGCTTATGTTTGTATAAGAAAAGAAAATCTTATTGGGATTTGCTGCTTGTATGAATATTGCAAAAGTGATTAATGTAAATAATATATACATTGGAATTATGAAATTTCATGAAGAAAAGAAACATTTAGCTAAAATTTTATCTGTTCAAGCTAAGTCCTGTTAAGAAATTAACTACTTTATAGTTCTGAGGACAAATATTTAAATTCAAAATTTTTTTATGTTTACAGCCATAAATTTGAAGTGAGTCGAGTCTGGATGGTTTGAGCTTTTTTCTGCATATCTGCTCCTATATGTAGGCATAAATTAGAGGGAAAGATGACTTTAATCACAGTTGGGGCATTTCCAGGAAAATATGTTGGCAAGAGAGAGTGTGTGTGATTTACACATGTACATGAATCACATTAAAATATTTGATTGTTTTAATGTAGGAAACATCAAATTCAAATCTGTGTAACATTTACTGCTGTGAAATAAAGTTCTGATATAAAACATAAAATGCTAGTGTTTCATACATAGATTTCCTCATTAGATTTATTATATGAAAATTTGAATATGGGCAGCAATGTACTGAAAAATAAAATGAAATATGTGTTACTATTTAATTTAGAGGTCTCCATATTGTAATCAGCTTAATGCCCTGGGACATCTACTAAAAATACAGTTTTGATTTACGTTTTAGTAATATAAATGTTTAAGATCATATATGCACTATTCTTTCTTAAGAATTTGTTTTGTTCTTTCTGCACACACACAACATCATAATGACAATGACTTCCTGACGTGTACACATATCTAAAGTTATTCCAAATTTAACTTCAGGTTGTTGATAGATTGCTTCTCTTGGGTTCTTTGGGGAATGGATTGAAGCTTGGCTTTTGAGAAGGGAGACGTTCATACTTAAGAATGCATTTTTAGACTATCTCATAAGGAATCAAGACTATTTTTTGGAGAACCATATTTTTGTTTTTAACTTTTAAGTTCAGGGGTATGTGTGCAGAATGTGCAGGTTTGTTACAGAGGTAAATGTGTGTCGTGGGGTTTGTTGTACAGGTTATTTCATCACCCAGGTATTGAGTCTAGTATCCATTAGTTATTTTTCCTGATCCTATCCCTCCTCCCACCTTCCACCTTCCGGTAGGCCCCAGTGTGTGTTGTTCCCCTCTAAGTGTCTGTGAGTTCTCATCTCTGAGCTCCCACTTCCAAGAGATAATATGTGGTATTTGGTTTTCTGTTCCTGTGTTAGTTTGTTAAGGACAATGGCCTGACGTTCCTTCCATGTCTTGCAAAGGAAATGACCTCAAAGAACCACATGTTTAAAATATATTTAATATCTCTGGGTTTGTGGTTTCCCTAAATGGATGTCAATTCCTTTCATTGAGTAAATATTGGTTGAAGTCCCAGATACTCTCTTAGGGCTCCAAGGTACAACAGCAAGCAAGACAGTTTATGTCTGTGCTTATTACACAGTTTACATTCTGGCAGCTTTGATCATAAAAACGTTTTCTTCCCCATATGTAAAAGAATATTTCCTGGAATAATAATAATAACACATAGGCTCAAAAACATGGTTAGATGTCATAAAATATTTTTTTATTTGAATTCTATTTATTGGACTGGCTGCTCAGAGACACTTCTTAATACCTTCATTTCAATACACAGACATAATTTTCCAAATGAATACATACTGTATGTCAGGCATTGTGCCAGGTAATTCACACATATTATCTCACTTAAGTCTTGCAAAAAAACAGAGGAAATAAAAAATTATTTCCATTTTTTTTTTGACAGGAAAAATGACAGTGAGAAAAGTGAAATAACAATCAAATTTAATTACTTTACTTGTTAGTGGTCACATTGGGATACAAATCAAGGTTAATTCCACTTCACAACCTTAATACACTCTACCACCCTGTAGCACTGCAGGAAAGCCCCTGTAACACATCATATACAGTATTTCTCCCTCACCTACAGGGGTTATGTTCCAAGACTCCCTGATGGATGCCTGAAACGGCAGATAGCATCAAAACCTGTTACACTATATTTTATTGATATGATAACCAAGGCTGCTATTAAGTGACTAATGGGCTCTAGCATAGACAGCATGGATATGTTTAACAAAGGAATAATCCCTGGGCACGAGAGAGTGAAACAGCATCAATTTTATCATGCTACTCAGGGTGGCATGACAATTTAAAACTTATGAATTGTTTACGGAATTTTGTGTTTTGTATTTTTGGACCACAGTTGATGGCAGATAGCTGAATCTATGGAAAGCAAAATCACGCATAAGGGGGAACTGTGGTATTGTCTATGGATTATATCAGTATTTTTGTTGTATTTCTTGTCTAAATATTGTAGAGTATTTTAAAAGAAAAATCCAAGCCTTGCTTGAAGAAGAGCACAAATGTTAAGAGCCAGTAGAGTTAGTGACAAAGTATTTGTGAAATCACTAGAGAATCTTAGTGGTTGTACTCTTATGGTGTTCTGAAATGAAAAACGTTAAAGCCACTCTGCATTGCCCTCATAGGCACTGTTTTGGGCTGACTAAATTGTCTTCTTGAGATTCTCTCCTAAGGTATAAAAATTATCCCTATTAGTTTCCAAACACCACCACTGATCATGTTTTACTCACTGTGGAATGAAACCAAACCCAGTAAATATACTTGCTCAGGACGTTTAGGCTTTAATTTAGAAAAAAAAAGTTGCACTTGCACAAAATCAAAAACTTAGAGACAAAGGCCAATCTATGTAATAACTAAATTATTACACGAAGCTTTATTCTTCTCCAAAGCCCTATTGAAACGCTTTGTAGCATGGTTCATGAGAACGCTGAGTGTGTTGTAGGGGAGGCAGGACCTCGTAATGCAAGCACAAAACTGGAATTACTATGGATGGAATTGAAACAAGCTGGAGTTCACTATGTGTTAGCCCTTCGTTTGCCTCCTGCTTTTCTTGGCTAGATGCTGAACCTACTCCAGTCTCACATCTTTTCTCTAGTATGTATCCATCCCAGAGATAAAGTTTTGAGTATACAAAATAGATTATTTTGGAAAGCTTGCCAAAAAGCCACTCAGCTCAAAGACGTTTATTTCATTTGTGGGGGATTGATTATCTCTCCCATTTCTTATCTGACTTAACTTCCTCTCATGCTCTGTGACACATACACAGAAATCCTATGGTATATTTTCATTAACATCATGTTTTCTCAATTTGGCTTAATGTTTTCAATTTAATTCCAACTTTTACAGGTTCTTCACAGCCTGCCAACTTTCTTTCCTAATACACTTCTCTCTATCTGGAAAGCCCATAATTTTTCCAACTCTCTTGAACAAATCACAATATTTTAGTTATCTTTTAAGGTGTAGCTAAAATCAGTCTCTTTATTGAAATCCTCTTTTGCCCTTCCAGCAACAATAAATCTCTTTTCTCCTGAACTACTGTTCCAATTTAATTTTTCACATTATGACATTAATCTCGTTCTACCTTGTTATTATTTCTGTACATTTTTGTTGTGTCTCCTAATTGTAAACATGGATCTAAATAGCCTGATTCATCATTGGATTCTTACTGCACTCAATACAGGATTTTGTACATTTTCTAAGTGTTCAAAAATTTTGGTTGAATTTCTACATTCTCAATTTCATTGAGTACCTCTCAACTCTACTTAATTCACCATTCTCCACTCTGCAAACTCTGCTGCCTACTCTTACATCTTTGACCTAAGTGAGATCTGGACTGCTATGTCTCCTAGTGGGGCTTCCTCTAACCACAAAGAACTTGAATTAAATACCTAGAACAAGATGCAAAGGCTCTTCGCTATAGCAGCACGTTGATACTGAGACCCAAAGATGTTCAAGTGCTTTGGCCACGGCTGATAATAGACATAGGTATACAGACAAAATCCACCCATGGCACTTTCTCCCTTCACATTTCTGTCAGTGTTGATTCAGATTATCTGCTTGGAAATCTTTTCTGTTTTATTTTCATTTAAATTTTAAAAAAGAAGCCATGATGTATAAAAGAAAGCCCTTAAGGCCAGACATAGTTAAGCTATCTACACAAAACTAGTAATTTTATCAAGTAAGATGAAGACATTTTTGACTTAATACTTTAAATTTTTTCAGAAAAGCTGAGGAAACAGACCAAGGTGGGGCCACATGGTCAAGAGATAATAGAACACTGTTTTGTAAAACACAATGGGAGCATGGGTTGTTGGATTCCAACCCTACAGTTGATAACACACCACGCCTGTTGCATTATTATTTGTCTAGTGAAGATAGAATGATTCACTGTAACTGCTTTATAAATATCCTATAAATAATTATTTACTTTCAGTTCATTGAGAGCAAAATTATACGAAAACATGTGATGGTCTGTCAAAGGTTGAAGTGATATGAGAAGGGATCTGCAGAGATTATGTATCATTGGGATGCAATTTCTTTTATAGAAACAAGAAAAACATATAAAATATATTTATCACTTTTCCATACCCCTATCACTTGTAATTAACTTTTATCATAAAGAAAGAACTAGATGAAAATCAATGAATGTAATTTAAAAGGACTCCAAAAAAGGAGACCAAAGGGGAGACTTATAATTACTTTTCCTGAAAAGAAATTTACCATTTATATTCTAGTACAAGCCAGGGGAAGGTGCCTAAAGTTTATGTTCTTGAGGAAAACAGTGTAGCTTGCATTGTTTCATTCACTTAACAGAGACACAGGAACATTAATGTGTTTATATTTGTAAAACACTTGGAATTTTCATTTTAAACGTGCTGAAAGTGGAAAGTACAATTATCTTGTTAGGAACTATTTGAAATATTTCTATTTAACACAACAGATAAAACAAGCAAATGGATCTGAGAGTAAGTATGTGTAATGTTTCAAAATGCATAAGTTTTCTGTCTTTTCTGTTTGATTTCTAAGCAGCCCTCTACTTATCTTGATTTAGTGGTGAGTATTGCTGTATATACTGTTTTTGCTAGTTCGGTCACTCAGATGATGTAAGACTGCCATCAGAAAATTAAAATTTTTCTCCCCTACCAAGTACAAGATACTATAGTTCATTTTACATTAATCATAGATGTTGTGAACAAATTTTTTGAGGAGGAATTGTGTAACAACTTACATATTCTTTACTGTTAAAGTGAGATAAGCATATGTTTTTGCAACGTCAAACCTTAAGGATAAGTATAATTTATTGATTTATTATCTGTCTTAATTCTTGTATGCAATTATTTTGTATCAATATATCCATGTAAGTAGAGTTTATGAGTTTTTACTTATCACAATATAAGATATAAACTTAGATAACATTCATTTTGTTAATGCATACTATACACAAGAGACTTTTCTAATTTATTCTTATCTATTGTTCTCTCTCCCTCTTTGTCTCTGTCACATCTTCTCACACATACATGTACATGCATACACATAACTTCAATTTCTGTTCCATTAGTGTAATGGAAATGCACTTTTAGAGAGAAATTCTAGAGAGTATGATTAGATAACCCCAATTCAATAGGGTCCCTGAAAAAAAATAGTAGTTTGTAACTAAACAGTCTTAATTGCTTTCAGAAATATTTCAAAAATATAGCAAGTGAGTTAAGACAATGGTTTTAGATCAACTTCTTAGATTTTAGTTCATTGTAGTGAAGTTGTTCTTTTAAATGGTATAAATATTATTAACAATTGTTTTTCTGGTTATATGAATAGATCACTCTGCAGGTCTCAGTATCAGTGGGGTTGAACTATTGTGAGAGTATGGGTATCTATGAAAAGGTTTTCAGACAATAATGAAAATATCTAAACCTTTTAATAAGGACAATGAAAGAGTTTTCTATGCTACATATTAAAGTACCGGCTTTAACACACTTGGCATAAGCTCTTTCTATTTTTTAAAGGACATTATGCAAAAGTACTAATATTATTGTTGTGTCAAATGTCTTATTGGTAGAAAAACACTGAGATTATTGTATTTTAACACCGTGTTCTGCAAAACTGTTTTCTTACTAATTGTTCTACGTCTTTGGATAGTCCCTCCTATTGTTACCACATAAAGGAAAATTTAGTAATTTGTGAGAAGAAAATATAAAATGGAACAGTTCTGTCATTGCTTAAACCAGTGTTTTTTCTAAAAAATGTGTTTAGTTTTGTGGTCTCAACAGGGAAGCATGTTTTGCATGCAAGTAACATGTGGTTATGGAGAGTTACTTTGACAGATAATGTCTTTTGCTGCCTCGACATCTGTGGACTAATAGAGTGAGTCTGTAATAAGTGAGTGTATTAGGCCATTCTTGTATTTCTACAAAGAAATAACTGAGACTGGGTATTTCATAAAGAAAAAAAGGCTTAATCGACTCACGGTTCTGCAGGAAGCATGGCACCACACATCTGCCTGGCTTCTGATGAGGCCTCAGGAAGTTTACATTCATGGTAGGAGGTGAAGGGGGAGCAGGCACATCACATGGTCAGAGCAGGAGTGAGAAAGAGAGAGGAGAAAGAAAGTAGGGTGGTGTCACACAGTTTTAAACAACCAGATCTCTGAAGAACTCACTCACTGTCCTGAAGTCAGCACCAAGTCATGAGTGATCCACCCACCTCCCACCAGACCTCACCGCCAGCACTGGGGATTATAATTCAACATGACATTTGGGCAGGAACAAATATCCAAACTGTATCAGTAAGGTTGTTGATAAAATGTAAGCAATCTGAGTTTTTCATTTAAGTTTCTTTGGGGACTCTGGGGAGGGTTAGAAAGAAACAATAATTAAAAATAAAGTGCACTCTAGTTCTGGTGGCAATTAACAAAAATGATTTTGAAAAGGCAGTTAACACAACACTAAAGGCACAGTAGTTCTCAGTTAGTTTCACTGGAAGTTGTACTGTTCAAAAAAAGAAAACGTTGACCTGTCTAAAAATGGGGAATCTGCCAATGACCATAAAATTAAAATAAAAACACACTACAAAGGTATATTTTAAGTAATTACATTTACATTATACTTATTTTTAATGTAATGCTTCACAATGATAAAAAAAAACTGTACACTTCTATGAACTGCACCTAGAGACATATTTCATTGGTTATAGGACAAAAAATGACATGAATTGAAAATGAAAGATAAATAATCTGAGTTCTTGATCTTTACATTGTAGATGCTTCCCACATATTTATTAAATTAATGAATAAGAATATTCAGGTGTTTTCCATTCAATGTCTCTAAAAATATTTCATTTTCTAATTGTCATGTGGTTAATGCAATGATATAAGCTTAATGATCAATGTTCATGCTTTTGGAAAGCAGTATTTGAGAGTAAAATGTACATGAACCAAAAAATGTGATCTCTTTCTTTTTTCCTGACTTTATTTTTATTTATTTATTTATTCATTGAGACGGAATCTCACTCGGTTGCCAGGCTGGAGTGCAGTGGCGCTATCTCGCCTCCTGGGTTCAAGTGATTCTCCTGCCTCAGCCTCCCAAGTAGCTGAAACTACAGGCATGTGCCACCACACCCAGCTAATTTTTGTATTTTTAGTAGAGATAGGGTTTCACCATGTTGGCCAGGATTGTCTCGATCTCTTGACCTTGTGATCCACCCTCCTTGGCCTCCCAAAGTGCTGGGAATACAGGCATGAGTCACCACGCTCGACCTTTTGTCCTGACTTTCTTAGTTACTAAATTATCATTATTATTTCTATTCCTACTTCCTCCCCTTTTCACTGAATTTTTAAAGATGTTTACCTTTCCCTATGCTACTGCATTCATTTGTACTGTACTATACAACTTCTCACACTGCATTTTAATTTTTTCTTGTTATCCTATTTTCTTTTCTACAAAATTGTTGTGTCAGGCAGGATCTGTGACACTTACCTTCCCATCAACAGTCTATATGGGTTCTCTTTTCTCTACATCCTGGCCAGCATTTGTTATTGCCTGTCTTTTGGATATAAGCCATTTTAACTGGGGTGAGATAATACCTCATTGAAGGTTTGATTTGCATTTCTCTGATGATCTGTGATGTTGAGTACCTTGTCATATACCTGTTTGCCATTTGTGTGTCTTCTTTTAAGAAATGTCTATTCGAATCTTTTTGCCTATGTTTTAAATGGGATTATTAGATTTTTTTACTATATATTTGTTTTAGGTCCTTATATGTACTGGGTATAAATCCCTTATCAGACGGGTAGTTTGTAAATATTTCTACCCCTCTTCACTTTATCGTTTCCTTTGCTGTGCAGAAGATTTTTACTTGATGTGATCCCATTTGTCCATTTCTGCTTTGGGTGCCTGTGGTTCTGCTGTATTACTTAAGAAATTGTTAACAAGATAAATGTCCTGGAGATATTCCCCAATGTTTTCTTCTAGTAGTTTTATAGTGTGAGGTCTTAGAGTTAAGTCTTTGATCCATTTTGATTTGACTTTTGTATATATGCATCCAGTTTCATTCTTTTGCATATGGATATCTAGTTTTCACAGCACCATTTATTGAAGAGATCATCCTTTTCTAATCTTGGAAACCTTGTCAAAATTGAGTTCACTGTAGATGTATGAATTAATCTCTGGGTTCTCTATTCTGTTCCACTGAAGTATATGTCTGTTTTTATGCCAGGACCATGTCATTTTGGTTACTTTAGTTCTGTAGTATAATTTGAAGTCAGGTAATGTGACTCCTCTAGTTTTGTTCTTTTTGCTTAGGATATTTTGGGTATTTTTGTGGTTTTCATATTTCCATGTGCAAACATCGGATAGCTTTCCACATTTTGTGTCCTCTTCAATTTCTTGCATCAATGTTTTATGGTTTTCTTTGCAGAGATCTTTCACTTTTTTTGTTTAATTCCTAGGTATTTTGTTTGTAGCTATTGTAAATAGAGTTACTTTCTTGATATATTTCAGACTGCTTAATATCAACATATAGAAATGCTACTGATTTTTGTTTGTTGATTTTGTATCCTGTAACTTTACTGAATTTGTTTATGAGTTCTAATGTTTTCTGGTGGACTTTTTAGATTTGTTCAAGCCTAATATTATATTGTCTGCATATAAAGATAACTTAACTTCTTCCTTTCCAAATTAAATGCCTTTTATTTCTTTCTCTTGTCTGATTGCCGTAGGTAGGACTTTCAGTACTATGTTGAATAAGAGTGGTAAAAGTGGGCAACCTTGTAATGATCCAGATCTCAGAGGAAAAACTTTCCTTTTCTCCCATTTAGTATACTAGCTATGGGTTTTTCACATATGACTTTTACTAGGTGGAGGTATGTTCCTTCTACACCAAGGTTTCTGTGGGATATTACCCTAAAGAGATGTTTAATTTTAGCACGTGCTTTTTCAGCATCGATTGAAATGGTCATATGTTTTTGGTCTTTCATTCTGTCGATTTGATGTATCATACTGATTGATTTGTGTATATTGAGTCACCTTTGCATCCCAAGGATAAATCCCATCTGGTCATGATGAATGATCTTTATAAAGTATTGTTGAATTTGGTTTGCTAGTGTTTTGTTGAGTGTATATGCATCAATATTCATCAGAAATAATGGCCCGTAGTTTCGGGTTTTTTTTTTGTTTGTTTGTTTGTTTTTTCTATGTCTCTTTGTTTGGTTTTGGTATTAAGGTATAACTGGCCTTGTAGAATGAGTTTGGAGGTATTTCTTCCTCCTCAATTTTTAAAAATTGTTTGAGTATAATTGGTATTAGTTCTTTTCTAAGTGTGTGGGAGAAATTAGCAGTGAAGCCCTTGAAGCCTGGCCTTTTATCTGCTGGGAAACTTTTTATTATTGCTTCTCTCTTTTTCTTTGTTATTGATTTGTTCAGGTTTGTGATTTCTTCATGGTTCAATCTTGCTAGCTTATATGTGTCAAAGAACTTAGCCATTTATTCGAGATTTTCTAATTTATTGGGTATATTTGCTCACAGTTGTCACTAATAATTTTTTGGATTTCTCCAGTATCAGTTGTAATATCTCCTGTCTCTGATTTTTAAAATTTGGATTTTCTATGTATTTTCTTTTCTTTTTTTTTTTTTATTATACTTTAAGTTCTAGGGTACATGTGCATAACGTGCAGGTTTGTTACATATGTATACTTGTGCAATGTTGGTGTGCTGCAC
>NW_012117077.1:722006-727924 GCF_000951035.1 Colobus angolensis palliatus
GGTCTTCTGTGTCCTTCGCGCTGGGAGTTGGAGACTGCAGCTGTTCCTATTCGGCCATCTTGCTCCGCCCTCTCTGTATTTTCTTATTCTGTCTAAAGATTAATTAATTTTGATTATCTTCAAAAACCAACACTTTGTTTCATTGATCTTTTGTATTGCTTTCTTCATTTCAATTTCATTTATTTCTGCTCTGATCTTTATTTTTCTCATTTTCTTCTACTAATTTTGGGTTTGTTTTCCTTTTCTTCTCTAGTTCTTTAAGATGCATTGTTAGCTTGTTCATTGACCTGCTGGTCATTCAGGAACATACTATCTAATTTTCAAGTTTGTATAGTTTCTAAAACTTCTTTTGTTATTGACTTCTAGTTTTATTCCATTGTAGTCAGAAAAGATGCTTGATATCATTTCAAAGTTTTTGAGTGTTTTAAGACTTGTTTTTAAACCTGATTTATGGTATATCCTTGAGAATTATCTATGTGCTGAGGGAAAAAAAACCGCGTATTCTGCAGCCATTGGATAAAATGTTCTATAATTATCTACTAGGTCCATTTGGTGTATAGTGCAGATTAATTCTTTACTCTTCCCTCTCCTATCCTCAAGCAGAAGATAGAGGTCTCTTTTAGAGCTGTGAGCTTTGAAATCTGGGGTTGAGATAGAGGTGGTACAAGCCTTCCATTTGCCACTTTGGTTGGTGTCTTAGTAGACCGCATGTCCACCAAGTGTACTGACTCTGAACCTAGCTCAGTGCTAGGACTCACCTAGGAGTTGTCGTCCTTGTGGCGTAGATTGTCTTCCAAGTTTACTTTAGGCTCCAGTGCACTTTATGTCACAGTGGCAAGACTTGCTGAAACTCAAGTTCTGAGCACTAAGATTAGTATTTCCTCTCTGACTAGGGTTGTTCTGGATACTACTTCCATTGGTGGACATAGACAGAGTTCAGCCTGATTTTGCTTTCTAGGGTGAAAGGGCAGCACTGTGTTCACCACAATGTCTCGCAGTTGCTGTGTTCTCCCTTTCCCAAGTGCTCAGATTCTTTGCACCATGTGGCCATTGCCAGGGTATGGAAAAGAGGTGGTGTTAATAATTCAAGATTATCTTTTCCACCACCTTTAGTTCTTCTTTAAGTGATATGAAGTTAAAACCAGGTACTATGAGCATTTATCTGATTTTTTTGTTATTATGAAGGTGCTTTTTTAAAGATAGTTGTTAAATTGGTGTCCTAGCAAATGAGATGATCAGAAGAGATTTCCATTCAGCCCATATTGCTCTGCCTCTTCCCAGATATTTATTTTGGATGACCTTTTCTAGTACTACTGTATGGGCAAATGAACCAGTACTAATTCTAAAAACACAGTGATTCTTCAATAATTCAGCTTTCTAAGAAATCATACTATTGAAATATAAAAGGCTGGCAAGTCTTATTATTTAGAAACTATATGGTACAAAATTATTAAATATAAATACAGGTCGTTGTAATAAAATTAAATCCTTATCACTTAAAAATATTTCTAGAAATGATTTTCCCTAAGATCACATTGAGTGTTTCTATGAAATTTGTAATGTTCATAATTGTACAAGAAAAGAGGAAGTATGTTTTTAAAAATGTTTTCTTTTGTAAAAAAATGTCTAGTGCAAAAATACAAAGACTAATATAGGTTATAAGATGCTTACTTACATGGTAAACCTAAAAGCAGTAAAAAGCTATTCATAGGACTAATTAATCTTTTACTCCATCAATATAAATTTGATAGGCAACACATTTTATTATCTTGACTTTGACTTCTGTATTTTTTTAAATATCCTCTTTAGAAATAAAATTTACTCTGTATAATTAAGATATCAACATGATGTTACACGATATGTGTAACATAGATGATAAAGAGTCTAAAAATATACTTATCTACCAGGAATCTCAAATACAATACTAATTTGACCCATAGTTCTCATGTTGTACATAAAATCTCTAGACTTGTCCATCCTATGTATTTGTTACTTTTAATTTCTGTATTTTAATAATGCTTACCAATATTAATGTAAAAAAGTGAAGCCTTATGGCATTCCAATTTTAAATTGTGTGAAGTAAATGGTTTTTTACTGCCTCCTTTTTAAATTTATACCTAAATAACTTGATGAGTCTCTTGAATGAATTAGATGTGTGCTCTATAGAAAACAAAAAGGAGAAAGTTTCTTTGATTTTATTTTAGAAGAAATTTTAGAAAAGCCTATTGCTAGAGCAGTGATTTAGATTGTAACTATCCATCTTTAGGGATGAAGAGGGGGAGAGTTTATTCCTCTCTTCCATTTACATTTTCATAAAGCTTAGAAGATTTCCCCTCTGTCTTCCCGGGATCAAGTGTTAGTTATTAGAGATAAATCTTTCCTCAACTTTTACAGTGCAGGAAAGCAAAGAGCGCTTTGAATGATTTTATTGTACCTTTTACAAAGTCAGAATTGAAGGCAATCAATAATGTTTTCCAATATCCTTTTAAGGTGGTTTCACATGGTAAAAGTCTCTGAATTAATACAATAAAATACACTTTTCTTTAAAACAAAACCAAACTGTGTAAACTACACATTTTCTTGTCACATTAACTTCTAATAGTATCATAGCCAAAATCATTTTTATTTATGGAACTAACCTTACTCCTGTGCTTGCTAACGAAACATCAGGGCACCTAACTATATGAAAAAAATATAACCTGAATTAAAGAGAGAAATTGAGAATTTTATAATAACATAGATTACTTCAAAACCTTAATTTTAAAAATAAATAAAACAATCAGGTAGTAAGATCAACAATGGAAGTACAGTATTGGACAACACTACAGACCAATTAAACTTAACAGACATACATAGAACACTCCGTCCAAGAACAACAGAATACATATTTTTGTCAGGTAAGCATAGAACACTGTCCTTCATAGACCATATGCCAAGCCACAAAACAAGTTTTAAATAATTTTTAAGATTAAAATCCTCAAAATGTATTGTCTACTCACAATGAAATGAAACTAGAAATTAATAGCAGGAGAAAAACTAAAAGATCTACACTTGTTTGGAAATATCTTGAAATAAATGAAAATGTAAACACAGCAAACCAAAATGTATGGAATACAGGAAAAATAGAGAAAGAAAAATGTATAGCTGTAAATGTTTGCAGCTCAAGAAAAGAGAGACCACAAATCAACAATATCAAACTAACAATATAAATTTACACCTTATGTGACTAGTAATAGCAGAGCAAACCAAACCCAAACTTCCTGAAGAAAAGTAGGATTACAGCAGGGATAAATAAAACAATGTATAGCAAAACAACGTATAGTAAAACAATAGATAAAATGAATAAAATCATTAATGGATTATTTGAAAAGATGAACAAAATTGACAAACTTTGAGCTAAATTTAATTGGAAGGGAAGAGAGAAGACTCAAATAACTATATCAGAAAGAAAAGAGGGAACATTACACCAATTTTTCAGGAACATGAGGGATTATGAGAGAATACTATGAAAAATTGAACAACAACAGATTTGATAACCTGGATGAAATAAAAACATTTCTATATCACACAACCTACAAGACAACATAATGAAACAAAAATAGAAAATCTGGACAACCTTATTCCTGTTAAGAAGATTGAATCAGTAATTAAAACTGCCCAACCAAGAAAAGCCTAGGACCTGATGACTTCATTGGTGAATTCTACCAAACATTCGTAGATGTATTAAGACAATTCTTTTAAAATCATTTCAAAAAATCGAAGAGAAAAGACTTTCAAATTCATTCTATGAGGCCAACAGTACTCTGACACTAAAGTCAGACAAAGATACCACAAGAAAAAAAAAAAAAAACCTACAAGCTAAGATCTTTAATTAACATAGATGCAAACATTTTCAATAAGATACTAGCAAAGAGAATTCAACAGTGCATTAAAATGCACACCATGATCTAATGAGATTTATTATTGGTATGCATACATGGTTCAACATATAAAAATGAATCAATGTAATATATCACATTAACACAGTGAGATTTTTAAATCACATAATTTTCTCAATATATGTGGAAAAATGACTTGACAAAATTCAATATTTTTTATGATAAACACAACCAACAAGCTAGGAATGGAAAAATAAAGTGCCTCTACATAATAAAGGCCACATGTGAAAAGCCAACAGTTGAAAATATACTCAATGGTGAAGTACTGAAGATTATGCTCAATGATTAATAACAAGAAAAAAAATGCCTGCTTTCACCTCTATTCAATGTAGTACTGGAAGATCTAACAATTATGCAAGAAAAAAATAAAAGTCATTCAAATTAGACAGAAAGAAGTAAAATTATATTGGTTTATCAATGATATAATCTTTTATGTAGCTAACACAGAAGAGCCAGACACAGTGGTTCACTCCTATAATGCCAACACTTTGGGAGGCCAAGGTGGGTGGATCACTTGAGGTCAGGAGTTCAAAACCAGGTGGTTAACATGGCAAAACCCTGTCTCTACTAAAAATACAAAAATTAGGCATCATGGTGGTGTGCACCTGTAATCTTAACTATTCAGGTGGCTGAGGCAGGAGAATTGTTTGAACACGAGAGGTAGAAATTGCAGAGATCTGAGACTGCAACACTGCACTCCAGCCTGGGCAACAGAGTGAAACTCTGTCTCAAAAAAAAAAAGAAAAGAAACAGAAAGACAACATAGAAGATTCCATTTTAAAAAACTGGCTAGAATTAATAAATGCATTCAAAAGATTTCAAGATGCAAAATCAACACACACAAAAATTAGTTGCCTTTTTTTTTTTTTTTTTTTTTTTGGAGAGGAAGTCTCATTCTTGTCCCGCAGGTTGGACTGTGATGGTGAGATCTCAGATCACTGCATCCTCCGCCTCTCAGGTTCAAGTGACTCTACTGCCTCAGCCTCCTGAGTAGCTGGGATTACAGGTGCCTGCCACTACGCTCGGCTAATTTTTGTATTTTTAGTAGAGATGGGGTTTCACCATGTTGGCCAGGCTGATATCGAACTCCTGACCTCAGGTGATCCACCCGCCTCAGCCTCCCAAAGTACTGGGAATACAGGTGTGAACCACTGTGCCCAGCCTAATTGCATTTCTATATGCTAATAATTAATAATTATAAAAGGAATCTGAGAAAACAATTCTACAATCAATAGCATCAAAATAAATACTTGGAAATAAATCCAGCTGAGGAGGTTAAAGACTTGTACATTAAAAGTTGTGAAACATGGCTGTAATAAATTAAAAGAGACACCAATAAAAATATATTCTATGTTCATGGATTGGAACATTTAATTTTGCTAAAATGTTACGATGGACTGAATGTATGCACCCAAAATTTATATGTGGAATATTAACCCCAAAGTGATGATACTAGAAGTTGAGGCCTTTGGTAGGTGATTAGGTCATGACAATGGAGCCCTTATAAAAGGTATTAATATTTTTACAAAAGAGACTCCAGAGAGCTCCCTTGTCCCTTTCACCATGTAAGGACACAGCTGGAAGACTACTATCTAAACCAAGAAGAAGGCACTCATTAGATACTGAATCTGCTGATATCTTGATCTTGAACTTTTTAGTACTCAGAACTGTGAGAAATGAAATTTTGCTGTTTCTTCAGCCAAGTGTAATGTATTTTCATTCTAGAATACAAAGCTGAGTAGGACAGATGTCAATACTACCCACAGCAACCTACAGATTAAATGTAATCTGTATCAAAAACCTATAGTATTACTTGCAAACATGGAAAAATACATTCTAAAATTAATATGTAATATCAGGGGACCCTGAATAGCCAAAATAATATTAAAAAAATGTTTGGGGCCGGGCGCGGTGGCTCAAGCCTGTAATCCCAGCACTTTGGGAGGCCGAGACGGGCGGATCACGAGGTCAGGAGATCGA
>NW_012117077.1:728014-746573 GCF_000951035.1 Colobus angolensis palliatus
CCGTCTCAAAAAAAAAAAAAAAAAAAAAAAAATGTTTGGGAGTCTCAATATTCTGATTTTAAAAACAATTATAAAACTACACTAATTATAACAGTTTATGGTACTTGTGTAAAGACAGACATATAGAAACATGTAACAGAATATGGAGCCCAGAAATAACTTTCACATACATGGTAAAATAATTTTTGACAAGCATGTCAAAACTGTTGGGAAAAGTACATTCTTGTCATCAAAAGGTGCTGTGAAAATAGTATATACACATTCGAAGCAATAAAGTTGTACCCTTACCTTATACCTGTACAATAATTAAGGTTTACAGCACTAAACATAAGAGCTAAAACTGTAAAACTCCTACAGAAAAACATAGGGGCAAGTCTTCATGACATTGGACCTGGTGATAATCTCTTGAATATGATACTAAAATTATATGCAGCAAAAGCAAAAATAAACAAATGAGACTACGTCAAAATTGAAGTCTACACAGCAAAGGACACAATCAACAGAGTGAAAAAATCAACCCACAAACATGAGAAAATATTTGAAGATCATATATCTGATAAGATGTTAATATCCAGAATATATGAGTTGCCACACTCAATAGTAAGTACGTGAAATGGTCAATAATCATTACAGAAATGCAAATTAAAACCACAAGGTAATGTCACTTCATACCCCTTAGGATTTTTACTGTAAAAAAATTACAATTGTTGGTAATTATGTGAAGAAATTGGAGCCTTTGTGCACTCTTGGTAGTAACGTAAAATTGTACATCTGCTGTGGAAAACAGTATGGTGGTGCTTCAAAAAAATAAAAAATAAAATTACTGCATAATCCTGCAATTTCACTTCCAAATAAATACCCACAACAATTGAAAGCAGGTTCTCAAAGAGACATTTGTACATCCATGTTTATAGCAGCATCATTCACAACAGCCAAAATACGGAAGCAACCCTAGTGTTTGACAGACGAATGGATAAACAAAATATGGTATTGTCTTAGTCTGTTTGGGTGCTATAACAATATATAATTAGCGTGGGTAATTTATAAGCCACAGAAATGTATTACTCATAGTTCTGGAGGTTGGGAAGTTTAAGATCAAGGCAGATTTGATGTCTGTTGAGAGCATAATCTCTGCTTCATAGATGGTGCATTCTTACTGCATCTTCGCATGGAAGAAGGAGCAAACAATCTCCATCAGTCCTTTTTAATAAAGGTACTAATCACATTTATAAGAACAGAGCCCACGGCGCGCCCAAGATGGCCGAATAGGAACAGCTCCAGCCTCCAGCTCCCAGCGTGAGTGACACAGAAGATGGGTGACGTCCGCATTTTCAACTGAGGTACCGGGTTCAAGAACAGAGCCCTGCTGACCTAATCACCCACCAAAGGTCTTACCTATTAATACTATAACATTGAGAATTATGTTACAACATATATATTTGGGAGGAACACAAACATTCAGATCATAGCATTCTGATTCTGGCCCCACAAAATTTGTGCGCTACTCACATGCAAATTACATTAATTGCTATCCCCCAAATTACAAAAGTTTTAGCTCATTCTAGCATCAACTCAAAATTCCAAAGTGCATAGTCTTGCCTAAATCCATCTAAATTGGGTAGAGTTGAGACCCAAGATACAATTCCCCTCCAGACATCCTGAGGCAAATCCCTATCCACCTGTGAGCCTGCGAACTCAAAACAAGTTATGTACTTCCAAAATTTCGTTTGGAAACGGCATGGGATAGACATTCTCATTCCAAAAGGGAGAAATAGAAAATAAGCAAGGGGGCAATAGGTCTTAAGTCCAAAATCACAAAGTAAAACAATATTAAATATTAATTATTGAGAATTATCTTTTTTACTTTATGTCCTTCCTTCTGGACACACTGGGGTAGGGACTGGGCCCCAAAAGCTATCAGAGCAGCTCCCCATGTCAGTACTCATGGGTTGGAGTTGTGTGCCTGTAGCTCTCCTAGGCTGGGGTTGCATGTTAGTGGCACTACTAGTCTGAGATCTCACAGACAGCCACAGCTCCACTAGGCATTTCTATAGCAGGAGGGTCTCTGGTCGCCCCACCCGCATAACTGTATTTGGAATTGTCTTATTGGGGATTCTTTGCAGTGGCACCACCCCTGTGACAGTTCTCTGTTTGGGCCACAAAATTCTGGGGCATCCTTTGAAATCTAGGTGGAGGCAACCATGACCTTACAGCTCCTGCAACTCTACATTCTGGTGGAGATAACATTGCATGGATGCCACCAAAGTTAACCATTTTACCCTTGAGAGGGGAGGCTACTATGGCTCATATCATACCAAAGTCCACTGGAGTCATACCAGGGGTAGAGTGCTGATCCAGCATGTGGGAAGAAGGAACTTGATGCAGTATTGAACAACTAGTGCTGAGGTCCTACTGAAGCTCCTTTTTTGACATAGTTTTGTCTGTCGACCTTGGCACTCTGAAACTGTGATGGAAATGGCAATCAGTGATCTTGAAAATGCCTTCAGGGCCATTCTTCCATTGCCTTGATGAATAACACCCAGCTGCTACTCATCCATATTAGTCACCTTATAAAACAGGAACTTGGTTACAGCCTAGGGGGTCTCTCCAAAACATGATTTCTCGTTTTTTTACAATATGACGAGGGTGAGAATTTCCAAATATTTTAAGTTCTGTTTTCTTATTTATTACAAATCCCATCCAATCATTCTTGTCTTCACACATTTTACTATAAGCAAGCAAGAGAAGCCACACCCAGCTAACAGACATGTGAGGAATTGCTTGATATCATCAGCCATTTGGAAAAGAAAATTAAAACCATAATAAGGTATTACTTCATACCTGTTAGAATTGCTATTATAAAAAAAGTAAAAGACAACCAGTGTTGGTGAGTATCAGAGGAAAGAGAACTCTGTACACTGCTTTTAGAAATGCAAATTATATAGCCTTTATGAAAAACAATACAGATGTTCTTCAAATAACCAAAAAAAAAAAAAAGTATTACCATATGATCCAGCAATCCCACTACTGGATATATAGCCAAAAGAATTGAAATTAACATGTTGAAGAAACCTCTACACTCCCATATTTATTGCAACATTATTCACAATATCCAAAATATAAAATCAACCCAAGTTGCTTTCAGTGAATTAATAGATAAAGAAAATGTGGTGTATATACAGGGTGGAATATTGTTAGCCATAAAAAGGAAAATTCTGTCATTTGCAACAATGCGAGTGGACACAGAGGACATGATTCCAAGTGAAATAAGTCATACACATAAAGATAAATACCGATTAATGTCACTTATATGTAGAATCTAGGTCCCTACAAACGTTCTGTAGGAGGTTCAACAGTGGGCTTCACAAAAAAAATAATGCCAAGAAGAAAAACACCAACTGTCTTTCAGGGAGCTGCTACTTCCGACACGTTCATGTGTGTCATGGAAGTGAGGGAGTCAAGAAGCTTTTTATAGAGTGGTTAACTTCATTATAATACTCATTTAGCACTAATGCAGGAAGTAAACAGCTATCACTACCCGCCATAACTGTCTCTCAGCACTCATGAGCTGTTTAGTAGAAACTAGATGGCAGAATACACACGCACACACACGCACACACATGGAGAGAGAGAGAGAGAGATTTAACAGTTCAAGAATTTGATTGCCAGAAGCAACAACCAAAGCAGTATATAAATGGCCCCTGATTCATTTTCCTCTTCTATATTTTTCAGGTAACACATAACAGTCAATATCAAATTTACCTCTATAACTTTAGCATAAAGGGAGTCTGGAAATAGAGTCATTGGTTGTCTAGCCTCAGCATACTTGAAGGAAATTTAAATGGACACTTAGACCAAATTATACATGTCAATAATAACATACTCTAAAAAGTATGTTTTTATGTCTCTTTATACCAAGTTAAGTGCATATGTTATATTCTCATAGCCAGGCCGTGAAAGCAACCTGATCAATTATCTTAGATTCTATTTAAGAAAAATATTATTTTACAGACTTAGACTTACATGAAGTCTTAGGTGTCAATTAGTATCAATTATGTATTGCTCAGTACCAAAGCACCTCAAAACTTAGTATTGTAATGCAACAATCACTTGTTATTTCCCAAGGTTTCCTGACTGGGTGGTTATTTGAGAGTTGTCTGGCCTCACTCTCATGGATACAGTCAGATGGCAGATTATCCAGTGCCAGATGATTTAAGATGACCTCCCTCACATGTCTACAGTCTCAACTGGGATACCTGGTATAACTGGGATGTCTTGACATCTCATTACATGTGGCCTACTATCCCAAGATTTTTATAGCCTTTTGTCTCAGAGTAGCAAAATGTTAAAAACAGAAGTGTTAAGGTCCTATGAAGTATAGACTCAGAATTGGCATGACATCACTTCCCTAACATTCTGTCAGGCAAAGTATGTCATAAGAGCAACTCAGTTTTAAGGAGAAGAAGAAGTAGACAACACTTCTTAATGGGAGGAATGCAAATGCCACATTATTTTGGGAAAAGATAAAATAAACTCTACTTCTCAATGGAAAAAATAGCAATGTCACATTGGAAAACATTCACTCTAGAAAATATTGTGACAATGATTTGTATGTTTCGAGACCCATTTGACACATGGATGATTGAATTTATAATTTTAATGTAAATATTGAGATTTGAGAATATCAGGATATACAGCTATACAGATAGTGATGGTTATTATTGGTTGTCAACTTGACTGGATTGAAGGATGCCTATATGGTTGACGAAATAATCTTTCTGGGTGTGTCTGGGTGTTGCCAGAGAAGATTGACACCTGCATCCATGGACTGTGAGAGGGTGGGAATGTGGGCGGGAAGCATCCAGTGCAAATAGAACAAAGCAGGTGGCGAAAGTGGGATAAAGAGCTTGCTGAGTCTTCTCAAACTCTCTTTTTGCCTTTGATGGATGCTTTGCTTCCTTTCCTCCTGCCCTTGTACATCAGACCCCTCATTCTTCAGCTTTTGAACTCCAAAATTTTCACCAGTGGCCTCTCAGGGGCTCTCAGACTGAGATATACAATGTTAGTTTCCCTAGTTTTGAAGCTTTTGGCTTTGGACTGAGCCACTACCAGCTCCCCTATTTCCCTAGCTTGCAGAGAGCCTATTGTGTAAGCCAATTCTCCCTAACAAACTTCCTTTTATAATATATATGTATTATTGTTTCTGTCCCTCTTGAGAACCCTGATTAACTCACACATGGTTCTCAACTTATAATGGTTCAATTTATATTTTTTGCATTTTATGATGGGTTTATCAGGGTATTAAATGTATATTTGACTTCTGATATCTTCAGCTTATGATGAGTTTATTAGGACACAACCTCATCATAAATCAAGGAATGTCTGTATATGAATATGATGTTTAAAGTGAGAACATTTGGATTCTGACCATTTATAAGTTTGGAAATATCTGAGAAGAAGTAGGCTTATAATATCATTTCACTTATATCTTCTCATGATCACTGCCAAAAAACTTCTCTATTGGAATAATGGTCCTTATATTTTAGATACTTTAGTATTTTAAAAAATAATGAAGTCCAAATTTAACATGACATATACCAAATTCAATGATACTATGAGCACATTCTTGTGTATTTTGTTTTGATTTTGATTTTAGCATTCTCTTGGAAATTTCTTGATAGTTATTCACTCCTCTTTTCCTCCCTGCATACGTTCGATATCTTAATACAAATTATCTTTGTATGATGAATCCTAGAGGATGTGGGAAAGACAGCTAACTAGATGCAACTGGGAGGTGCCACTCCCACAGAGAAATACCACAATTTTTATTACACCAACATAATCTGAACAGATTTTTGAAGTGAAAATGTCAAATGTGGATGGAGAAAAGGTGTGGACACTGAGGCTGAAGAGGAAGGAAGTTGGGAACCCCCGCATGGGGTGTCTGAATGCTAAGACTAGTTCCCAGCCCCAGAAGATGCCTGGGAAGGGATGAGTGAAGGGAATGGAGGCTCCTCATCCTCACTTTGTACCTCTGGGATACTCAGTGCAGGGGAACCCACATTCCCATAGACAAGTTGACAGTGAATCTCCCCAGAGATTATATTGAGGTGGAGCAGCAGCAGGTGAGAAGCCAGAGATGTTTGAATTTGGGTCAGCTCTGGTGGAGGTTCGCCATAAGCTCCCACAACCCAGGGCTGCACATCTTACTCTGAGAGATCCTGGGCACAGCTAAAACTGCCTGGGAGAAAGCAGGGCCTGTTTCCACGCAGGACTGGAGAACATCTGTCCTTTAGGCCCATCCTCTCAGTAGACCCTCCCAGGAATTCTGTCTTGCCGCCCCATTGGGGTGTGTATGCAATAGAGACTCCACTGCTCAGCCTGGTTGCGTTCTCCACCTGAGTGCATTCTAGTAGCCTGGGATCCTTTTGGATCTCCCCACTGCATATAGAATCTAACCTCAAGTATATGGGGGAGTAAGTTGCAAGCAGGTCCTGACACCCCAGGGCTGCGGCCTGCAGCTCAAGCGTGCTGAGTTAGGGCCAGGCACGGTGGCTCATGACTGTAATCCCAGCACTTTGGGAGGCCAAGGTGGGTGGATCAAGTGAAGTCAGGAGTTTGAGACCAGCCTGGCCAGCATGGTGAAACTCTGTCTCTATTAAAAATGCAAAAATTAACTGGGCATGGTAGTGTGCGCCTGCAATCCCAGCTACCAGGGAGGCTGAGTCTGGAGATTAGCTTGAATCCAGGAGGCAGAGACTGCAGTGAGCTGAGATTGTGCCACTGCACTCCAGCCTGGGCAACAGCGAGACTCCATCCTGCTCCTCCCCACTCCCCACCCCCGCTGTGCTTGACACTTGAATGGGGGAGAAGCCCACACTCCCAGAAAACGGAAAGCTGAGTCGCATAATTTTATGACCTGGTAAGAGATCTTTACATGCTACTCTCCACAGGGCTGTTCTGGTAAGAATGTAACTTATTTTCCTACCACACTTCTCCACAAGAGAGTCCTGTGTCCTGAAAAACATAACAACAACAATGAAATTGCAAGCACAGTGCCTGTGATTTGAGACAGCTTTCCCAAGGCCCACAAGGAGACCTTGTGAGAGGGTCACTTCTCTAGCCCATACACCACATAACAGAGCTGAAAATATAAAGATACGCAATGAAACATCATGGCTGAGTAAGAGCCTATCTATTTCCCATTGCTCCCAAGAGCCATTCATTGGATTGCCGCCAAAACTAGAACATCAAAAATTACTAATCATCATCACACACTGTGAAACCGAGAGCAAAAATTCAATAACAAAGACCCTGTAGAGTTTTAGCTCTGTGAAAATTTCCAGAAATGAAGCCAACTGAGTATACTCAATTTACACTACAATTAAGGCAATACTACCCTGCCCAGATGAGAAAAAACAATGCGAGAACTCTGGCAAAAAAAAAAAAAAAAATGTGTATATATATACTCCATATAAGTCCGCTAGATCCAGAGCAATGTTTCTTAACGACTCTAAATTATCTGAAATGATAGACATAAAAATCAGACTTCTGATGACAAGGACGCTTACCAACATCAAGTATAGAGTTCAAGCTTGTGATGGTTAATACTGAGTGTCAACTTGATTGGATTGAAGGATGCAAAGTATTGATCTTGGGTGTGTCTGTGAGGGTATTGCCAAAGGAAGTTAACATTTGAGTCAGTGGCCTGGGAAAGGCACACTAACTCTTAAACTGGGTGGGCACCCTCTAATCAGCTGCCTGTGTGGCTAGAATATAAAGCAGGCAGAAAAATGTGAAAAGACTAGACTGGCCTAGCCTCCCAACCTACATCTTTCTCCAGTGCTGGACCCTTCCTGCCCTCAAACATCAGACTCCAAGTTCTTCAGTTTTGAGACATGGGCTGACTTTCCTCGCTCCTCAGCTTGCAGTCAGCCTATTGTGGGGTCTTGTGATTGTGTGAGTTAATACTTAATAAACTCCCCTTTATATATATATAACCCATTAGCTCTGTCCCTCTAGAGAATCCTAACTAATACAGATTTTGGTACCAGGAGTGGTTCTAGATGAATAGAATATTAAGTATGGAGTTCTTGCATTGGTTTTGGGGTTCCTAGAGTTGGTTGCTTAAGATAATTAGACCCCAAAATGCTAACGACTCTATTTCTCATAGTATGGAGAACATTGATAGTCCTTGGTGTGAACTGTTTAGAGAGTTATGCAAAACAAATGCATTTGGCACTCCTGATTCACCACTGGTGATAGTGACTCTATACATAATACCTTTGACCATACGTGGAGAACCAAGGAACATAATGAAACTGGTTGATTGCTCCTAAATTCAGTATACAAAATGATGAAAGAAAATGATGAACTCAGGATTTCTAACTCCTGGCTTCAGAAGCAGATACTGAGCCTCAAATCTGCTAAGATTACCCTGAATGAGAGTCTTAACTCCTGTAGAAAGAAAGAGCTGAAATTGTGGAAAAACAGACTCAAGCTCTTATCATGCGAGTGGCTGACCTGCAGCAAAAGGTGCATGCACAACCTTGTCACGTGTCTACTGTTAAATTGAGGGCATCGATTGAAAAAGAATGGAACCCTGCAACATGGAATGGGAACGTGTAGAAGGAAACTGACGAAGCGGAGGACACCGAGTTTGTAAACTTTCATGAACCTTTTTTGCCAGAAGGAACAGCTTACCCATCCGCAGGAGTAATAACATCCCCGACTGCTCCCCTCCCCGCTCCCCACCACAATCCATGCTGTCATCAGCATTTCCAACTTTGAGGAGATAAACCCTGCACTGCCTGAGGCAGCAGTGATGGTCTCCCTTGATGGAGTGACCAGACCAGATAATGTTGATTCTCCTCAGGAGTCACCCCCGACACCCTTGTTTGCTTCTAGACCTGTAACTAGACTAAAGTCCTGGTGAGACCCTAGAGGTGAGGTTGAGAGTGTGACCTATGAGGAGATGTGCTGCCCTCAAAAAGAACTGCTTGAGTTTTCTAATTTATATAAACAGAAATCTGGAGAACAGGCATGGGAATAGACATTGAGGGCTTGGGATAATGGTAGAAGGAACATAGAGATGAATCAGGCTGAATTTCTTCATTTGGGCCAACTAAGTAGGGATTCTGCATTTAATTTTACAGCTCAAGGAGTTAAAAAATGTTCTAGTAGTTTATTTGCTTGGTTAGCTGAAATATGGATTTAAAGGTAGCCTACTATGAGCAAGCTGAAAATGCCTAATTTTCTCCCTTGGTTTAATGTAGAGGAAGGGATCCAAAGGCTTAGGGAGATTGGGATGGTGGATTAGTCACTCTAGATCTACTCATCCCAAGAGGGAGGGTCCAGATGATATACCCTTGACCAATGCCTTGCAAAATACATTTGCGAGGGCAGCGCCTGCATCTTAGAGGGGCATGTAATCATTCCTCTCTGTATGTCAGATGTAACAATGAGAATCACAGTAACTCAATTACAAAATTTAAACACAATGAAAATAACTGGATCTCAAGGATGCAGGGACAAAGTGACAACACTCAACCATCAAAGGCAAGGTGGGTGTTGCTGCCATAATGGACAGCAGCGACAAAGCAGCAATTAGAATATTCTGACTCTTTTAGAGCTCTGGCATTGGCAAATTAATCACGGTGTTCCCAGAAGATAAATTGATAGGAAGCCTACAGCATTCTTAGTTAACTTATATAAGCAGAAAACATCTGGGTCAAATAAACAAAAGACTAATTTGAATTATAAAAACGATTCATGGCCCCTCAATGAATTTCCAGACTTGAGCCAGTTTACAGACCCAGAACCCCTTGAATGAAGGGGAAGCCAGGTCCCCTTGAGGAAGGACCCCACTACACTACTGACAATTTATGCTGTTAATGTTTCTCCCATCTTTCCCCAAGGAGACCTCTGACCTTTTACAGGGTAACTGTACCCTGGGGAAAGGGAAATGATGAGACATTTCAGAGACTACCAGACACTGGCTCTGAGCTAACATTGATTCCAGGAGACCCAAAACATCGTTGTGGTCCTTCAGTTAAAGTAAGGGTTTATGGATGCCAGGTAGTTAATGGGATTTTAGCTCAGTTTCGACTTACAGTAGGTCCAGTGGGTACCCGGACTCATCCTGTGGTCATTTCCCCAGTGCAAGAATGCGTAATTGGCATAGACATACTTAACAGCTGTCAGAACCCCCACGTTGGCTCCCTGACTGATAAGGTGTGGGCTATTATAGTGGGAAAAGTCAAACGGAAGCCATTAGAGCTGCCTCTACCTTGAAAAATAGTAAATCAAAAACAGTATTGCATCCCCAGAGTGACTGTGGAGATAAGTACCACCATTAAGGACTTGAAAGATGCAGGGGTGGTGATTTCCACCACATCCCTGTTCAACTCTCCCATTTGGTTTGTGCAGAAAACAGATGGATCTTGGAGAATGACAGCGAATTATCATAAACTTAACCAAGTGGTGATTTCAATTGCAGTTGCTGTACCAGATGTAGTTTCATTGCTTGAGCAATTTAATTCATCTCCTGGTATCTGGTATGCAGCTATTGACTTGACAAATGTGTTTTCTCCTTTCCTGTCCGTAAGTCCCACCACAAGCAATTTGCTTTCAGCTGGCAAGACCAGTAATATACCTTTACTGTCTTACCTCATGGGTATAACGACTCTCTGACTTTGTGTCATAATCTTGTTTGGAGAAAACTTGATTGCTTTTCACTTTCACAAGATATCACACTGGTTCCTTATATTGAAGACATTATGCTGATTGGATCCAGTGCACAAGAAGTAGCTAACACACTGGACTTATTGGTGAGACATTTGCATGGAAGGGGATGGGAAACAAATTTGACTAAAATTCAGGGACATTCAATCTCAGGAAAATATCTAGGGGTCCAGAAGTGTGGGGCCTGCCAAGATATATATATATATATACACACACACACACACACATTTATATATATATATATATGTATTAGGTTTTATGTTCTAGGGTACATGTGCACAATGTACAGGTTTGTTACATATGCATACATGTGCCATGCTGGTGTGCTGCACCCATTAACTCGTCATTTATATTAGGTATATCTCCTAATGCTCTCCCTCCCCTCTCCCCCCACCCTACGACAGGTCCCAGTGTATGACGTTCCACACCTTGTGTCCTGGTGTTCTCATTGTTCAGTTCCCTGTTTGTTTTCTGTCCTTGTGATAGTTTGCTGAGAATGATGGTTTCCAGCTTCATCCATGTCCCTACAAAGGATATGAACTCATCCTTTTTAATGGATGCATAGTATTCTATGGTGTATAAGTGCCACATTTTCTTAATCCAGTCTGTCATTGATGGACATTTGGGTTGGTTCCAAGTCTTTGCTATTGTGCATAGTGCCACAATAAACATATGTGTGCATGTGTCTTTATAGCAGCATGGTGTATAATCCTTTGGGTATATACCCAGTAATGGGATGACTGAGTCAAATGGTATTTCTAGTTCTAGATCCTTGAAGAATCACCACACTGTCTTCCACAATAGTTGAACTAGTTTTCAGTCCCACCAACAGTGTAAAAGTGTTCCTATTTCTCCACATCTGCTCCACAACCTGTTGTTTCCTGACTTTTTAATGATCGCCATTCTAACTGGCGTGAAATGGCATCTCGTTGTGGTTTTGATTTCCATTTCTCTGATGGCCAGTGATAATGAACATTTTTCCATGTGTCTGTTGGCTGCACACATGTCTTCTTTTGAGAAGTGTTTGTTCATATCCTTTGCCCAGTTTTTGATGGGGTTGTTTGTTTTTTTCTTGTAAATTTGTTTAACTTCTTTATACATTCCGGATATTAGCCCTTTATCAGATGGGTATATTGTAAAAATTTTCTCCCATTCTGTAGGTTGCCTGTTCACTCTGATGGTAGTTTCTTTTGCTGTGCAGAAACTCTTTAGTTTAATTAGATCCCATTTGTCAATTTTGGCTTTTGCTGCCTATGCTTCTCAGGTTTTAGTCATGAAGTCCTTGCCCATGCCTATGTCCTGAGTGGTATTGCCTAGGTTTTCTTCTAGAGTTTTTATGGTTTTAGGTCTAACATTTAAATCTCTAATCCATCTTGAATTAATTTTTGTGTAAGCTGTAAGGAAGGGACACCGTTTCAGCTTTCTACATATGGCTAGCCAGTTTTCCCAGCTCCATTTATTAAATAGGGAATCCTTTCCCCATTTCTTGTTTTTGACAGATTTGTCAAAGATCAGATGGTTGTAGGTGTGTGGTACTATTTCTGAGGGCTCTTTTCTGCTCTATTGGTCTATACTTCTGTTTTGGTACCAGTACCGTGCTGTTTTGGTTACTGTAGCTTTGTAATATAGCTTGACGTCAGGTAGTGTGATGCCTCCAGCTTTGCTCTTTTGGCTTAGGATTGTCTTTGCAATGTGGGCTCCTTTTTGGTTCCATCTGAACTTTAAAGTAGTTTTTTCCAATTCTGCAAAGAAAGTCATTGGTAGCTTGACATGGATGGCATTGAATTTATAAATTACCTTGGGCAGTAAGTATGGCCATTTTCATGACATTGATTCTTCCTATCCATGAGCATGGAATGTTCTTCCATTTGTTTGTGTCCTCTTTTATTTTGTTGAGCAGTGGTTTGTAGTTCTCCTTGAAGTGGTCCTTCACATCCCTTGTAAGTTGGATTCCTAGGTATTTTATTCTCTTTGAAGCAATTGTGAATGGGAATTCACTCAGGATTTGGCTGTCTGTTTGTCTGTTACTGGTGTGTAGGAATGCTTGTGATTTTTGCACTTGATTTTGTATCCCAAGATACTATTTCTAAGGTGAAGGATAAGTTGCTGTATTTGGCCCCTCCCACAACCAAGAAAGATACAAAGGTGAGTGGACCTATTTGGATTTTGGAGGCAACAGATTCCTCAATTGAGTGTGTTACTCCATCTCATTTATCAAGTGACCTGAAGTACAGAGGTGAAGGGAAATCTTCCCTGTGGGCAGGACTTCGAGCAGTGCACCTGGTTGTGCACTTTTCATAGAAGAAGAAATGGCCAGATGTGGGATTATATACTGACTCGTGGGCTGTAACCATTGCTCTGGCTAGATGGCCAGGGACTTGAAAGAAGCAATCTTGGAAAATTGGTGACAAATAAATTTGGGAAATAATTATGTGGATGGACCTTTCTGAGTGGCCAAAAACTGAAGACATTTGTATCCCGTATGAATGTTCACCAATGGGTGATCTCAGCAGAAGATTTTCGTAATTAAGTGGATAGGATGATCCATTCTGTGGACATCACTCAGTCGCTTTACCCAACCAGCCCTGTCATTGCCCGGTGGGCACATGAACAAAGTGGACATGGTGGCAAGGATGGAGGTTATGCATGGGCTCAGCCACATGGACTTCCAGTCACCCAAGTTGACCTGGCTACAGCCAAATGCTCAATTTGCCAGCAGCAGAGACCAATACGGAGCCCTGGATATGGCACCATTCCTCAGGGTGATCAGCCAGCTACCTAGTGGCAGGTTGATTATGCTGGAACTCTTCTATAATGGAAATGGTAGAGGTTTGTCCCCACTGGAATAGACACTTAGTCCTGATATGGATTCGCCTATCCTGCAAGCAATGCTTCTGCCAAGACTACCATCTGTGGACTCACGGAATGCCTTATCCACCATCATGGTATTCCACACAGCATTGCCTTTGATCAAGGCATGCACTTTACATCTAAAAAAGTGCAACAGTGGACCCATGATTGAGGAATCCACTGGTCTTACCGTGTGCCATCATCCTGAAGCAGCTATTTTGATAGAACGATGGAATGGCCTTTTGAAGTCACAATTACAATGCCTACTAGGTGACTATACTTTGCAGGGCTGGAACAGAGTTCTCCAGAAGGCCATGCATGCTCTGAAT
The DNA here is from genome assembly GCF_000951035.1 of Colobus angolensis palliatus. Lineage (NCBI taxonomy): Eukaryota > Metazoa > Chordata > Mammalia > Primates > Cercopithecidae > Colobus > Colobus angolensis. Next base: position 741,937 of record NW_012117077.1, read on the forward strand.
CAGCCTCCAATACATGGTAATCATTTCTGCCATAGCAAGAATTCATGGGTCCAGGAATCAAGGGGTGGAAGTGGAAGGGGCAACACTCACTATCACCCCTAGTGACTAGCAAATTTTTGCTTCCTGTTCCTACGACATTAAGTTCTGCTGACCCAGAGGTCTTAGTTCCAGAGGGAGGAACACTGCCACCAAAAGAAACAACAATGATTCCATTAAACTGGAAGTTAAGATTGCCACCTGGACACTTTGGGCTCCCCCTGCCTTTAAGTCAAAAGGCTCAAGTCAAAAGAAGGGAGTTACAGTGTTGGCTGGGGTAATTGACCCAGACTATCAAGATAAAATCAGTCTAGTACTCCACAACGGAGGTAAGGAAGAGTATGCATGGACTACAGGAGATCCATTAGGACATCTGTTAGTGTTAACATGCCCTGTGGTTAAGCTCAATGGGAAACTACAACAGCCCAATCCAGGCATGAAGACAAATGTCCCAGACTCTTTAGCAATGAAGGTTTGCGTCACTCCACTAGGAAAAAACCACAACTGGCTGAGGTGCTAGCTGAAGGCAAAAGGAATACAGAATGGACAGTAGAAGGTAGTCATCAATACCAGCTATTGTCACATGACCAGCTGCAGAGACATGACCAGCTGCAGAGATGAGGACTCTAATTTTCATGAGTATTTTCTCTTTCTTTTGTTAAAAAAATGTTTGTGAATGTATGCACTTCTATGAAGAAAATATTGTCTTTTTGTTTCCTTTTTCCTTTATCATGTGACAGAAGATTTATTAACTTCATACCATCATTTAAGTATTGTTAACTTTATGCAATAGCATTTGAGTTGGGGTTTAGTGCATTTCCAGTTATATGAAGGATAAAGATATTATGTTAGGCATAAACATGACCGTAAAGTGCATGGTTTCAAGTTGACAAGGGGTGGACTTGTGATTGTTAATACTGAGTGTCTACTTGATTGGATTGAAGGATGCAAAGTATTGATTCCGGGTGTGTCTGTAAGAGTGTTGCCAAAGGAGATTAACATTTGAGTCAGTGGGCTGGGAAAGGTACCTCAGCCCTTAGTCTGGGTGGACACCATCTAATTAGCTGCTAGGGCAGCTGGAATATAAAGCAAGCAGAAAAAAAATGTGAAAAGACTAGACTGGCCTAGCCTCCCAACCTACATCTTTCTCCAGTGCTAGATGCTTCCTTCCCTCAAACACTGGACTCCAAGTTCTTCAGTTTTGGGACTCAGATTGATATTCCTTGCTCCTCAGTTTGCAGACAGCCTATTGTGGGACCTGGTGATCATATGAGTTAATACTTAATAATCTCATATATATATCATATGTGTGTGTGTGTGTGTGTGTGTGTGTGTATCCTATTAACTTTTGTGTTAACATGCCCTGTGGTTAAGCTCAATAATAGGAGATATATATATATCTCCTATTAACTTTGTCCCTCTAGAGAACCCTAACTAATACAAAACTCTATCCAAAGAAGCCAAGTAATTCGGTAAAACATTTCAGCATTTGAAAGATGCAATACTTATTTTACAAAAGACTCAAACTGAACTTCTTGGGTTAAAAAACACTAAAAGAATTGTATAATACAATTAGTTTTGTTAAAGGGAGAGTAGACCAAGCTAAGAAAAAATGCTCGGAGGTTGAAGATCGTTCTTTAAATCAACACAGTAAGACAAAAATAAAGAGCCAAGAAAATTGAACAAAACCTGTGATAAATAATGGATTATGTAAAGAAATAAAATCTATGATTCATTGGCATTTCTGAGAGAGAAGAAGAGACAATAAGAAGCCTGGGAAATATATGTGGGAGCATAGTACATAAAAATTTTCCTAAACCTGATAGAGAGGTTGGCATGCAAGTCCAAGAAATATAGAGAACCTCAACCAGATACACTACAAGATGACCATCCCAAAGTCACATAGTCATCAAGTTCACCAAGGTCAATGCAAAGAAAAAGACTATAAAGGCAGCTAGAGAGAAGGGTCAGGTTGTATACAGAGAGAACTCCATACAGCCACCATCAGATCTCTCAGCAGAAACCTTACAATCCAGAAAAGATTAGGGGCCTTTTTTCAGTCCCCTTAAAGAAAAGAAAATTCACCCCGAGAATTTCATATCCTGCCAAACTAAGCTTTATAAGTGAAGGAGAAATAAAAGCTTTCTCTGACAAGCAAATGCTGAGGAAATACATTTTAAATAAGAATAGCCTTGTAAAAGGTCCTTAAAGGAGTGCTAAACATAGATTAAAAAGAACAACGACGACGAAGGCGAAGAGCTCACAGATATTGTAAAGTAACTGTGTAATAAAGTTTACATAACAACCAGCTAACAACACAATGACAAGATCACAATCACACATATCACACTAACCTTCAATGTAAATGAACTAAACACCTCACTTAAGAAAATGCAGAGTGGAAAATTGAATAAAAATACAAGAACCAACCATCTGTTGTTTTTAAGAGATCCTTCTCACATGTAAAGAAACTCACAGGCTGGAAGTAAAATTGTGGAGTAAGGTCTATCATGCAAATAGAAAACAAAAAAGAGTTATTCTTATATGAGATAAAACAGAATTTAAGCCAACACAAATTAAGAAGGATCATGAAGGGCATTACATAATGATAAATAGTACAATCCAGCAAGAAACTTTAACGATCTTTAATATATATACACCAAACATTGGAGAACATAGATTCATAAAACAACTTCTCCTTGGTGTATGAAAAAAAAAAAAAAAAAAACAGACAACCAAACTATAATAGTGGAAGATTTTAACACCACGCTGATAGGATTGCAAGTAATAACTGCAGCAAAATTCTAACAAAGAAACTCTGGACTTAAACTTGACACTTAACCGACTGGACCTAATAGACATTTACAGAAATTCTATCCAACAGCCACAGAATATACATTCATCTTATCTGCACACAAAATATAGTCTAATATTGGCCACATACTCAGTCATAAAGCAAGCCTGAATAAGTGCAAAAAAATTGAAATCATATCAAGCACACTTTTGCATCCCAGGGCAATAGAAATAGACATCAATATAAATAAGATCTCTCAAAACTATAAAAATGCATGAAAACTAAACAAGTTAACAAGAATATCTGTTTAGGGAACATTGAAATGTAAACTTAAATACAAAACTTTCTTGAAATTAATAAAAATAGGCACACAATTTACCAAAATCTCTGGGATGCAGGCCAAGTAATGTTAAAAAGAAAGTTTATATCTCTAAATGCATTCATCAAGATGTTAGAAAGATCTCAAATTAATACTCTAACTTTGCACTGAAAGAAACTAGAGAAAAAATGAACAAATCAACCCCAAAGCTACCAGAATAAAAGAAATAACTAAAATTAGATAAGAACTAAATGAAATTGAGATGCAAAAATTCATTAAAAATATCAATGAAACCAATAATTTTTTCTTCAAAAAGTAAATAATGTTGATAGACCCTTAGCTAGATTAATAAAGAACATGAAAGAGAAGATCCAAATAAGCACAATAAAAAATGACAAAGGTGATATTAAAACTGATCCCAGACAAATACAAAAGATACTCAGAGACTACTATGAACAACTCTTGGCACACAAATTAAAAAAACTAAAGGAAATGGATACATTCTTGGAACTGTACAATCTTATAAAATTGAATAAGGAAGAGATTAAACTCTGAATACACCAATGTAAACTTTTAAAATTGAATCAATAATAAATAACCAACCAAATAAAAACCCCAGTAACAGATGGGTTCACAGATGGATTTTATTTATTTATTTATTTATTTATTATTATACTTTAAGTTCTGGGGTACATGTGCACAATGTGCAGGTTTTTTACATATGTATATATGTGACATGTTGGTGTGCTCCACCCGTTAACTTGTCATTTATATTAGGTGTATCTCTTAATGCTTTCCCGCCCCTGTTCCCCCACCCCATGACAGGCCCCAGTGTGTGATGTACCCCTTCTTGTGTCCAAGTGTTCTGATTGTTCAATTCCCACCTATGAGTGAGAAAATGTGGTGTTTTGTTTTCTGTCCTTGCAATAATAGTTTGCTGAGAATGATGGTTTCCAGCTTCATCCATGTCCCCACAAAGGGCATGAACTCATCGTTTTTAATGGCTGCATAGTATTCCATGGTGTATATGTGCCACATTTTCTTAATCCAGTCTATTATTGATGGACATTTGGGTTGGTTCCAAGTCTTTGCTATTGTGAATAGTGCCGCTATAAACATATGTGTGCATGTGTCCTTATAGTATCATGATTTATAATCCTTTGGGTATGTACCCAGTAATGGGATGACTGGGTCAAATGGTATTTCTAGTTCTAGATTCTTGAGGAACTGCCACACTGTCTTCCACAATGTTTGAATGAGTTTACAGTCTCACCAACATTGTAAAAGTGTTCCTATTTCTCCATATCCTCTCCAGCAGCTGTTGTTTCCTGACTTTTTAATGATCACCATTATAGTAACTGGTATGAGATGGTATCTCATTGTGGTTTTGATTTGCATTTCTCTGATGGCCAGTGATGATGAGCATTTTTTCATGTGTCTGTTGGCTGCATAAATGTCTTCTTTTGAGAAGTGTCTGTTCATATCCTT
>NW_012117077.1:747979-759857 GCF_000951035.1 Colobus angolensis palliatus
ATTTTTAGCATGAAGGGCTGCTGAATTTTGTCAAAGGCCTTTTCTGCATCTATTGAGATAATCATGTGGTTTTTGTCTTTGGTTCTGTTTATATGCTGCATTACATTTATTGATTTGCATATGTTGAACCAGCCTTGCATCCCAGGGATGAAGCCCACTTGATCATGGTGGATAAGCTTTTTGATATGCTGCTGGATTCAGTTTGCCAGTAGAGGATTTTTGCATCAATGTTCATCAGGGATATTGGTCTACAATTCTCCTTTTCTTCTTGTATCTCTGCCAAGCTTTGGTATCAGGATGATGCTGGCCTCATAAAATGAGTTAGGGAGGATTCCCTCTTTCTCTGTTAATTGGAATAGTTTCAGAAGGAATTGTACCAGCTCCTCCTTGTACCTCTGGTAGAATTCAGCTGTGAATTGGTCTGGTCCTGGACTTTTTTTGGTTGGTAGGCTATTAATTATTGCCTCAATTTCACAGCCTGTTATGGTCTATTTAGGGATTCAACTTCTTCCTGGTTTAGTCTTGGGAGAATGTATGTGTCCAGGAAATTATCCATTTCTTCTAGATTTTCTAGTTTATTTGCGTGGAAGTGTTTATAGTATTCTCTGATGGTAGTTTTGATTTCTGTGGGATTGGTCGTGATATCCCCTTTATCATTTTTTATTGCATCTATTTGATTCTTCTCTCTTTTCTTCTTTATTAGTCTTGTTAGCAGTCTATCTATTTTGTTGATCTTTTCGAAAAAACAGCTCCTGGATTCAGTGATTTTTTGAAGAGTTTTTGTGTCTCTATCTCCTTCAATTCTGCCCTAATCTTAGTTATTTCTTGCCTTCTGCTAGCTTTTGAATGTGTTTGCTCTTGCTTCTCTAGTTCTTTTAATGGTGATGTTAGGGTGTCAATTTTAGGTCTTTCCTGCTTTCTCTTGTGGGCATTTAGTGCTATAAATTTCCTTATACACACTGCTTTAAATGTGTCCTAGAGATTCTCATATGTTGTGCCTTTGTTCTCATTGATTTCAAAGAACATCTTTATTTCTGCTTTCACTTCGTTATGTACCCAGTAGTCATTCAGGAGCAGGTTGTTCAGTTTCCATGTAGTTGAGTGGTTTTGAGTGAGTTTCTTAATCTGAGTTCTAGTTTGGTTGCACTGTGGTCTGAGAGACAGTTTGTTATAATTTCTGTTCTTTTACATTTGCTGAGGAGTGCTTTACACTGTCAAGATTAGACAGACCAATGAGACAGAAAGTTAAAAAGAATATCCAGGAATTGAACTCAGCTCTGCACCAAGAAGATCTAATAGACATCTACAGAACGGTCCACCCCAAATCAACAGAATATACATTCTTCTCAGCACCACATCTCACTTATTCCAAAATTGACCATATAGTTGGAAGTAATTCACAGATGAATTCTATCAGACATACAATGGTCTAACACTAATCCTACTGAAACTCTTCCAAAAAATTGAGGAGCAGGTCCTCTTACTTAATTCATTCTATGAAGGCAGCATCAGCCTGATACCAAAATCCTGCACAATGAGAAATTAAAGCTTTACACCAATATCTCTCATGAAAATATGCACAAAATCCACATCAAAATACTAGCAAGTTGAATGCAACAGCACATCAAAAAGTTAACACAACATAATCAAGTGGGCTTATTTCTGGGATGCAAGTCTGATTCAACATATGCAAATCCACAAATGTGATTAACCATATAAACAGAATTAAAAACACAAATCATATGATTATCTCAACTGACAAAGTAAAATCTTTCAATAAAATTCAAAATCCACTTATGTTATAAACCCTTAAAAACTAGGCATTGAATGAACATACCTCCAAACAATAATAACCATCCACAAGAAACTCACAGCCAACATCATACTGAATGGACAAAAGCTGGAAGCTTTTCTCTTGAGAACTGGAGCAAGACAGTGATGCCTACTCTCATTCCTACTATTCAGTGTAGTATTGGAAGTCCTAGACAAGACAATCAAGCAAGGAAAGAATTAAAATGCATTTAAATACTAAAAGAAAATTTAAACTATCTCTCTTTGCAGACAATGTGACTCTGTAACTAGAAAATCCTAAAGGCGCCGGGCGTGGTGGCTCAAGCCTGTAATCCCAGCACTTTGGGAGGCCGAGACCGGCGGATCACGAGGTCAGGAGATCGAGACCATCCTGGCTAACACAGTGAAACCCTGTCTCTACTAAAAATACAAAAAACTAGCCGGGCGAGGTGGCGGGCGCCTGTAGTCCCAGCTACTCCGGAGGCTGAGGCAGGAGAATGGCGGGAACCGGGGAGGCGGAGCTTGCAGTGAGCTGAGATCCAGCCACTGCACTCCAGCCCGGGTGACAGAGCAAGACTCCGCCTCAAAAACAAAAAAAAAAAAAAAGAAAATCCTAAAGGCTCTGCCAAAAGGATCCTAGAACTAATAAACAACTTTAATAAAGTTTCTGGATATAAAATTAACGTTCAAAAATCAGTAGCATTTCTTTCCACTGACAACATCCAGACTAAAAGTGAAATCAAGAACACAATCTCACTTACAATAGCCACAAACAAAATGAAATACCTAAAAATTCAGCTAACTAATGAGATGAAAGATCTCTACAAGGAGAAGTGCAAAACAGTGCTGAATGAATTCAAAGATGACAAAAGTAAATGGAAAAACATTCCATGCTCATGAATTAGAAAAATCAATATTATAAAAATGGCCATATAGCCCAAAGAAGTGTACAGATTCAATGCTATTCCAATCAAACAACCAACATAATTTTTCACAGGACTAGAAAACCAATTTAAAATTAATATAAAGCCAAAAAAGATCCCTAATATCCAAAACAATCCCAAGCAAAAAGTACAAAGCTGGAGGTATCACACTACCCATCTTCAAACTATACTAGAAAGCCATAGTAACCAAAACAGCTTGGTGCTGATACAAAAATGGACACATAGACCAATGGAACAGAACAAAAAACTCATAAATAAAGCTAAATACCTGCAGCCATCTGATCCTTAATGAGACTGAACAAAACAAGCAGTGGGGAACAGACATCCTATTCAATAAAGGGTACCAGGATAACTGGCTAGTTATATACAGAAGATTGAAACTAGATCTCCACGTTTTACCATATACAAAAATTAACTCAAAATGGCTTAAATGAAAGGCCTCAAACTATAAAAATCCTGAAAGACAACCAAGGAAATACTTTTTCCACACTTTCCTTGCCAAAGAATTTATGGCTGAGTCTTCAAAAGCAATTGCAACAAAAATAGAAATTTACAAATGGGATGTAGTTAAACTAAAGAGCTTCTGAACAGCAAAAGAAACCATCAACAGAGTAAACAGACAATCTACAGAATGGGAGAAAATATTTGCAAACTATATGTCTAACAAACGTCCAATATCCAGAATCCATGGGAAACTCAAACAAATCAAAAAGCAAAAAACAAATAATCCCACTTAAAAAAAAAAAATGGGCAAAAGACATGAACAGACATTCCTCAAAAGAAGATATACAAGTGGCCGACAAACAAACAAAAAAGTGCTCAACATCACTAATTATTAGAAAATTTAAATTGAAAGCAAAATAAGATGCCATCTCACATCAGTCAGAATGGCTACTGATAAAAAGTCAAGAAACAGCACTCTGGCCAGGCTGTGGAAAAATGTGAACAAATATACCGTGTTGGTGGGAATGTAAATCAGTCTGGTCACTGTGGGAAAACATCTGGAGATTTCATAAAAAACTTAAAACAGAGCCACCATTTGATCCAGCAATTCTATTATTGGGTATATGTCAAAGATAAAATAAATAATTCTATCAAAAAGACACGTATTCTCTTATGTTCATTGTTGTGCTATTCACAATAGCAGACATGGAATCAACCTAGGTGCCCATCAATGATAGATTGGATAAAGAAAATGTGGTCCATACACACCATGGAATACTATGCAGCTATGAAAAAGGATTGAAATCATGTCTTTTGTGGCAACATGGATAGAGTTGAAAGCCATAATCTTAAACAAATTAAGAACAGAAAACCAAATATTTCATGTTCTCACTTATAAATGAGAGCTAGACATGGAACACACATGGATATAAATATGGGAAAAACAGACACTGTGGAATACTAGAGGGTGGAGGGAGGGGTTTTCTGGTTAAAAACTACCTGTTGGGTACTATGATCACTACCTAGGTGATAAGACCCATACTCCAAACCTCAGCATCATACAACATTCCCATGTAATGTATTATCTGTACAGAGACTCATTGTGTCTAAAATGAAAGTTGACAAAACTTAATTTCTACCTTATAGGGGTATATTTGGTATTAAATGTAAAGTGACTGGCACCATACCTGGTATATCATAGACAGTCTGTTACTCTTAGCCTAGGAGCACTCCTCTTTTCTAATACAATCCCTTTAGTGTTACGGAGAAAAGAATAACAAACTTGTAGTTAACAAACCCCAGAATGAAATTTCATGTGTGTAATGCAGATTTCTTTCTTTGTTTTCTATCACTTTTGTGGCTTTCTTTTCTTATTTCTTTTCCTTTTCCTTTCTCAAAATCTATTTGTTCTCTGACTCTACCACTTATGTTCTGTGCGACCGTTAGCTAATTACTGAAACTTTTGGAGCCTCAGTTTTTTCATTTCAAAACAGGGTTGATATTGTTGCCCTTACAACAATTTTTGGAAAGTTTAAATGAGATTACAAAACAAAATAGAAGAACACTAATACACTAAATTAAAGTAATTAAGCAGTAGTTTAGTTCTTCATATGATTGTAAATTCTTGGGAGATGAAATTCTTACCATTCCAGACCTCCATAGCCAATGATGATTAATAGTATAAAAAATATATTCAGTTCTTGAAACCTTGCTATGTGCCAAACAGCACACAAGTTGATATGGGAGAAAAAGCAATGGATAAGATGTTGTATCTACCCATAAGAAGATTAACACATTGTAGGGAAATAGAGTATTTATATAATGATCATCAATGTTATTTATAATAAATGCAAAAGGGAAACTGAACATAGCATAGATGTTGACATGAGGGATAATATTTTAGTTTAGAGGATAAAAACAACCTTTATGAATGAGATATTATAAGATGGATTTAAAGAATAAATACTTTTTGTGTTTTGACAAAAATAGTTCAAATATGAGTTATGAATTAGAAATTCCAAGCAAACGAGATACCTTAAACTAAGTCACAGAGATTTAGTGAATCCACGATATTTTTGGATAAGAGTGAGACATTCACTACTTCAGTTCAGTGGATTTTAGTAGAAAGTTATTTAGAAACCTGTGTTGAGACTAGAAGATGAACATTTTTGACTATCAGGCTAGCCAAATACATTGTAACAAACTTGAGTGTTTCAATGTTTTTAAAGACAGAAGTGGCAAAATCAGAGATGTGCTATAAAAATGACATGTCATAGACAAAATAATGAAGAAAAGACACTAAGTAAAATAAAAGCAGTTCTTTTTTGCATTTCCATGTGTTCAGCTTTATCACTTTCAGGTTATTGAAATATGTATCTTCACATTACATAGATTATATACAGATATAGATATATGTATCTGTACATACTGTATATATAGAGAAAGCTTGATATATATGTGTAAAATGTAGATAGACACCGTAGCTTAATAAATATATGTCAACATAAATATACCTTATATTGGCAACATTCTCAGATAAATGTATCTTAAATATTCAATTAAAATAAGTTGTTACATCACATCATATGAGATCTCACAGAATAGATTCTTTTACCATGACAAATTGATCATTAGTATTGAATGCTAGTGATAGAAATAAATAATAAAGGAAGTTTATTTATTTTGATACATTAATTGTATAGGTCATAAAAATGAAAAATAAAGATAATTTACTATATTTAGAAATACTCTGTTTTGGTAGAGAGAATAATTCCCTGAGCACATTTAGTACAGATTATTGGTCTTGCACACATGGTTAGATTAAAGGTAAATATAAAAAGAGATTTATTTTTGACCTTCAGAATCTAAAATGTCCAAATGCTGATCAAACGAGAGAAAAGTCAATGAGTGAAGGCAGATTGTTTTGCTTTAAAGATTTTCTGTTTGAATGTCACTGCCTCTTAGTGCCCTACAGAACCACAGATTATGAATAGAATAAAAGGATGTACTTTAGAAAATATTGAACCAGATACTTCCAGTGTCTGTGCTATATATTGGGAGAAAATGAAGCACTCTTAATAAATAGATAAACTTTTAAATTAGTTATTGCTTCAGTATACCAAATGGTATCCTTGTCACCCAAAATATTTAACGTCCATTCCTATAGTGTTTAATATATTCTGGTAAACCATTTACTACTAGGAAACCTTGGCTGACTTAGGAGATAATTAATTTGTGGTTTAGTGAACAACAAACTTTCCTCATTTAATACTTCAAACTCTGAATTGAAACTTTTCCCATCACAGATGGCTGACAATATACAAGATATAACAGATATTAAAAATAGATTAGATGGAATACACTTGGAACAACACTTGAGTTCTTCATGGTAGTGCAAAGATACTATAAGATATTTAACTGTGACTGAATCGCAGTGAGCACAGTCAGCCACACCTTACAGAGTGACTGGTCATTGTCAAGACTCTGTATATCATGTTTGTTAAGAACAGAGTTCATCATAATCACATACGCATTTATTTCCCCGACAATTAAATAGTGAAAATGCTTGGAGATAATATTTAGCACAACATAGAGTTACCATACAAAAGCCCTTTTCTGTCATAAATCTAACGATAATGCTACAATCTATAAGTCATAAACAACCATGGGTGTATACTAATTTTGCAGTACTTGCCTTCACTCTTCCAATGGAGGAATAATATTATCACAGACAACATTTAATAATAACCCACCACGTACGGTTATCACTTCATTATTAGAAACACTAGCAAAGCATAGATTATCTAGTTTACAGTTTTATATAGTGTATTCCTTAAAACGTTACATCTACAGGATTAAAATAGGCCTTGTGTTGAAAAAGCAGTTCTCAAATTTAGAAAATGTTGAATCAGGAAACATTAAACAGATTTTTGTTTGTTTCTTAAAATTGTTTTCCACTGTACATTTTCTCAGAACCTTTAAATGAGGTAGAATACTACTGACTATAAGATGGAAATATAGTATGTGACATTTCTCAGATGTATTTGAATATGGAGGCTTTTATTCTGTTGTAACTTATGGGACTAATATCCATGAAACACTATTTGGGGAGTACAAATCTAATTAAAGCCCCTGACATGAAGAAACTTCCTAAGAGGCAGATAATCTTATATGATATTCCTGAAGGTCTCAAAGTGATTTAAACAGAATTTAGGTGAGGGCCCCCTAGTTTCCTGTCCAATACTGAGTTCCATTTTCACAAAATGTCTTTCTATTTTAACTGGTAATGTTTATTTGAAATTTAAAAAAAACATCAGGTTGACTCTAAAGTTTAGAGGAAACACTTAAAATAAGACTAGAAGACTAGAACTGCAGGGTTAGGACAGTTCTTCTACCAGAGCAGTACAGTTTCTAATACACGGTATTGTACACAGTATTGGAGTACTTGTCTTTACTCTTCCAATGGAGAAATAATATTCTCCAAGACAACATTTAATAATAACACATCATGTATGGTAATTACTCCATTAACTTGATAATTTGATAATTACAAATGTTAAGGATATATGTATTTGTAAACTGTTCATAAAATATGCTTATATATGTTTTATTTATTCAACCTAACCTGTAACCTTATGTGCCATTGTTTTATGATTATCTATTTATCTATCTGTATTAGAAATGTTAACAAAACATAATTATGTAGCTTTTGTTGCGTAGTTTAAACCTCACTCTAAGCATTCGCTGATAGAACAGTTTTGCTTTTCCATGCTGAAGCAACTGAAGCATGGCCCTGTCAGAATATCTCACCTATAAACATTTGTATTAAAGTCACAGCAACATTTGAAGGATGCTACAGAATAACCCAGCTCATAATGTGGACTTCCAAGATTTTCTGCAAAAATTAGTCAGCCTTTGGTAACTCTTGTCTATGTGTTTAAATATCATGTATATAATGTGATTAATTAAAATATATTATTCTTATCATTTGCTTGTATTTTACATCGAATATTTTATAAATGTGTACTAAATGATAAAATAAACTGGTTTTACCTTAAAAAAGAAAAGAAAAATAGATTCTTGCATCCCTTCCAGAAATTACATTAGCATGAGAACTATACAAGGTGAACACATTCAGATTCAAATCCCTTTACAGAAAGAGATCTCTTAATGATGCACAAATCAATGAAAAGATATACTTTAGTATGTACTATATATATTGTGAATTGCCTACATTTAAAAATAAATGGTTACACAACTTAATTTTTTAACTTGCAGACTGCATACAATGATATAGAGTTAATTGAAATTCATATTAGGATTCTTAAGTGCAGTATTCATTGCATGTTAGGGCCAAATATTCCTGTGGAAAAGTACAGGTGTGAAATTGTAACAGAGAAAATGTGACTTTGTATATAATTATTAATTCACATTATGCACACATTTTAGAAACATATTTTATGTATAAGATCAAACTGTCTTATTCTTCCTTTTCTTTATTTAGAGATGTTTATTGAAAGATAGACCTAGATGGGATCTTGAAAGGTCATTAATCCATTCACTGCATTTAAACGAAACTAAACCTTAAAGAGGCTCAGAGAGACTATCTTTGGCAGTGTGAAAGCTTTTCACTTCTCATTCCCTTTATGAAGACAATCTAGTAAAAAAAAAAATAAAAAAGAAAAGCTTCCAATATGGCATTTTGCTTTCCTAAGATGATTTCCCATTCTGTTATTAAAAAAGAACTGAATTTATATTTTTCTCTTTTTGTCTTTTCTCTCTTTGCAGGTGCACTCTAAGTGTATATGAATCATGATACAGTTCATAGCAACTGTAGTAATGCAGCTGTGTTTCTGTTAATTAACTCAATAATTAACTCAATATAGCTATTGTGCATAAAATGTGTACATTTAACAAGGAAATCAAGATTTAAAACAATTTCACAAAATATTTTATTATAAATATATACAAAATACTTTTAAAACCACCAACCATTTGTTATTACTTCTTACAAATTCAGACATACAGGATTACGTTCCTTAATTTATAATATATTAAATATAGTAATGACTCTACATATTATGGCTTTTATCTACCATAATGGGTTATTTTCATTCCAATACAAATATTAAATATTTGTGGCTATACATTTTATATGCACAAATTATATGCATATATATAAAATGTCCTATATATGTGTGGGGGGGGTTGTGTACACTTTGATGGAGAATAAGTTGTGTTATTTTATTAAACAAAAACATTGCCTTTTATGGTACATAAAATGACTCATGTTTCCATGTTATTAAAATTCCTACATAAGTTTAAATTCTTATACATTCCATTCTCTCTCTATATTTTCCCTTTATGACAAACATTTATTTCAAAATATCTACATTTTGTAACATTATACTCTAGTATCCAGTTTACTTACTATATGTATGTATCTGTATACATATGTATATTCATTTATACATATTGGTGGTAACACTTTTCTCCATTTATTGTAGTTTTAAATTTCTGGAATTTGGGGAAAGAAGATATTGAAATTTTTTCTTATTTCAAGATATGTTTACATGACCCACTTGCAAACTTAATAACATCATCTGAGATTATTTTTTGTCAGTAAACTTAACCAAAATTTGAACAAAACTTGAAGTAATGATCAGTTTGCTGTTTTGATAGTTTGTAGACAAGTCCTGTGCCTTTAGCATCTAATAAAGTGAGTGACAGTGAAGAATTCAGTGACAAGAATACAAACTAGTCAAAAGAGATTGCCTCTATGTAAATAATTATAAGGCTGCATATCAAAAAATAGTCATATATATATTCTAGGAATTTTTTAGGGATAGTAAAAGAACTAAAAATTGTGTACATACATTTTTTTGGAACACAATGGAGGTGAGGTTGGGGAGTATGGTGTATTTCTGTGTGGTTTGAGCGCCTGGGTGTGTGTGTACATGGGTGTGAGAATTACTTTTTATAGAAATATAATTAAATAAAACTAACGGCATGTAAAATATGAGACAGTGAAGGAATAGGAGCATAGAAAACTATAAGTTTTATAATTGTGCCATGTTTATACTTTTCAGTTATTTCATAGTTATTATATCAGACCTAAGACCATGGCACATATTAGGTTCACAATGAGAATGTAGATCCCTAGTTCTAGATCCTTAATTCTTAATGCTTTTCATAATCACATGCTACAGTTCATTCACACAAATCACTGTATTTCTTTTGGTTGACACAGACCTATCCCCGAGAAAATAGACTCAAAAGACACCAATAAAAGCTTTTAAAAGTATTTTTATAAGCCTGGGAACTGCAATAATCCCTGTATCATATTAATTGTTATAATATAATTATATGAAATATGAGAGAATTGTGGAGAGACAAGAGTAAAAGCTGAACTTTGGGGAAGGAACATTGCTATGGAATGAATGCAGAGTCCAGTCCCAAGGGAAATTGGTTAGGGTGTCCATTTAGCACAGGGTATTTGGTAATCAAGCACATGGACTCGAATACAGTTTCAGAAAACATTATGTATCTTAGCGATGAAAGCAACTGCTTTTCACTTTTCGCAAACATGACATTAGTGCACCTTCTGCTAAATCCTCTACACTATTTAGTAAATCTATATGCATCGACTGATTGTCCTTCTGATACTGCCAAAGTTCAGGTTTGTATTAATTTCAAGAATGATTGAAACTGAAACCTACCAAATAGTCCCATAGACAGTTTTTTTTTTTTTTTAAGCTATTTTGATAAACATAGAAATTGGCCTTCCTGGTCTTAAAGCTTGAAACTCACCAGATCCAGACAATGACATACCAGGCCTCTCAAATGGTATCAAAGAACTGAAGCTCACCAGATCATCACATTCTGACAATGAGATGCCAGGCCCCTCATTCATCATGATTGCTTCCTTACCCATCCTGAGTTTCCCTTTTCCAGTGCATAGTTACATTTCTTCCCTGCTCTATAATCTAATTTTAGTTGGTCAGGGAGATGGATTTAAGACTGATCTCACATCTTCTTTGCTGCAGCACTCGATTAAAGACTTCTTCCTTGGCAATAACCATTATCTCAGTGATTGGCCTTCTATGCAGCCAACAGGAACAACAGGACCTAGACTGAACTCCTGGTGTTTCAGTAACACCAGGAAAATTTTAAAGGAATTCCCATTTGCAGGTTGAATAAGCCCAACTGACTGAGAGAGGAGGGAAGCACACTGACTGTTTCAGTATGGACACTTTGGGGGGCTTATGTGTAATTGTGTGTTGTGTTTATGTGTCTGGGCATATCAGTGTTTTTTGTGGGTACCAGAGAGTGGGATTGACTCCTCTCAATTGGACAAATTCTGAAGTAATTTTTGTTTGCAAGTTGACCAAGTCCACCCAGTGGAAAGAGGAAGCATTCAGATTGTTTCAGTTTGGACATTCTTGGGACTTCTGTGTTGCTACAGTAGTTGAATTGTGTTTTGGTGATTGTTTTTGCGTGTTTCATGAGAAATTAGAATTCAATATACCAATTTTTTTTATTAATATACTTTAAGTTCTAGGGTACATGTGCACAACGTGCAGGTTTGTTACATATGTATATGTGTGCCATGTTGGGGTGCTGCACCCATTAACTCGTCATTTACATTAGGTATATCTCCTAATGCTATCCCTCCCCCCTCCCCCCACCCCACGACAGGC
>NW_012117077.1:760772-762948 GCF_000951035.1 Colobus angolensis palliatus
GAAGTCCTTGCCCATGCCTATGTCCTGAATGGTATTGCCTTGGTTTTCTTCTAGGGTTTTTATGGTTTTAGGTCTAACATTTAAGTTTCTAATCCATCTTGAATTAATTTTTGTATAAGGTGTAAGGAAGGGATCCAGTTTCAGCTTTCTACATATAGCTAGCCAGTTTTTGCAACACCATTTATTAAATAGGGAATCCTTTCCCCGTTTCTTGTTTTTGTCAGGTTTGTCAAAGATCAGATGGTTGTAGATGTGTGATATTATTTCTGAGGTCTCTGTTCCGTTCCATTGGTCTATATTTCTG
Source organism: Colobus angolensis palliatus (assembly GCF_000951035.1). NCBI lineage: Eukaryota > Metazoa > Chordata > Mammalia > Primates > Cercopithecidae > Colobus > Colobus angolensis. The sequence goes on from NW_012117077.1 coordinate 761,077, forward strand.
TTTTGGTACCAGTACCATGCTGTTTTGGGTACTGTAGCCTTGTAGTATAGTTTAAAGTCAGGTAGCCTGATGCCTGCAGCTTTGTTCTTTTGGCTTAGGATTGTCTTGGCAATTTGGGCTCTTTTTTGGTTCCATGTGAACTTTAAAGTATTTTTTTTCCAAATCTGTGAAGACAGTCATTGGTAGCTTGATGGGGATGGCATTGAATCCATAAATTACCTTGGGCAGTATGGCCATTTTCACGATATTGATTCTCTCTGTTCATGAGCATGGAACTGTTTGGCCCTAATATTCTTTGGAATCTGGATTTTTCTACTGAATGAGAAAGTGTGTTTTTTCAGGATCTTATGTTGCTGTTCTATGCAGAGTTGTGCCTAGTTAGTACGTTCCAGGTGATTTCCTGAGGTGCTGTTTGACCCTGGTATTCTTTGGAGTCGGGGGAGGTTTGAGTCTTTAAGAATAAAACTGCCATTAAAATTGCTTTACCCAAAATTTTGGTTCACGGCCTTCATTGGGTTACCTATGAGGCAAACAAAGTTTAGTCATGTAAGCATGTTAATAGACTGGTAAGTTTGTATTGCTATCTCATGGCTACAGTTTAAAGGTAAAAGCTACTGGATCTTTATTTGTATGTGTGCATACATGTCTGTATGTGCTTAGGTGTATGTACATGTATTGTTATATGCTGTGTCTACCAAATTGGCTTATAAATTAGAAAGCACTCATAAATTAAATAAATGCATCCAATAAATTTCATATTCACATGAATTAAGTAAATCTTTAATAAACAAGCTGGTTTTAAAATTATTGGCAATATAAAAATAGAAATGTCTTCAGAGTTTTCAGCATATATTTTTTGTCTGGGTTTTATATTTGCCTCTGCTAGATATTTTGAGGTATCAGAGTTTGCCACAGAAGGTTATAAACCTATGAACTCAGCAAAAATAAAATAATCTGTGCACAAATTTTCTGATAAATAAGACTAATTTAATGTTTTCGGTTTAATGAAAATAATTGAATTTCCTGGATTATTGGTGAAACAGTTCATGTAATTCATTTTAAGGTTCTTATTTAGGTGACCAGCTGATATACACAGGTTATAAAATGAATAACAAGAAAATGATGCATAAAGAATTTAGATAAACTTCTAAAAAAATAAAATACAAATGATTAAGTGCTATAGGTGATATTTTTGTGGAACTTAAAATATTACAATTATTTGTGCTGCTCATTGGATGTCTGCACCCTTTCCAATTAAGAAAAGGTTATGATATTGAAAAACGTATTTCTAAAAATCAGGAAATGGTTCTCATCTATAAAATTCTAATATCTGATAGGAAGCTCAGGATTTCTTGCTTTCTATGTTTTTACTAAAATGTCAGGTTACTAAGGATACGAATACTAGATAAGATGTAATTTTGTGTATAAAATCTGCCAAAGAAGATGTGATTTTATTAAGAGAATAATTTTGTCTGCTTCAGAAGTTATCTGAAGATTAATTCAAATTACAGACTTGAAAAGGTCATTTGTAAAACAAGGTATAAAGGAATCTGGAAGTAGGGGACAGAGATGTGAAGAACTCTATGGATATGAAAGTATATATTTTGGCTGGGTGTGGTGGTTCATGCCTGTAATTCCAGCATTTTGGAAGCTGAGGCAGGCAGATCCCGAGATCAGGAGATTGAGAACATCCTGGCTAACACAGGGAAACCCTGTCTCTACTAAAAATCCAAAATTTAGATGGGTATGGTGGCACACGCCTGTAGTCCCAGGCACTCAGGAGGCTGAGGCAGGGTCAATTGCTGGAACCCTGGAGGTGAAGGTTGCAGCGAGCTGAGACCATGCCACTGCACTCCAGCCTGGGCGATGGAG
>NW_012117077.1:763057-784853 GCF_000951035.1 Colobus angolensis palliatus
ATACAACTGAAATTCCAACCATGCTATAGATGGTCTGTGTAAGTCTTATGTAGTTTTTTTCTGTTTCTCTGTATGTCTACCTTTGTGCATATGAAGGAAAAATAGAAAGTTGAAGAAGTTTAGATAATAAAATCTTTAAAATATGATAGAAAACTGAAGATATGGCAATTAACATTGCTTATAGTCAAAACTCTTAGTCTCAATGAAGGCAATGAAGGCAAATTGAGAAATATTATAATAAAACACATTGGAAGTTTGGCAATTTTTTTATTATACTTTAAGTTCTGGGATACATGTACAGAACATGCAAGTTTGTTACATAGGTATACACATGCCATGATGGTTTGCTGCACTCATTAACCCATCATCTACATTAGGTATTTCTCCTAATGCTATCTGTCCCCTATCCCCCTATCCCACAACAGGCCCTGGTATGTGATGTTTCCCTCCCTGTGTCCATGCGTTCTCATTGTTCAGCTCCCACTTATGAGTAAGTTTGGTTTTCTGTTCCTGTGTTAGTTTGTTGAGAATGATGGTTTCCAGCTTCATCCATGTCCCTGCAAATTGCATGAACTCATCCTTTTTTATGGCTGCATAGTATTTCATGGTGTATATGGATCTCTATGCAGAAACCCTACAAGCCAAAAGAGAGTGGGAGCCAATATTCAACATTCTTAAAGAAAAGAATTTTCAACCCAAAATTTCATATCCAGTCAAACTAAGTTTCATAGGCAAAAAAGAAATAAAATCCTTTACAGATAAACAAATGCTGAGAGATTTTGTCAACACCAGGTCTGCCTTACAAGAGTTCCTGAAAGAAGCACTAAATACAGAAAGGAAAAAACTGATACCAGCTACTGCAAAAACCTACCAATTGTAAAGACCATCAACACTATGAAGAAACTGCATCAACTAACGGGCAAAATAACCAGCTAACATCAAATACAGGATCAAATTCACACATAACAATATTAACCTTAAATGTAAATGGGCTAAATGTCCCAATTAAAAGACAGAGACTGGCAAATTGGATAAAGAGTCAAGACCCATCGGAATTCTGTGTTCAGGAGACCCATCACATGTGCAAAGATACACATTGGCTCAAAATAAAGAGATGGAGGAATATTTACCAAGAAAATTGAAAGAAAGAAAAAAAGCAGGATATGAAATCCTAGTCTCTAATAAAACAGACTTTAAACCATCAAAGACCAAAAAAGACAAAGAAGGGCATTACATAATGGTGAAGAGATCAACTCAACAAGAAGAGCTAACTATCCTAAATACATATGCACCCAATACAGGAGCACTCAGATTCATAAAACAAGTTGTTTCCTTCTTGGAAAATAATTTACCAAGCAAATGGAAAATAGAAAAAGCAGGGGTTGCAATCATAGTTTCTGACAAAACAGACTTTAAAACAACAAAGTAAAAGAAAAAATAAAATAAAAATAAAAGGGCATTACATAACGGTAATGGGGTCAATTCAACAAGAAGGGCTAATTGTCCTAAATATACATGCACCCAATGCAGGAGCACTCAGATTCATAAAACAAGTTCTTACAGACCTACAAAGAGACTTAGACTCCCACACAGTAATAGTGGGAGACTTTAACACACAACTGTCAATATTAGTTCAATGAGACAGAAAATTAACAAGGATATACAGGACTTGAACTCAGCTCTCGACCAAGTGGACCTAATAGACATCTACAGAACTCTCCACCCAAAATCAATAGAATATACATTCTTCTCAGTGCCACATCACACTTATTCTAAAACTGATCACATAATTGGAAGTAAAACACTCCTCAGCAAATGCAAAAGAATGGAAATCATAACAAACAGTCTCTCAGACCATAGTACAATCAAATTAGGAATCAGGATTAAGAAACTCACTCAAAAGGGCACAACCACATGGAAACTGAATGACCTGATCCTGAATGACTACTAGGTACATAATGAAATGAAGGCAGAAATAAAGATGCTCTTTGAAACCGGGGAGACAAAGACAAAACGTTCCAGAATTTCTGGGGCTCAGCTAAAGCACTGTTTAGAGGGAAATTTCTAGCACTAAACACCCACAGGAGAAAGTGGGAAAGATCTAAAATCAACACCCTAACATCACAATTAAAAGAACTAGAGAAGCAAGAGGAAACCAATTCAAAAGCTAGCAGAAGACAAAAAATAACTAAGATCGGAGCAGAACTGGAGGAGATAGAGGCCCCCCCCAAAAAAAAAAAAACTTTCAAAAAATCAATAAATCCAGGAGCTGTTTTTTTGAAAACATTAACAAAATAGATAGATAGACCACTAGCCAGTCTAATAAAGAAGGAGAGAAGAATCAAACAGACACAATAAAAAATAATAAAGGGGATATAACCACTGATCCCACAGAAATACAAACTACCATCAGAGAATACTATAAACACCTCTATGCAAATAAACTAGAAAATCTAGAAGAAATGGATAAATTCCTGGGCACATACACCCTCCACCCTCCCAAGACTAAACCAGGAAGAAATCGAATCCCTGAATAAACCAGCAACAAGTTCTGAAATTGAGGCAGTAATTAATAGCCTAGCCAACAAACAAACAAACAAAAAAAGCCCTGGACCAGATGGATTCACAGCTGAATTCTACCAGAGGTAAAAAGAGGAGCTGGTACGATTCCTTCTGAAACTATTCCAAACAATAGAAAAAGAGCATACAGGACTCACTACAGGGGTACCTCATTTACTCAGCCTTCCACTCTCAACTTCAGATGAGAACTGGAGTGTGTGAGCACTGGAATTGGCCAACTGGTTTGGTGTCAGCAAGAGCAAGCTCCATGTGGGGCCCGTGGCATTGTCCACATATGGATGCCTGTGACCCCAAAGCCCTAGAGGGCATGTTACCAGTGCTCTTTAAGCTGTGCCATCCATGGATGGCTTAAGTGTTTACAGCTCAGTGGGTACTTTGCCCCATTGTGTGGGGCAGCTGCCCTCCACCAGTGAGGGGAAGGGGCCAGTGTGACAGCCTTTTGTATCCACTTGTGGCTCCCAAGCTCTTGTCTAGAGTCCAGGAAAAATGAGGTTAAATGAACAAATTGAAGGATGGCATACACAGGGTATTTTATTGCTGATTAAATTGGCTCTCAGTGGGAAGAGGTGCTCAAAAGGGGATGGGGAGGTAGGTAATTTTCCCCTGAAGTCTGGCTGGAGACAGCCAGATTCTTCTCCAAGGATACACCATAAAGCTACCCCTCTGAACTCAAGCCATTTCTCTCGGACATCCAACCGTAGTCCCTGCTCCTCTCAAACTGAATCTTGGGTCTTTACAGGCACATAATGGAGGACAGGGTGGGCCATGGGTAGTTTAGGAAAAGACAACATGCAAGCAGAAAGACAGGGATATAAGTTCTCATTTTAGGCCATGGTTTCAGGCTTTTTGGCTTGAGGGTGAGGGTTTCACTGGGGACCTGCCCTTTTCTGCCTAGAATTTCTCTGCCTCCTTGACCTATCAATACAGGTACTAATGTACTTACTGGTCATCTGCCTAGAGTGAATTTCTCAACTGCACAAAATATACATTGGTATTGATAAACTTAAAGACATTAATCTCTATAACAGAAACAACATGTCCATTAGGTGTTTGTTTTAGGCTCTGGATAACACTGTAGCCTCTCATATAAACTGAGTAGGAGAAATAATTGGAGTCAGTTTTCTGTTTATTTGTTTTTGCTTTTAATTTTCATTTATTTGCTGTTTGATCTTTTTGGAGTTTTAATCATATTTGCATATACATAAAACCATTGATGGTTTTTAGTTTCTAATGGAAGGCTTTTATTTGATCCCATGAATAGCCATTTATTGGCCTATGCATTTCCAACAATTCATCATCTGCTCTATTTATCTAAAATTCCTAAGCTACCTATGTCAAATCTGCAAAAGTAATTAATAGAGGACACCAGCTATTTAAAATTTCATTGGTTTTGTTTACCTCTGACACACAGCTACAAAAGTTTTAAGGTTTCTGTAAAAATAAAATAAATAAGATTTATTTTTACATGTTTTAAGCAGTAATGTTACATTACTTCATTTGATAAAAGTAGGTGAGAATAAAGATGTATAAAAAATGTTTACCAAGGTAATTCAGTTCAATCAATAATTTGAGTTTGTTTCAGATCTTTTTATTTAGGGAATGAAGAAAAATTATGACATTGACATAAAATTTTAATGTTCAGAAAAGATTGACCTTGCCCTTAAGGAAATTATATTGATTGTGATTTCCCTCAAACCAATTTAGTTGTATTTACCATTATTAAAATTCAGTGACATTTGCTTGGGTTAAGTCATAATAAAAAAGTGTGACTTTCTAGTAATCTATTTTTTTATCCCAAGCCATTTATCACTGATAGGCCTCGATGTGTGTAATTGAAAACAAAATATGTACAAGTGTTACACTGGTTTGAACATTTTAGTGGTGAAGTTACCTAATCAGTTGTCTGTACTGTGTCTAGAAGCCAATCTTGGAAATGTGTGATGATGCTCTTCTAAAACAGTTGAAAAGAAATTACTGTGTGCTTGTTCTTAATTTGTCCCTTTTTTGTTGTACAGCATTGAAATGAAAGGAGATTATTTTTCCTCACGCTGAATTTCCAAAACTGATAGCTGCATTTATCATTTTTTAAATGATGAAGAGAAACATTAATCATCTTACTTTGATAAGTTTGGAATAGGAACTATCACATTTTGGATGCTTTTTGTCACAGTTTTGTCACTAGATGCTAGCAACTAGACATGCAATAAGTAATATAACTAACTTAATATACAGTGGTTTCAAGTGCAACAGGCAGTAGCCTCTAAACACCAAATCACAGTGTTTTAATTTGTGACATGATAGAGAGAATGATAGCACTTTCTGTGGTATAAATATCTTATTAACCCATCCTTGTGCTGTTAAGTTACAGGGCTTTGAATCCTGTAACTTAACAGCACAGGGTGCCTTTGAATCTGAAAAAGGCACCCACTTCTGCTAAAGTTTGAGCATCGACAGCAGTCTAAGCTGCGTCTCAAGACCACAGAGAAGGTGAAAATCAAAATGAATGCTTTTGTGAAACACAGAGCCAGAAGTTTGAACCGTTCAATCTCTCTAGGCTCAGGGACTATCATGAAACAGGTGGGCACATGAGATTCTAAGGGCCAATTTTGAGAGATAAAATTAGTACAGAGTTTTTTTTAATATAAATTAAACATTAATATTAAAAGCACACTGATGCAAAGCCAGCATCTAGGTCTGCGTGTAAAAATAACAGGATTTTCTTGGAGCATTGATCTGATCTGTTCTTTAATGGAAAGTTATAAAATATTTAAAAGAAATTTTACTTTGTGGTCAAACTAATTAAAAATAGATTTGTTTTAAAGGTTTTATTAAATTTTATTAAAATTAGATTTAACATTAGTAATACACCATACAAAGGTAAACTTTAGTTTTCTTCTTTGGAGAAAATTTTCAAGTAAGAGATAATAAGAGATTTTTTTTTACCGTTTGATTAAACTGCAGGCAAAAAAGGATAGGGAGAGACAAATTTATTTGACCTCATGTTATCTTTATTAGGTTTCATTGAGAAACTTTTTCTCATCAGTATCAAAGGGTAATTGTTTTTGTATTATCATTTTGGCTAAATGAACGACTAGTTTGTAGTAACTTGTGGTTCTATTTTGTAACATCAGTTGTCTTAAACCTTTGATAGTTTCCAACAGCAAAATTTCAAGTTCTAAATTCAGGCTTTTTAACCTCAAACTAACTTTTTCTTATATTGGGTCCTCTGAAGTCCAACAGAGACATATTAGGCTTATTTGGTATGTTAGAATTATACAAAAAACATTGTCAAATGTGATGTAGTATTTAACTTCTTTTGGGTTATATTTATAAAGATGTGTTATTAATATGTGTTCTAGGACTGTATGATATTTCTGAAATTCTGACATACCTTAATATATTTGTTGTCATGATTATAATTATTATGTTGAATTATTTTGTTGCCAACAGAAATTACTAAATTTCCTCATCAACTGTATCTTTAACTATGACTGTTTTAAGACTTTTGTCATCCACAATTGTTTCTTGTTGAGTCTTGTCAAAATTCTTGTTAAAATCAGTTTTAACCCAGGGCTTGCTTCTTTGGGAAGTTTATGGAAGGAACTCTGATAACTTTGGAGATTGTGACACTGGATTAGAAAGAAAACTTCCAACAGTCTAATTAACTAGCTGATATGTTTATAAAGACTGCTAACAAAATATGAAGCACAATAGGAGCTGATTGGATGGTCTGAACTAATGGAGGACTGATATAATTTTTATGGCTTTTTTGTTTGAAATATTGTTGATTCTTTGTTTTTCAGAATCTGGAGAACTTTTTTCTTTAGAGCTATGTATAACCTTTAAATATACTTTAAGTGTATTGAGGATAGTTTGAAGATTTTGAGTCATAGTCCTCTCTCTCTCTGCCTATTTCTACTTAATTTGTAAACTATTTGTGAATATTCTTAATCCATGGCAATGTGATCATTTGTATACATTTAGTAAGAAACTGTTTTCTTTTATAAGGGGATGCAGTTGGAGGAACTGATTATTTTTCAAGGGTTTTTACTGAAATGGTCTCTTGAGAAGTTTTAGCAAAGCCAACACAGGAGAGCCTATTTGGACAATAATTATTTCTGCACTTTATATGGGCAATCAGGCCCAGTATATGGGACTAAAGCTTATTTTGCAGGTAGGTTTGTCCTGCTATAATTCATCTTTGGTGAAAACGGGGAACTAGAGAGAGAAAAATTGTATTTCAAAAGAAAACTATAGTACCAATCTTTGATTTATCCATGGCCATATGATCACCCATGGTATAGAGTACCCACAATACCCCTTTGAGACTGATCTCCCCTCTCCTTCACTGCAGCACCTGTTTAAGGTCTTTTTTTCTTGGCAATAATCATTGACTCAGTGATTGGCTTTCAGTGCAGTGAACAGCAGGACGTAGGCCAAATCCCTAGTGTTTGGTAAAAAAAAAACTACTTCTAAGTGAAATTAAACAATGGAAAATAGAAGAAAACTCTCAAATGCCAAAATCGGTCTTCACTATGCAATGATTTTTTTTCGCCTGCACTCACATATAAAAAATATCAACTACCTTAGGGACACTTGAGGGTGAAAGAAGCAATATTTCTTTGATGTATGTTACATTGTTTATTTTAAGATGACAATTTTCTAATTTTTTTGAAGTATGATTTGTTTGGTTACTTGCTTTTTGAAATTTTAGTTGACATATAGTCATTGTACACATTTATGAGGTAGAGGTGCTATTTTGATACCTATATCAAATGTATGTATAAAATGTGTGATGCTCAAATCACAGTAATTGGTATATTCATCACCTCATTCATTTATCATTTATTTGTATTGGGAGTTTTAAAAATCCTCTCTTATAGCTGTTTAAAAATTCAGAATAAATTGTTGTTTACTAGTCACCCTAGTCACACTAGAAATGCTTCCTCTTATCTAGCTATAATTTTGTATCCAATAAACCACCTTTCCCTATATGGCCCCTTAATCATTTCCAGTCTCTAATTACCACTATTCTATTCTCTCCTTCAATGATATAAACATTTTTAGCTTCTACATGTGTCTGAGAACATATGGTATTTATGTTTTTGTGCCTGGATTAGTTGACTTGGTGTAATGTCCTACAGCTTCATCCATTCTGCCACATATAACAGGATTGTATTCTTTTTAAAGGCTGAATGATATTCCATTGTGAATCTATGCCACATTTTTGTTATCTCTTCATCTGTTGTTGGACTCTTAGGTTGATTCAATATTCTAATTACGGTGACAAGTTCTGAGAAAAAATATTCAAGTACAGGCATCTCTTTGAAAAACTAATTTACTTTTTCAAAAACATATATTCAATAGCAGGATGGCTGGCAGATACAACAGCTCTGTTTTTTGTTGTTTGAAGAACTTCCATACTCTGTTTCATAACTGATGACTGATTTACATTCTGACCCACAAAGTATAAGCTTTTCTCTGCATTCTCACTACTATTTTTTATAATAGTCATTCTAATTAAGGTGAGATGATACCACGGTGAGTTTGATTTGCATTTCTCTGATTATTAGTAAAAATGGGCATTTTGATACATTTATTAATGTTTGTGTGTCTTCTTTTGAGAAATTACTGTTCAGATCTTCTATTCTCTTTTTCAATCAGGTTATTTATTTTTCTGCTGCAGAGTTGAGATCCTTTTATATTCTATATGTAAGTCTCTTGTCAAATTAGTAGTTTGAAAATATTTTCTCACATTCTGTTGATTGTCTCTTTATTTATTGTTTTTCTTTCCTTGCAGAAACCTTTAATTTTGATACAATTTCAGTTGTCTATTTTTATTTTTGTTGCCTGTGCTTCTGAGGTCCTAGCCATAAAATATTTGCTCAGGCCAATGTCCTGAAGGATTTTCCTGTTTTCTTTTGGAAGTGTTATAGTTTCAGGTCGTGTATTTAGGTGATTACTTTATTTTTGAGTTCAACTTTGTATATGGTGGGGAATATGGCTTTAGTTTTATTCTTTGTATATGGATATGCAATTTTCCAACCATCATTTATTGCGGATACTGTCATTTCCCCAATATGTATTCTTGAAAACTTTGTTAACATTGGACTGTACATATGTATATTTATTTCTGGGTACTTTACCCTTTTCCATTAGTCTATGTGCCTGGCTTTATGCCAGTACCATACTATTTTTGTTACTATGTCTGTAGTACATTTTAGGTCAGGTAGTGTAATGCCTCTAGCTTCTTCTTTTCACAAGACTCTTTCGGCTATTTTAGATCATTTTTAGTCCCATAATGACATAAATGTTTTTATTGTCTTTTTAAAATATTTCTCTGAAAAATCCTGTGAATGTTTTGTTAGGGATTACATGGAATCTGTAGATCACTTTGGGTAGTGAGGTTATTTTAACAATATTATTTCAATCCATGAAAATGGGATGTTGTTTTACTTTTTAAATGCCTTCTTTATTTCATCAAAGTTTTATTATTTTTATTGCAGAGATCTATCATCTCCATGGTTAAAGTTATTCCTAAATATGTGATATTTTGTGGCTATTGTAAATGGCATTACTTTCTGAATTTCTTTTTCACCTAGATTGTTATTGGTATATAAAAATGTAAATGATATTTGTATGTTGATTTTGTATCCTGTGAATTTACTGAATTCATGTATTAGTTCTGAAAGATTTTGGTAGAGTCTTTAGAATTTCTATATAAAAACACAGGCCATCTGCCAACATGTACAATTCACCTTCCTCTTTTCCAATTTAAAGGTACTTTATTTCTTTATCTTCTCTATTCACTCTGATTAGGACCTTCACTGCTGTGTCGAATAATAATAGTGAAAGAGGGCATTCACGTTTTGTGCCAGATTTTAGAAAAAAAGGTTTCAATTCTTCCTTGTTCAGGATGATGTTAGCTGCAGGTTTGCAACATACAGCCTTTATTTTCTTAAGGTATGTTTCTTCTATACTTAATTTACTGAGAGTATTTATTATTCAGAAACATTGAATTTTATCAAATGCTTTATCTGCATCTATTGAAATGATTATGTTTTTTCCTTCATTTTGTTTATGTGATTTATCACATTTATTGATTTGTGTATGTTAAGCCATTCTTGTATCCTTGAAATAAATTTTATTTAATCATGCTGTATAATTGTATTGATGTGATGTTGGATTCAGTTTGCTAGTATTTTGTTAATGTGTCTATGCTCATCAGGGATATTGGCCTAGTTTTGTTATTGGTTTGTCCTTGTCTGGTTTTGGTATCAGTGCAATGCTGGCCTCATATAATAAGTTTAAAAGAATTTCCTACCCTTCAATTTTTGGAATAGTTTAAGAAAAATTGAAATTAATTTTAATTTAGATGTTCAGTAGAATTCAGCAATGAAGTCATGTGATCCTAGGCATTTTTGATGTTGTGAGAAATATCTTATTAGCACTTCAAACTTGTTACTTGTTTTTGGTCTGCTCGAGTTTTCCATTTCTTCCTGGTTCATTTTTGACAGGTTCTGTGTGTCCAGGAATTCATCCATTTCCTCTAGCTTTTCCATTTTATTGGCATATAGTTGTTCATAACAGTCTCTCATGATATTCTCTATTTCTGTGTTATCAGTTGCAATTTTTTATTTTTAATAATTTTAGGGGGTCTTTTTATTTTAGTCTAGCAAGTTATTTGTTTATTTTGTTCATTTAAAAACCATTTTTGTTTCATTTGATTGATCTTTTGTATTTTTAGTCTCTATTTTGTATATTTCTGCTGTGATCATTATTATTTATTTTTCTATTAATTTTGGCTCCAATTTGCTCTCATTTTCCTTGTTCCTTAAGGTGCACTTATAGATTATTTATTTGAAAACATTCCTTTTTGATACAGATGTTTATTGCTATGAACTTCCCTTTGAGTACTGCTTTTGTTGTGCCCCATAGTTTTTGGTATATTCTGTTACTTTTGTCATTTGTTTCAAGAAATTTTCTAAGTACCTTCTTAATATATCATTGATCCATTAGTCTTTCAGGAGCATATTGTTTAGTTTCTATATATTTGTACAGTTTCTAAAGTTCCTCCTGTTATTGATTTCTACTTTTATTCTATTATGGCGAAGAAAGATACGTAATATGATTTTGATTTCTTTTTAAATTTATTGAGACTTTTTGTGGCCTATAATATGATCAATCAGAAACATGTTCCATATGCTGATGAGAAGAATTTGTATATACTAAAGATATTGAATGAAATGTTCTTGTTTTTAAGGTCTATTTGTTCTATCACGCATTTTAAATGCAATGTTTCTGTGTTGATTTCTGTTTAGGTGGTCTGTCCAATTCTGAGAGTAGGGTATTGAAATCCCCAACTATTACTGTATTGGAGTTTATCTTCCCCTTTAGATATAATAATATTTGCTTACATATCTTGGTGTTCCAGTGTTGCTTTTATATATATCTATATATTTTGGATCCTCTTACTGCATTGATCACTTTATTGTTATATAATGACCTTATTGTTCTACTTTTATACTTTTTATGGATAAAGTCTATTTATCTAATATAAGTAGAGCTATTCGTGAAAATGTTGGGGTTTCATTTGCATAAAGTACTTACTTTCAGTCTATATGTACATTTACAGATAAAGTGAGTTTCTTATAAACAGCATATGGTTGGGTTGCCAAAAAATTTGTTCCACCAGTTTTTATATTTTAATTAGAGAGTTTAATCCAGTTATATTTAAGGTTATCATAAATAGGAGAAAACTTACTTGTGTCATTTTGTTAATTATTTTCCAGTAGTTTTGTATATATTGTTCATTTTGTTCTTTTCTTTCTGATTATCTCTGACTTTTCATGTTTTTTTGTAGTAATACAGTTTAATTGCTTTTTTATCATTTGTGGGTCTTCTTTACCAGTGTGTTGTATACTTTTGAGTATTATCATAATGATAGTTATTTTTTTATTTCTAGATATCAGATTCCCTTAAGCACTTCTTGCAGGACCAGTTTAGTGGTGATAAATTCCCTAAGCTTTTGATTTTCTGAGATATATTTTGCTCCTTCTTTATTTTTGAAAGCTAGCTTTGTTGAGTGCAGTATTCTTAGTAGACAGATATTTTATCTTTTAATATATCATCCCATTTTTTTCTTGTCTTGTAAGCATTTTTGCTGAGAAATCTGCTGTTAATATAGTGAGTATCCTCTTATATGTGACTTAATGCTTTTTTTTGCCATTTAAAAAATCCTCACTTCATCTTATACTTTTCACAGTTTATCTATAATATGCCTTGAGAAAGACCTTTTGTGAGTTTGATCTATTTGAAAACATTTGACCTTACTGTATTTGTATGTCCACATTTTTCACAAGAGTTGGGAAGTTTTCAGCTACTGTTTTATTAAATATATTTTCTATGCCTTTTCCTGTTTCTTCTCATTTTCCCATCTCTTCAAATGTTAAAATTTGCATGCTTAATGGTGTTATATAAGTCCCATAGGCTTTCTTCATTTTTTTGTGATTTATTATTTTTCCCTCTGGGTTATTTTAAAAGAGCCATCCTCAGGTTGAGAAATTATGTCTTCCACTTGACCTAGTCTGTGGTTGAAACTCTATATTGTATATCTTTTTATTTCATTCATTGAATTTGTAGTTCCTCAATTTCTGTTTGATATTTTTATATAATATGTATCTCTGTTGAATTTATCATTCAGATCGTTGTTTTCCTGATTTCGATGAATTGTCTATCTGTATACTCTTGTACAAGCTAAATTTCCTTAAGAACATTATTTTGAATTTATTTTCAAAGATTTGATAGATTTTCTTTTTTGGGGTTCAGTTACTAGAAATTTATTGAGTTCTTTTGGATGTTTTGTATCTTCTTGTTTTTATTTTTTCAATGTTTCATGTGTTCCTACATTTATATCTGCACACTGGTGAAATGGTCACCTCTCCCAATTTCAGAGAGTAGTTTTTTTAGGGAAAAACATTTCTATATGCTCATTTCCTATATTGTTGGTTAGGTAGCGTACTTTGCTCTGGGTACTGGGTAGGTGCGATAGTGTAGTCCTTGTGCAATTTCTTAGGCTTCAATAACTGTCATTAGTATCTGTGCCTCAGTGGCCTACACTTCAGGTGTTTGTGGAGACAGTGGCAAGACTTTTTCATGGGTGAGGGCAAGTGGTCAGGCTTATTCTCAAGTCCTTGGGAATATGTGACAGGTATAGCAGCACTAAAATCATGGAGCTGGTGTCACCAGTGGTGGCACAACAGGCAGTTCATCCCCCAGTCCCTGGTAGGTATGAACTGTGTGCAGCAGCTTCACTGGTCAAGGATGGTGGTTCAATGCTAGTGAGAGGCATTAGGAAGGTCAGTGCTGGGTTCTTGATTGGTGCATACAGCACACAGTGGCCCTGGTGCTGGAGATGGTTGGATTGCTGCCAGTGGTGGGCTCAAGGTACCAGTTCTAGGTGCCTGGGGAGTGTGCACAATGGTATCCCTTATCCTGGGAACAGCCTCCCTGTTGTGCTGGAATCCCTGCTCTCTGAAGTGTCGGGCAATATGGGTTCAAGTGGGGTCCCAGCTGTACCACTGAGTCTTACTGGGACCACAACGTTGAAACCTTCTGTGTTGGTAAAATGGGGTGATGACAAGACCTCAGGGATGTGGAGATTTAAATGGTATTGGCCCCCAGAACATAATATATTCCATCAGTGGCTCCATTCTGTAAATGTTTCCTGCTATAGCAGCCTGTGTACTCAGGAGTAGGCGTGTCTCATTGTGTGTTTCCTCTTTTGTAGAAAAACAGCCATGTGAATTCCAGAAAACTTTCTATACTGAGCTCACGGTCTGTGAGGATTGTAGGGTTGTCCTGTAGATAGAAATTAAGGCATCTTTTGTGATAATTGGGAATGCTGGGGATCTGGTGTGTGCATTTTCTTGGCTCTGAGCTGGATCTGGCTGGGTGTTTTTCTTCCCTTTCTATGCTGCTATCTAGAGTTTCTGTGTCTCAGAGCATTTTCATCGCTTTCTTGCTGAGTTCCAGTCTTCTCTCTCAGTCACTCTACTCAAGATGCAGTTATTTATTTGTTGCTTTGGTCCTTCTTTGTGGAGATGAGTGTTGGGTGCCTCTAGTTAGCAATCTGATGACAATTTTGTTGTGATATTTATTGAACTCAATTATCAAATGACCATACTGATACTGATGTCGTATCACTATATAAAATATGAGTTTATATAAAATATTCTCACAAAAGACCAGCATGATTATATTATAAATTAGCAGTTTCATACTTTTAATATATTTATTATGTTATTGAGATAACTAGAAATACATTATTTAAATTATCATTTTTATATCATTTAGTAAGGTCTAGTCTGAGTATAAAATGCACATAGCTCAAGAGAATCTAGGTATCTGTTTATCATATAAAGCAGGTAAAAGATAACATTTTATTATAAATACTGGTCTTCTGTAAGTTATTTACTACTTTTAGAATTGTAGTCCAAAAAAATCCTAGAGTGAAAAAAGGACATGTATTTATAAAGTTTACAAAAGTTATTTTCCAATCAATACCTGAAATTCTTGCCAGTTAAACTTTCTGTCATAAAGGAAGTACAAGAATAGACATTTACTTTTTATTTCTTGCTACAAAAGATGTAGCCAAGAACCATAATAAAGCAGCAATGGAGAATGAACATTTCTTCTGCTTTGTCTGATTTCCCACTTCAATTGCTTTCACGTCCTATCTTATTATATAATTATTTATCTGGCAGCTGCCTCAACCACTATTCCTAAGGTACTCTGAAAACTAGAAACTGAAACCTGGAAGCCTGAGCACTTCCAGGTTTACTATATTTAGAATATAGTAATATCACCAGAGAATCACAGTAAATGTATGTTTTTGGCTTTGCTACTGACCTTGTGCCCCAATAATCAGACCAGTTCATGAGGCAGTGACTGTTTATATGTGTCATTTAATTATACTACGCTGTAAAGAATAGAAAAAATTATCCATATGCTGACTGAAGAAGTGGACTCTATTAACAGTTTAAAGAATTGAGATTATTGGGGCTTATTTCTCTTTTATATTTGTGGTGGTATAACTATTAATAAATCTTCACTGGAATATGAGGTATAAAAATAAGAGGATAAAAATGAAAATCAGTCACCTTACACGAGCGCGCGCACACACACACACTGCATAATACATAAGCTATTATACACTTATAGATTTTTACTGTCCAACAGAGTAGCCATGAGCCACATGTAGCTATTTAAGTTTACATTCAAACTAATTAATGCTAGAT
This sequence comes from Colobus angolensis palliatus, assembly GCF_000951035.1. NCBI lineage: Eukaryota > Metazoa > Chordata > Mammalia > Primates > Cercopithecidae > Colobus > Colobus angolensis. Next base: position 777,937 of record NW_012117077.1, read on the forward strand.
AAACCTAAAAATCCAATGTCTCAGTTTATTATTCACATTTCAGGTTCTTATCATCCACACATGTCTAGTGGCTGTCATTCTAATTTATAGTACATTTCTATCATTGCAGAGAGTTACATCGGGTAGTGCTAGTATAGACAATAAATATGTTATATATAGATTACAAATACATTACAAAAAATACCAAAAAAAAAAAAAGAAAGAAAAGAAAAGGACCACAGTAAAAATAAAAATAAATAGCAATTCTAGCATTTTCCCTCTCCCCGAGTAACCATGTTGTGCAATGCTTGGATGTATACACCCTTCTTTAGAGATAACTGATTGCCCAAATAAAGAATCAAATTTATTAAATTTATTTTTTTCTATAGAACATTAACACTTTTTAAAAATAAACTAAACTGACAAAATATACTTCGTACTATTCTTTATAACATCAATCATAATTTTGGAAGCATAAGTGTGTTTTGTATAATATAAAGTGTTCCGCAAAATGATGAAGTCATGGAGTTAAAAGGCCTAGACCACCCCAAATATTTTAAAAAATGTTTTAAAAATGAAATAACTTTTAGGCTAAGCCGTATAACTAATCGGTTTCCTCTTTTGATGAAGTCATTGGAATCTTTAACGTTTAAGCAAAAATTAATACCTCATATACATCTAAACACTTCCAACCTTTCTGAGCTGCTCTGCCTAACCATGTACACAAGTTTTTGTGTTCATATTTATGACATAGTACATTTAAATTAGAAACAGGTCTGCTTCAGAGACAATAACTAGAGAATGATGCTAAGTGTGCTTTTTTTTGATTTATAACAATTTTCAATATTTGTATTTTTAGGCATTTTTCTTTACCAAGAGTTTAAGATGCATTTTATTTTGTGGTCATATTAAATTTAAAATACACTCTGAAAATCCTACACTTTAAATAATATAATACTTTTTTCATATTAATGAACATCTTTTCCTACATGATATTTAAAAAGGAGAAATTGGTATATATACTCAAAGGTTATATTTTTCAAAAATTTATAATATAAAATATTTATGTGACTAAAATTATCCTTGGGCAAGGAAATAAATGTAGCATTTCAGATGAGGGGACATATTACTAAGAATTTAGTTTATTTAGCACTTTAAGTTTAGAAGCATTAATCTCATCACTGGTATTTCCTTTGCAGCAGGTACTGCAGTTTAATAACTACAATTTAATAAGAATTTTAATTGGGTTGTTGTTTCCAGATCTGAATATGACAAATTTATTTTATTTATTTATTTTCTTTATTTATGTTATTTTCCTTTCTCTTTCAAGAAATATTTCTTTCTGCCCTTCTTTTATTCCTGTAGAATGCAAGGAAAATAATACTCGAAGGTAATTAAGATAATCACTTGAAATGTCATGCTTATCTGTTCACTCACAATGTAAATTTTATTTTTTCTGCTAGTTTAAGGATATCATTTTACACAATTTAGGACATGTTTTCACACTGTTTCTGGTAATGTGCTCTCCCTTTCTACGTCTGATCACAAATTTCCTAGTACATTCCTATTTCATTCCTTGTTAAACTGGGGTCCTAATTTTACTTCTTATAAATATTAAACGTTTAGGATTGTGTTCCCTAGTCTGCTGTTTGTTTCATGTGAGTGAGGCCCATTCGACATAGAACATAAATATATTAAGAATGCACTATTTTTCCAAGTCTGATAGGTTTTAAACTATGATAGATATGACTGTAAAGGCTAGAAATGCCTTTAACCAACATGATTACAACCTAATCCCCCTTTGTCTCAGCAGTGAAAAGGCAGATGTCTAATCCAAATATTTCTATATGTCTCTCTATCTTCCTGCTTCTCTCTTCTTTCTTCTTTCAAAGAGACAGAGAGAGAGACAGAGAAACAGAGGCAGAGAGAGAGTGAGATAAGGCTAGTCAATCCTAGCTTTAGATAAATTGTTTTTCTACTTTCTAAGTATGAGTGTATTTTAAGCATAACCTTTGCAAACAATAAAAGACAAACTTTGGAATGAAAGGCTAAAGTGGTGAAGACTTGTATATATTAGATCACAGGTAAAACTAACATAAGAGCTTTTAAAAAATCTCATTCTGTATTTCACTTTTTTTTTTTTTTTTTTTTTTGAGATGAAATCTCGCTCTGTCACCCAGGCTCAAGTGCAGTGGTGCGGTCATGGTTCACCGCAACCTCTGCCTCTCAGGTTCAAGCAATTCTCCTGAGGATTACAGGTGTCTGCCACTCTGTCCAGCTAATTTTTGTATTTTTAGTAGAGACAGGATTTTACCTTGTTGGCCACGCTTTTCTTGAATTCCTGACCTCAAGTGATCTGCCTGCCTTGGCCTCCGAAACTGCTGGGATTACAGGCATGAGCCACCGCACCCGGCCAAACTTCTTCATTTCACTTAGGTTTTTTTCAGACTTTTCTAAGTTTCTTTTTCCTATCAAAAAGTTAAGCAGTGGGAGGGGCTAAGATGGCCAACTAGAAACAGCTGCAGTCAGAGGCTTCCACTGAGAGGAACAAAAACTACGAGTGAATCCTGCACAGGCAAGTGAGGTATTCAAGTTCTCTCATTTGGACTTACTAGGCAGTTGGCGTGACCCAGGGAGAGCAAAGAAAAGCAGGGTGGTGTGATGGTCCACCTGGGAGCCACATGGAGCAACGGGAGCTCCTGCCCCAAGCCAAAGGAGGCAGTGAGTGATCATACTACCTGGCCTGAGAAACTATGCTTTTTTCTGTGCAACCTATGAAGCATCACAGCCTCCTCATGAGCCCATACCACCAAGGCCTTAGGTCTCAAGCACAGAGATATGCAGATTCTCAGCAGTCACTTGGCTGAAGACTGCCTAAGACTACCAAGTTCCTGGGGGAAAGGGTTGGCCATCAACATTGCCGCTGCCTGCTGCCTAAGATGACTGAGCTCCTTGCAGGAGGGGCGGCAGCCATTACTGCAGTGCCAGTCTGCCATTTTTTCCCCTGCTGGTAACAGAGAGACTGGATGGTTTGAATCTAGGAGGAATTCCCCACAGTGCAGCACAGTGGCTGTGGCAGATCGTGGCCAGACTGCCTCTTTAGGTCAGACCTGGACCCATCCCTTTTCACTGGGAGGGGCCTCCCTGAAGGAATTTCAGCAATTCTAGTCAGGAGTTTAGGGACAATACTCTGATCTCCCTGAAACTGAGCCCCTTGGAGGAGGGGTAGCCACAGTCTCTTAGGATAAGCAGACTTAGCCTTTCCTGCTGGCTCTAAGGATATTGGGCAGTCCATATGAGTGAGATGCCCCCCTGCACAGCACACATCCTCTGCCAATGGGCAAGCAGAGTGTTTCATTAAGTGGGTTTCAGAATTTGTGACTCTGGACTGGGTGAGACCCCTCAACAGGAATCACCAGAGACCTTGTACAGGAGTGTTCATGCTGTTAACAGGTCAATGCTCCTCTAAGGCAGAGATCCCAGAGAAAGAAGCAGGGAGCTATCTTTGCTGTTCTGTTGCCTCCATGGGTGACACCTCCAGGTGCAGGAGGGACCCAAGGGAATAGAATTTGTAGTGGACCCCCAGGGAAACATAGCAGCCCTATAGAAAATGGGCTTGATTGTTAAAAGAAAAACAAACAAACAGAAGATGACAACAACGACATCAACAAAAAGGTTCCCACAAAAACCCATCCAAAAGCCAACAGCCTCAAAGATCAAAGCTAGATAAACTCATAAAGATGAGAAACAATCAATGAAAAAAACAATGAAACCTTAAAAATCCAGAGCACCTCTATTTCTGAAATTGATCGCAACACCTCTCCAGAAAGGGCACAGAACTGGGCAGATACTGAGATGGATGAATTGACATAAGTAGGCTTCAGAAGGTGGGTAATAACAAACTTCACTGAGCTAAAGGAGTGTGTTATAACCCAATGCAAAGAAGCTGAGAACCATAATGAAACATTACAGGAGCTGTTAACCAGAACAGATAGTTTAGAGATGAACATACATGACCTAATGGAGCTGAAAAACACAGAAAAAGAACTTCACAATTGCAACCGTAGGTATCAATAATTGAATAAAAAGCAGAGGGAAGAATTTCAGAGCTTGAAGACTATCTTGCTGAAATAAGACAAGCAGACAAGATTAGAAAAAAAAAAAGAAATGAAAAGGAATGAAGAAAACCACTGAGAACTATGGGATTATGTAAAAAGACTAAACCTATGACTGATTGGGGTACCTGAAAAAGATGGGAAGAATAGAATCAAGTTGAAAAACACACTTCAGGATATCACCCAGGAGAACTTCCCCAACCTAAGAAGACAGGCCAACATTCATATTCAAGAAATCCAGATAACCCCAATAAGATACTTCCTGAGAAGATCTACCTCAAGACAGATAATCATCAGATTCTCCAAGGTTAAAATGCAGGGAAAACTGTTAAGGGCATCCAGAGAGAAAGGCCAGGTCATCTGCAAAGGAAAGTCCATCAGACTAACAGCAGACCTCTCAGCAGAAACTCTACAAGCTAGAAAAAATTAGACGCCAATTTTCTGCATTCTTAAAGAAAATAATTTTTAATTTAGAATTTCATATCCAGCCAAACTAAGCTTCATAAGCAAAAAATGAATAAAATTTTTTTCAGACAAGCAAATGTTGAGGGAATTTGTCACCAGCAGACCTGCCTTGCAAGAGCTACCGAAGAAAACACTAAATATAGAAAGGAAAATCTATTACCAGCCAATTCAAAAACACACTGAAGTACAAAGATCAATGACACAATGAAGCAACTACATCAAAAAGTTTGGAAAATAACCAGCTTGCATCATGATGACGGGACTAAATTTACATATAACAATATTAGCCTTAAATGTAAATAGGCTAAAAGGCACAAAATAGCAAGCTGGATAGAGTCAAGACCCATTGATATGCTGTATTCAAGAGACCAGTCTCATGTACAAAGACACACATAGGCTCAAAATGGAGGGATGGAGAAAAGTTTACCAAGAAATGGAAAGCAGAAAAAAGCAGAGGTTGAATCTTTGTTTCTGATGAAACAGACTTTAAGCCAACAAAGATCAAAAAAGTCAAACAAGGGCATTACATAATGGTAAAGAATCAATATAACAAGAAGAGCTAACTATCCTAAATATATGTGCACCCAATACAGGAACACCCAGATTCACAAAACAAGTTCTTAGAGACCTACAAAGAGACTTAGACTCCCACATAATATGGTTTGGCTGTGTCCCGACCCAAATCAAATCTTGAATTCCTACTTATTGTGCAAGGGACCTTGTTGGAGGTAATTGAATCATGGGGGCAGGTCTTTCTTATGCTGTTCTCGTGATAGTAAGTCTCACGAGATCTGATGGTTACTATAAAAGGGAATTTTCCTGTGCAAACTCTCTTTGCAGCCATCCACGTAAGACATGACTTGCTCCTCCTTGCCTTTCACCATGATTGTGAGACTTCCCTAGCCACACAGAACTGTAAGTCCAATTAAACCTCTTTATTTTGTAAATTGCCCAGTCTTGGGTTTGTGTTTATCAGCAGCACTAATACACCACACAACAATAGTAAGAGACTTTAACAACCCACTGTCAATAGTAGATTATTGAGATAGAAAATTTGCAAGAATATTGAGGTGTTGAACTCAAGCAGACCTGATATATATCTACAGAACTCTCCACACAAAAACAACAGAATATACATTCTTCTCTGTGCCACATGGCACTTATTCTAAAATCAATCATATAATTGGAAGTAAAACTCCTTCACAAATGCCAAAGAACTGAAATAATAACAGTCTCTTAGACAACAGTGCAATCAAGTTAGAACTCCAGATTAATAAATTCACCCCAAACCAAACAATTACATGGAAATTAAACAACTTGCTTCTGAATGACAACTGAGTATTAAGGCAGACAATGTACCAGAATCTCTGGGACACAGCTAAAGCAGTGTTAAGAGGGAAATTTATAGCACCAAATGCCCACAGCAATAAGCAAGAAAGATCTCAAATTGACACCATAATATCACAACTCAAAGAACTAGGAAACCAAGAACAAAAATACTGGAAAGCTAGCAGGAGACAAGAAAAAACCAAGATCAGAGCAGAACAGAAGGAGATAGAGAAAAAAAAAAAAAAAAAAAAAACCTTCAATAAAATAAACGAATCCAGAAGCTCTTTAAAAAAAAGTAAAATAGACTTCTAGCTAGACTAATAAAGAAGAAAAAAGAAAAATGAAAAAGGGATGTAACCACTAACCTCACAGGAATACAAATAGCCATCAGAGAATACTATAAACACCTCTGTGCAGATTAACTAGAAAGTCTAGAATAAATGGATAAATTCCTGAACACATACACCCTCCCCAAGACTGAACCAGGAAGAAGTTGAATCCTTGAATAGACCAATAATATGTTATGAAACTGAGGCAGTAATAAATAGCCTAACAACTAAAAAAAAACCCAGGAAGAGACAGATTTACAGCTGAATTCTACCAGAAAAACCAAGAGGTGCTGATACCATTTATGATGAAACCATTCCAAACAACTGAAAAGGAAGGGCTCCTCCCTAACTCTTTCTATGTAGCCAGTATGAACCTGAGAAAACCTGGTAGAGATACAACAAATAAAGAAAACTTCAGGCAAATATCCCTGATGAACATTGAAACAAAAATCCTCAATAAAATACTGGCAAACTGAATCCAGCAACACATCAAAAGCCTATCCATCATGATCAAGTTGACTTCATCCCTGGAATGAAGGCTCCTTGTAGAAATGGTAATTTCAGGACTTGGGCCAGAAACCTATAAAATGAGTCTGGAAAAACTTCACAAGGGAGGGGAAGGGAAGGGAAGGGAAAAGAGAGAGGAAGGAAGGAAGGAAGGAAGGAAGGAAGGAAGGAAGGAAGGAAGGAAGGAAGGAAG
>NW_012117077.1:784903-793622 GCF_000951035.1 Colobus angolensis palliatus
AAGGAAGGAAGGAAGGAAGGAAGGAAGGAAGGGAGGAAAGAAGGGAGGGAAAGAGAAAGAAAAAGAGAAAGAAAGAAGAAAGAAAGAGAGAGAGAGAAAGAAAGAAAGAAAGAAAGAAAGAAAGAAAGAAAGAAAGAAAGAAAGAAAGAAAGAAGAAAGAGAAAAAGAGAAAGAGAGAAAGAAAGGGAAAGAAAGAGAGAGAGAAAGAAAGAAAGAAAGAAAGAAAGAAAGAAAGAAAGAAAGAAAGAAAGAAAGAAAGAAGAAAGAGAAAAAAAGAAGGAAGCAGAGAGACAAGACTGTAATCAACAAATAAGAATGTGACAGTTGACATCATAACAGATCCTGCAGTCATTAAAAAAATAAAAAGGGAAGGGTGGATAATAAAGAAATACTACAAATAAAATTAAGCTCACAAATTTATCAACTTTGAAAAAAAAGTCCAATTCCTCAAATGCCACAAAGTAATATAACTCAGCTAAGATAACTATATAACTTGAAGAGCCTTATAACATTTAAATAAGATAACTTTATAATTCAAGTCTCCCAAATAAGAAAGGTTTAGGCACAAATGATTTCACAGAATTTTACCAAACATTTAAAGAAGAATCAACATCAGACTTACATAATCTTTTTCAGAAAATATAATAGGAAGGAACACTTTTCCCCAGCTCATTTTTGAAGCCAGTTTTACCCTGATAGGACTGTAAGACAAACACAGCATTAAAACGTTGAAAACTACAAACAAATGTCTCTCATAAACTTAGATGCAAAAATTCTCATCAACATTTTAGCAAATACAATCTGGCAATGTATAAAAGAATATTATATCACATTGTACAGATAGAGAATAGGTTAGTCACTGCCAATTATTAAGTATGGTAGATAGGGTGAATTTGGCTAGAAAGGGAGTACAAGGGAGTCTAATGATGATGACATAGCTAAGTGAGATTATGACTGTGGCTACATGAAACTGCACATGTGATAAACTTGTGCAGATATATACACTCACATAAACACACAAATGATTGCATGCATCTTTGGTGAAATCTGAATGAGCTCTACGAATTGTAGCAATGTAAATTTCCTGGTTTTGATATTGTACTGTAATTATGAAAGACATTAACTTTGGGATAGATTGGTAACGGGTGCAGGAGACCTCCCTGTACATGTCTTTGAATCTTCTTTTAAATCTACATTTATTTCAAAATAAAATAAATTAAATGAGTGATAAGGAATGATTTATATATTGTTAAGAAAAAAGCAAAATGCTAAAAAAAAAAAAAAACAAAAAAACTACAGTATATGAGCCTTGCTGTAAAAATGATGAAGACATGAGAGAGAAATGCATGTTTTTGCTCAGGTTTGAAAAAGACATACAGAAGAGATTAACCAAAAGCTAATGAGTTTGGAAACAGAGTTTAATGAGTAAATAATGAGAACAAGTTATTGGAAGATGAAAAGGTTAGTAGGTATGAAGAGTGAGTGGCATTACTCTCAGTGTACCGTTTTTATAACTGTGATTATTAAAATCATAGTTACGTTTCACATACTGCCCTCAAATTAATATATAATGTTCACCATTTTGGGAGACAATGAAAAATGGATGAGAAACAATAACAAACAAACCTACCTATATTAAAATGAATAGCATTATCATGCCGAACATGATAGAGAATAAAATAACTGTCTTAAATAATTTCGGGAAAGAGTATTGTAACAATATATTTTAATAATAAAGGCAAAATAATTTACGTAATTATTGAACTCTACACAGTAAGTGTGTTTATCACAGGACATGGGTTAAAATTATGTTATGTTTATACTCATAATTGAATACATATATATACTGTGAGTAACAAGAGCCAGATTTCTAACTATCGAAAGAAAAAAGACTTACAAATAAGGCCAGAGGGAAAGCAAGAATTAACTCTGTATTTTACACTGGGATCACAGGTGTCAGTATGGTTTTTAACACAGAGTCAGATGCTAACATGTCAAAATGACTATAAATGTATTTATTTGTATATCAGTATACATATATGTATTTACTACCTCTGTTTGCTTATGGGGCCTAGAAATAATGATGCTCTGATAGCAATGAGCATACTTAACACTCAAATGTCCATTTGAAATATAATTATCTAATAAAAAAAAGAGCAAGGCTTCTTGAAGAAATGGTAATTTCAGGACTTGGGCTGGAAACCTATAAAATGAGTCTGGAAAATCTCACAAGAGAATAAGAAAGAACTCAAAAAAATGGTAAGGCGTATTGAAACAACGTAAAAAAGTAACAGAAGCTATAATAATAACATCAGGTTATAACCTACAGAATAAAATAAACATTCATGAGTCCAAACTGATAGAGATAAAAATACAATGAATAAATAAATATATGAGGGGGGATTGATAAGTCTTTCTGGAGGTAAGAATTCCAATTAGTAAGTGTGGAATGAATGATGGAAATAAAACATCATCATTAGAATACCAAAGTCATTGTTGAATGCGATAATCACAAATGGATGCTAAAAATCAGTGACAGAACGTATGGTGAGAAACAGGATATTTACATAGTCTCAATTATTTTTCTACAATATTTGCATAGAGTGCAAAGATAAATAACTTTAGGGTGTAGAAACCTGGCCGATACCTTTTGCAACCAAATGATTAGAGTGAATATGGCCACTAATAAGGTATATATAAATCAATGTCCCCAGATTCGATGCAGTAAGATGAATGTATCACCTCTGTAGTGTTCTTGCTAAAGCTACATTACCTTAATCTATTCCTGAGTAAATATCAAACAAACCTAAATTGAGAAAATTTCCTTCAAAAAATGACCAGAATTCTTCAAAAATGCCAAGGTTGTAGGTGACAAGGAAAAACTGAAGAATTGTCACAATCCAGCAGAGGCTAAGTAGACATGGCAACCACTGTGAAATGTGAGATAATGAATTGGATCCTGAACAGAAAAAGAATATTCATGTGAACATTAGTGGAATTTGAATAAGGTCTACAGATATGTTAACAGTATTATATCAATATTATGTTCTGGTTTCCATAATTGTACTATCATTATCTATGAAGATTACATTAGGAAAAGCCAGGTGAACATGTTTGGGAATTCTCCGTACCATTTTGACAAATATTCTGTAAGTCTAAAATCATTCTAAAATTTAAAAAGTCTGAAAAAGTCTAAAGATGATTTACATAATGGGAGGAAATTTTGACAAAATATATAACAAACAGGGATCTCTTATCCCTATGGAGAGATCACCTTCAACATAAGAAAGAAAAGGCATATTATCTAAAGAAAGATGAGCAAAGATGAATATAGGCAATTCAGAGCAGAGGAAATGCAAATAGTCAATCAGCGTATAACGAGATCCTCAATATCACTAGTAACAAAGGATTGCAAATCAAAATGATAAAGTTCAATTTTTTGTCTAGCAAACTAAATACATATATAAATTAATAAAGCCAGCATTACTGAAGTTATGAGACAGTGGGAACTTTCACATATTTTTGGTGGGATTATTTAATGCCTCATCCACATTGCAGTGACATTTAACAATACCATTCAATATTTTAAATGTACATACTCTGACCCAGCAATCACATTTCTGATAAATAATTTTATACAATGTGCTCGTTAGTACACATTAGTTGGTTATAGGAAAAACTGGCTATAATTTGTTTTCCCAAATGTTCAGTGATATAGAACTAGTAGCATAATCAGCTGTTAAAAATGAGAAAAATGTAAACCCATGTATTTGGGCAGTGGATTATATCCATGATATTGTGGGGTAACAAAAACAAGTTTAGAAAATATTTAAAATATAAAACTATTCCTGTAAAAATACTGCGAGTGTATGTGTGTGTGCATACACACTTATAAAAGCATACTGGTAGAAACAGGGTCTGTAAGTATGCATATTTAAAAATGTTAACAGTGTTTATTCCTGTGGAGTAGGATTAGAAATGGATGAATTTCTATTTTTTGCTGTCTATGTATTTGAAGATTTTGGATTTTCAACAAGAAGTATGTATTACTTTTGAAACAAAAATAAAAATGTATGTATCTTATACATCTGAATCTTGCTCTTTGAGGCTGATCAAACTGATACACTATTTGATGTAAAATCTATGACACTGATATTAATAGATCAATATGTTTACTCACTCCAGGATTATATGTATTCTTTTACACAATGTGACTTGATTATAACATCAAGAGTTTCAGTATACATGAAAAAAAGATTTTAAAAGAAGATATTTTTGGAAATGGTTAAAACTGATTTTAAAGGTAGACATTTACTCTATATTTACAAACTTCTCTGATACTATCTTCAACTCATTTATTTTTTTTTACTCTCCACTTACTTCTGCAATTCTTTCTGCCACTTTTCCTTTCACAAGCATTGACTAGATAATGAATAAAAACTTGATGTCAATGTACAAAATATCCCACAAAATTTGATATGAACTTGAGGTTCATTAACACTAAATGAATACTCAGTAGACTTCCAGAACCTTATGGTAATAGCAATGAAATCCATTAGCTAATAGATATTGAATGAACTACAGCTTTAATAAGATTATGTGTCTGTTTATGAACACTGAAACTTTTGTAACTTAAACAACTGTTGCATTTATGAAATCTCCATGTGTGACTGGGATTGTATTAATAATTAATTGCAAATAATGTGCTACTAACTCTGAAGCCTTTTAGATTTTTGCAATGTTTGTTGTTCAGATTAAGAATACTGTATTCATTAATGTTACTTTGCAACTTATTTTTACCAACTCTAATACTATACTTTTAAAAGACTATTTTAATAGTAAAGCAACTTATTAGTAGTGTCAACTTTAGTGGGTAGTGCCTGGAAGGGGACACGTGGAGGTCTTACAGGGTTCTAATAATGTTCTGTATTTTTATAAGAGTACTTGGTCACACAGATATGTGAAATTTGTGAATATTCATAAACAGAATGCTTATACTTGTACTAAGATAGTAAGTATGCTTTTTATAAACTGATATAGATATATTCCATGAAATAATTATGTGACAGAGAAAGATACAGAATAATGTGTATAAAAACTAAACTTATGTAAAGAAATAGAAAGCAACAAAAATATAATATTAATGATATTATACTTGTATATACATAAATACATTCTGGAAGAATACCCCAACCTAATAATACTGATGGCCTCTAGGAGAGTAACTGGATATCTGGTGATTAGGGGTTGGCAAGGAGAACTTTTAGTATGTTCTATTTTTTATCATTTAAAATGTGAATCATGAATTTGATACCTATTGCAAAATAACTAAAATTTTAAAATAAGAAATATGAAGTCTGAAGAAATAGTAAAATGAAGAGGTACATGTTTATTTTTTACTGTTTACCCTTTGTTTGGCATCCGTTTTCCTTTTCCTTCTCTTTCTCTTTCTCCTTACAATCTTTCTCTTCTGCTTGCTCTTCTTTCTCTTGTCTCGCTTATCCCCCCTTTCACACAAGTTCTTAATCTTGCTGTTGTTGAAGAAAAGCAGATGTGTGTTCTTCAACATCAAATAAAATGTTGATAAAAAGCCTTGCAAGTTGCTATCAAGAAACAGAGGAAATCCTGTAACTTTAGACTATCAGAAGGGTGGAGGGCAATTTGCATATATATATAGCTTCTCCAAATAACATTGACTAGTGACAACTAGTTTGACAACTAGTTTCACAAGTTCAAGCCAAACTTTAAGATATAATAGCTACAATTTCTGGTAAAAAGTTTCACATGTAAAATTTGTGTTTTATAACAAAAGTGAAGCTTCCAAATCGTTTAATTCCTTAGCCTAATTGCTCTTGTGCGTATTTAAGCATAGGGTTTCATCAACAAATTCAATCTCAGGTCTTTAGTTTCAATTAATACAGACCCATAAAGAGTTAATTTTCATGCATTATTTATAATGGTCTTACCATTCAAGCACATAAAAATATTAGTTACATCAAGGACCAACTTCTACTAGTATTCCAGTACTGTATCATGCTTTGCATTTCCAATATTTTTTGTTTGATTGAAGTAATCACCCACATAGAACAGCAATAACACTTCTGCCATTTAATGATTTTTTTTTTTTTTTAGAGAACTTGTGAGCCCTTTCCACTCTAATATTTTTGATCTGTAAAGTTCCAGAATTACTATAACCTACTAGCTGATTCATAAGAATTTGTTTGGAAAAAAATTATTATATGTTGTTGAGTGAACGTATTTCAAAGTTACATATTTTTTAAAAAATACAAAATTCTAAGAAAAATGTACCTTCATATAAATATGAATGAAAAACAGGACAAGAACTCATTAACTGGGTAGCATAAAGGTAAATATGTTCTGAGTAAGTAACATTCTGCTATTTAAAGACAAAAATTACCCTGAGTTTTGCTTAAGCTATTTGAGAAGACAAGACCAAAATTCACAAACTGTAGTTTTCTCATTTGTAGAAAAATGTGGTAGAAAATTTCTTCAGAAGATAAACCTTTGCTATTACCGCTAACATAAAAATATCATTTTTTTCCTGGTTTACAATTTTGAGGAAACTTTTTCATTATATTTTTTACAGGTAAATTTATGGATGTCTAATTACTATGTTTTAAAAATAAGAAATGTTTAAAGCCTTAAAAACAAACTGTGGTGTTTAAGAAGACTCAAGTCAAATTAATTTCACAATATCATGGACATTATTCTTTGACTTTTACTGGTCCTGATCATATTTAGAAAGATAAATACACAAATATATATACCCCCTCCAAATGCTTTCATCAATTGACGTTTTGGTGTGGTAAAATATCTCTTGCCAATGTAATACACTTTAATAGATAAAGATACATTTATCAGATTTCAACTCCTCAGGTAAAAAAATATAGCCTGTATAAGAAAATATTAAATACATATATGGTCAAAATACCTGGTCAAATTTTAAACAGTTTTAAAGCAATAATACATAAATGTCATTATTTATTGTATTTGCCAATATTTGTTAGCTATTTTAATAAAATTTTAAAAAATCTTATATACCATATTCTCATCCACTCTGGTAAATGATATGTAAATAAAAATTATGTGTAATGATTATTTTAATTTTCAGGTAAAGTGAATCAACCATTCTTTGTTTTCTAAGCTTTACTAAATTTGAAATAGGATTTATGTTTGAATAATCTCACTAGGCCATTAAGTTATAAAAAAAATACACAAAACACTTTGGGAGGCTGAGGCAGGCGGATCACTTGCACTCAGGAGTTCAAGACCACCCTGGACATCATAGAGAGACCTCGTCTCTACCAAAAGTAAAAATAAAAATAAATTAGCTGGGCATAGTAGCATGCACCCGTAGTCACAGCTACTTGGCTACTTTGGAAGCTGAGGTAAGAGGATAGCTTGAGCCCAGGAGGTGGAGATACAGTGAGCCTAGATGGCACCACTGCACTGCAGCCTAGATGGCAGTGGGAGACACTTTCTCAAAAAAGAAGGGAAGTTATTTTGAAAAAATATTGCCATTATAAATATAGTTTTTGTCAATTCTTGTACACTTTGTTCTTTATTATATTGAGGTTTGACTTTATCCCCTTATCTTTTATATCTATTTTATTTTTTTGATGGAAAATAACATGATGCAAAAGGTGTTTTAACATGTAAAAGACATTTTCATATAATAGAATCAACAAGTAGCACCTTAGTGGCCTGGAAAAAAAATTGATTCTTGAAGTGTATCACTCTGATAAATTTGAAATAAATATATACATAGGCTGATAATAACATTGGTAGTTTTTTTTTTTTTTTGAGTTTTAGGCTTTTAGAATATGCCTTTCTCTCTCATTTTTTTTTTATTACTATTATACTTTAAGTTCTAGGATACATGTGCACAATGTACAGGTGTGTTACATATGTATACATGTGCCATGTTGGTATGCTGCACCCATTAACATGTCATTTACATTAGGCATATCTCCTAATGCTTTCCCTCCCCTCTCCCCCCATCCCATGACAGGCCAACAGGCTCCAGTATGTGATGTTCTCTGCCTTGTGTCCAAGTGTTCTCATTGTTCAATTCCCACCTATGAGTGAGAACATGCAGTGTTTGGTTTTCTGTCCTTGAGATAGTTTGCTGAGAATGATGGTTTCCAGCTGCATCCATGTCCCTACAAAGGACATGAACTCATCATTCTTTATGGCTGCATAGAATTCCCTGGTGTATATGTGCCACATTTTCCTAAATCAGTCTATCATTGATGGACATTTGGGTTGATTTCAAGTCTTTGCTATTGTGAATAGTGCTGCAATAAACATACATGTGCATGTGTCTTCATAGTAGCATGATTTATAACCCTTTAGGTATATACCCAGTAATGGGATGGCTGCATCAAATGTTATTTCTAGTTCTAGATCCTTGAAGAATAGCCACACTGTCTTCCACAATGCTTGAACTAGTTTACAGTCCCACCAACAGTGTAAAAGTGTTCCTATTTCTCCACATCCTCTCCAGCACCTGTTGTTCCTGACTTTTTAATGACTGTCATTCTAACTGGTGTGAGATGGCATCTCATTGTGGTTTTGATTTGCATTTCCCTGATGGCCATTGATGATGAGCATTTTTTCATGTGTCTGTTGGCTGCATAAATGTCTTCTTTTGAAAAGTGTCTGTTCATATCCTTTGCTCCCTTTTTGATGGGAGGTT
>NW_012117077.1:793672-839700 GCF_000951035.1 Colobus angolensis palliatus
AGTAGATTGCAAAAATTTTCTCCCATTCTGTAGGTTGCCTGTTCACTCTGATGGTAGCTTCTTTTGCTGTGCAGAAGCTCTTTAGTTTAATTAGACCCCATTTGTCAATTTTGGCTTTTGCTGCCGTTGCTTTTGGTGTTTCAGACATGAAGTCCTTGCCCATGCCTGTGTCCTGAATGATATTGCCTAGGTTTTCTTCTAGGGTTTTTTGCGGTTTTAGGTGTAATATTTAAGTCTCTAATCCATCTTGAATTAATTTTTGTATAAGGTGTAAGGAAGGGATCCAGTTTCAGCTTTCTATATATGACTATCCAGTTTTCCCAATACTATTTATTAAATAGGGGATCCTTTCCCCATTGCTTTTGTCAGGTTTGTCACAGATCAGATTCTTGTAGATGTGTGGCATTATTTCTGAGGGCTCTGTTATGTTCCACTGGTCTATATCTCTGTTTTGGTACCAGTACCTTGCTAACATTGGTACATTATAATATGTAATTATTTACATGGGAAATACAACTGGATGTCACTAATCTGTGTTTAATTATGGAACAATCCAAAACCCATTATCTGATCCTAGTGGAAAAACTCGTAACTGTTATATAGGTCTAGAGCTGGCCTCACAAGCATGCAACCTGTTCCCTTATACAGGCACGAGGTTTAAAAGGATTCAGCACTTTAATACACTTGTTGTCTGGAAATTCTGAATGATTTTTTAACAACAGACTGCACATTTTGCAATTTGTATTGAACCCCCAAACCATGTAATCAATCATTTATATGTCCAAAGGGTTAAAAGTCATAAATCTAGACCAGAATGACTAAGATTACCTACATAACAATCTAGGATTACACAAAAATCCAGGACACTCAAGGGAGTTCTAAAAGAAACAAAGAAAGTAAGCTAGGAGAAATGATCAGAAAAAAGAATTTTAGGAACTGTAGGAGCTATCCTTTCTTGAAAATATTAGGGTGAATTTAACTCGAAATGAATTATACTAATATTAATATGTGTAAAACTGGAATCAAATTTCTTCTTATGTGTTCCAATTTGAATCGCTGAAATTGATATTTACTCACTCAAATAGAGATGCTTTAATAAGCTATGGAGTGCTAAAGAAGTTTCCAGTAACATCAAATTGTTCAGCATATATTCACACCAATGACCTTTGTGTCTGTGTGTTGTTTCTTTTTGTTGGCAACAAGTTTTGGTATATGGATCATAATAAGTTACAGCCAAGGACTTTCTTTTTCAAATGCATACCTTACAATTTACAGTGGTTTTCCTATGAAATGAATCAATTGATAGCTTTAAATTTGCTTTCACAAATATTGGTGGCTTTCTCAACATTGTGTTAAACATAGAAAGTTGTCCTTGTATATAAAATCAGTAGAATAATTTCCAATCTATGTCATAACTAGTAAAATACATTGATATTAGGAATGAACACAATCTACTTAAACTCTGAACCTGAGTGTCCTCAGATGAAAATGATAATAATCTATAACTCACAATGCCTAGAACAGCATGACACTTTTAAATGGTAGCTCTTGCAACTATTTCAAAATTCTACGTTATTCTTGGTTGTTTGTATATGAAAAACTCCTCTTTACCAATTAAAAGTTCATTTCAACCTGAAGGGTTCAAGGTTTTACATCAAATGTAAAGCACTTTGCTTGCACCTTGTATTTATTCTTAAGTACAACCCATTGTATAAAAAATTAAATTCTAAAAAATGTGGGGAGAAATGGAGCATAAATAATTTTATACATTTGTTTGAAAAGTTGTCTAATGCAATCAGAAATACATGGTGTCATTTTTCAAGCTTCAAAACACATTGAAACCTGGTAAATGCTAATTTGAGAAAATACAATTTCGGGCCTGAGTTTCAAGTTCCAATTAGGGTTGCAAAACATGAGTTCTGAACGACTGCAAAAGTAGGGCAAATATTCATGTCAAACTTCCATCAGGACTACTTGAATGACATTCACTTTTATTTATTTGTAATAGCATACCAAGGAAATGCACCTGAGATAGAACACAAGCAAATCTCTTTAAAGACAATGGATTTGCAAGTATATATCTGATGACTAATTTCAGTAAAGCTTTTCCCAGTTTTTTTGAAAAAAATATGAACAAAGCTGTATTGGGAAGCATTAAAATATGTTAAATATTGCAAATCACTTAGGCCAGTAAATGTAGATAAAATATTTTTATTAATATAAATAATATGAGTTGAGTGATTTTATTCAAAGCTGTGAAAAAGCTATTTTAATTGGGAAATTTAATACACCCAACATTATTTTATTCCTCTGTTACTAGATTAATTTTGCCTTTTTGTTTCCTCCTTGGATCCAGGAAGATAGTACGTACATGCCATTGTGGCCATTAGTGAAAAAAGCATGAAGCCTATATAACTTCTCCATCAGCATTCTTCTCTTCCAAAAAAATTGCCATAACATTTAGCCCAGATTTGTAAAATATGCAGTGATTTGTTTTCAGGCATTGTGGGTAGCTAGTTAACCCGATGTCAGGTTGTTAGAGAACTCTTCCATCCTCTTACACTCATGCACGTGTACCCATACATAACATGCAAACACACACGGCAACCTGAAAATGAAATTATTCTATCAACAAATCTTATCTTAAATATGAATTGCTACATCCTCGAAAGAATTTAATACTTTTATTTAAGGTGTTGAGAATCTTCTCAGATGCTTCTCCACACATGGGGGAACAGAAAGAAAATCTTTCTCATTCTGTTCTTCAGTTAGTTATCTAGCATAAAGACTGTGGCCGTATTGTCAGTGTCCTTTGCCGTACAATGATTTGATGTAGATGCTGAGGAAGAAATGAAAGATATAGAAAGAAATAAGATGGTTAAGAGTTCTGGGACTCTTCATGCTTTCAGAAAGTATTGTGAAACTTCCCTACTGTCAAAAATGCTAGAGTAATTTTTGTTTAGCGATTCATTCACGTAAATATTTCAAGAATTTTGCATAAAACTGTTGCGAAATTATCCATGAGAAATTTAAGTCTCCAAATGGGAGGTAGACATATGAATACATAGCCAAGAAATAATGAAGTGTGTGGCTGTCGTTACCAGTTCACACGTGCCCTGAAAACATCTGTTATAAAACCCAAAGTTACAGCTTCAGTTGTAGAAATGCCCAAATCCCACCACAACACGAATATCGATTTTTTCTTGCTAAATAAGCAAAGTTAATTATGCAAATATTCATTGTATGTTTGAGAGCATATTTAAGATATTTCCATAAATAGTTTGTAAATCAACAGTGCACATGAGTCGTTTACTAATACTATTTCTGAAATTAATATAGCCTCAGAAATGATTTTATATTTATTTTTTCATAGAATTTATTTTTCCACCTTTTTACTATCACCTATTAGTACCTTCATGCTTAAATTACAACATATAAACAGAATATATTTCATTGGGCCTGCTTTTGTATTTAATGTTGTCTGATATTAGATTTTACTTCTGCTTTTCCAAATATATATTAGAAGATGATTTTCATCCATTTGTTGCATGGTTGGTTAAATTTTTAAACAGCAGAAGACAAAAGAAGCGCAATTTCTGTTTCTTAATTTGTTCTATAATTTTTTAAATAAATTTTACTGTGTATAAGGTATATGACGTTGTGTTATGGGATACATATAGAAGAAGGTTACTTTGGTGAGGCAAACGAACATTTCAATCATTTCACATAGTTGCCCATTATCTTTCTTTTTTGTTGTTTTCGTGTCAAGAGCAGATAAAATCTACTAATTTATTATGAATCCCATATACAATACAGTTTTATCACCAATACTCCTCATGTCGCACATTAGATTTTGAACTTGTTAATCCTACGTAATTCCTACTTTGTATCCTCTGGCCCACATCTCCCCATTTCTTCATCTCTGTATATTTGAATTTGTTTTTAGATTTCACATATTAGTAAGATCATGAAATATTTTTCGTTCTGTATCTGGCTTATTTAACTTAGCATAATGTCCTCCAGGCTCATCCATATTGTGGCAAATGGTAATATTTTGCCCTTTATAAGTGTAAAATAATATTCCATTGTATATATGTGACAGAGTTGCTTTATCCATTTATTCACTGATGAACACTTAAGTTTATTCCATATGTTGGTTATTGTAAAAAATGCTGCAATAAAGATGAGATTGCAGGTGTCTTTATGATGTAATGATTTTGTTTCCTTTGGATATATGCCAAGAAAAGTGATTGCTGGGTATTATGGCTATGTTAAGAAACCTCCATACTGTTTTCCATAATGACTGTACCAATCTATATTCTCCCCAGCAGTGTACAAGAATTCCCTTTTTTCCACACCATCACCAACATTTGTTGTCTTTTGACATTTTAATAGTAGCCATCCTAATGAGGGCGAGGTGGTATGTCACCGTGATTTTGATTTGCATTTCCCTGACAACTAATGATGTTTAGCACTTTTAAAAATATCTGTTGGCTATTTTTATGTCTATTTTGGGAAAATATCTATTCAGGTCTTTTCCCATTCTATAAAATTGAGTTATCTGTTTTTCCACGATTGAGTTTTATGAGTTATATGTAAATTTTGGATATTACTCTTTTATCATATATGTGGAATGCAAATATATTTTTCCCAATCTATAGTTTTCCATGTCATTTTTTTGAGCATTTCTTCTGCTACACAGAAGCTTTTTAGTTTGATATAGTTCCATTTAGAAAAATACAACCTATTAAGATTGAATCAGGAAAAAAAGAGAAAACCTGAACAGACCAATAACAAATAAAGACATTGAAGAGTAATCAAAAACTTCTTGACAAAGAAAAGCTCAGAACCAAATGGCTTCACAGCTGAATTTTACCAAGCATTCAAAGAACATTCAAGCATTCAAAGTATAATAACAATACTTCTTAAATATTCCAAAAAATAGAGCTAGAGAGCATAATTTCAAACAGATTTTAGCAGGCTAATATCACATTGATATCCTAGCCAAAGACATCACACACACATATACACACACACACTCTCTCTCTCTCTCACACACACACACACACACACACACAAAATTTAGGCCAATTTATCTGAGAAACATTGATGCAAATATTCTCAATAAAATATTACCAAACCAAATTCAACAACACATTAAAAAAATTACATATTGTGATCAAGTGGAATTTATTCCTGGTATTCAAGAGTGGTTAAGCATATGTAATCAGTTCATGGGATATGGGATATAGCACATTAACAGAATGAAAGACACAAACCACATGATCATCTCAATTGACATGAAAAAAGCATTCAGTAAAGTCCACCACTCTTTATTGATAAAAACTCTCAACAATTTAGGTATAGAAGAAACTTCTTCAATAAAATAAAAGCCAATTATGAAAACCCACAGATAATATTCTAACTAATGGAGAAAAACCTGAAATGTTCTCCATTATGATTTAGTACAAAGTAAGAATGCCAACTGTCACTACTTCTATTCAATATAATACTGGAAGTATTAGCAAGAACAATCACATGAGACAAAGACAGAAAAGGCATCCAAACTGAAAAGAAAGAACCAAAATTATCTCTTTTTGCAGATGGCATCATTCTATCTATAAAACAATGAAAAACAAATCACCTAAAAATTCTTAAAACTAATAACAAATGTTATAGTGTTGCAGGATACAAAATCCACATATAGAAATCATTAGCATTTTGATAAATGCATAACAATCTAACTGAAAAAGAAATCAAGAAAACAATCTCATTTATGATAGTGTATGAAAAAAAAAACCTAGGAATAAATTCAACCAAAGAGGGAAAAGATCTCTAGATTGAAAACCTCAAAGCACCGATGGAAAAACAATTCAAGACACAAATAAATGGAAATATATCCCATGCTCATGCACCAGAAGAATTATCATTTTAAAAATGTCTATATTACTCAAAACTATATACAGAAACAATGCAATACCTATTAAAATCCCACTGACATCCTGTTTTACTTCATTCTCACACTGCTATAAAGAAATATCTGCAACTGTGTAATTTATAAAGAAAAGGTCTAATTGTCTCATGGTTCTGCAGGCTGCACAGGAAGCATAGCAGCTTTTGCTTCTGCAGATGCCTCAAGAAACTTACAATTACGGGGGAAGGTGAAGGAGAAGCAGGTATATTTTACATGGCCTGAGGAGGAGAAAGAGAGAGAGAAGTGGGAGATACTACACACTTTTAAACAACCAGATATCATGATAACTTACTCACTCACTATCATGAGAACAACATTGATGGAATGGTTCTAACCCATTTATGAGAACTCTACCCCCATAATCCAATCACTCCCCACCAAACCCCACTTCCAACATTGGTGATTATGATTCAACATGAGATGTGGGTGGAAACAAAGATCCAAACTATATCATTCTACTCCCGGCCCTTCCCAAATTTTATGCCCCTCTCACATTTCAAAATACAGTAATGCCTACCCAACTGTCCACCAAAGTCTTTACTCATTCCAGCGTTAACTCCGAAGTCCAAAATCAAAGGTCTCATCTGAGACAAGGCAAGTCTCTTCTACCTATAAGCCTGTAAAATAGAAAAAATGTTAGTTACTTTCAAGATACAATGGGATAAATACTTTCAATCTAAATGACAGACATTTCTTGGCCAATAGAAGGAAGCTACAGGCCCCATGCAAGTCTGAAAACCAGCAAAGCAGTCATTAAACCTTACAGCTCCAAAATAAAATCTTTTTATTTCATGTCTCACATCCAGGGCACACTGATGCAATGAGTGGCTTTCCAAGGCCTTGGTCAGTTCTGATCCTGTGGCTCTGCAGGGATCAGCACCCTGAGCAGCTCTCATGGTCTGGATTGAGTGCATTCAGATTTTCAAAGTACAGTGTGCAGGCTTCCAGTGGATGTACAATACCAGGTTCTGCAAGATGGTGGCCCTCTTCTCAGAGCTCCACTATTCAGTGCCCCAGTGGTGACTCCATGTGGAGGCTCCATTCCCACATTTCCTTTCCACACTGCCCTAGTAGAGGTTTTCCATAAAAGGTCTGCCCCTGCAGACCAGAACAACCAGGCTTTTCCATACATCCTCTGAAATCTAGGCAGAGGCTCTCAAAACTCAACTCTTGCACTTTGCTCACCTGCAGGCTTAACTCCATGTGGAAGCTGCCAAAGCTTATGGCTTGCACCCTCTGAAGCAACAGTTCAATCTGTATCTGCACCCTGTTGAGCCATGGCTGGAGATGGAGTGGCTGGGACACAGGAAGCAGTGTTCCAAGGATATGCAGTGTGTTGGGGTCCTGGTCCTGGCTCACAAAAACATTCTTGTCTGCTAGGTCTCTGGGCTGGTGATGGGAGGGACTGCCGGGAAAGTCTCTGAAATGCTATTGAGGCCTCCTCCTTGTCTTGGTTATTAACATTTGGATTCTTTTTACTTATGCAAATTTCTACAACCTGCTTGAATTCCTTCACTAAAAAAAAAAGCGCTTTTCTTTTCTACCAGATGGCCAGGCTGCACATTTTCTAAACTTTTATGCTCTACTTCCCTTTTATTTTTTATTTCATTTTATTTTATTTTTTTATTAAGAAAGCTTTTTATTCCTTTTGCAGTTTCCAGAGAATTGTTTTTCTTTTAATGAGAGTAATTATTGCTAAACAGTGTCATTAGAAATACATAACTTTGCTTAATGAAAGAATATGCAAAAATATTTATTTCACTTTGGAACTTCTAAAGTGATTTGCAAGTCTCATATAAAATAATGCCTTACAAATACAGAATGCAAAAAATAATCCATTAGTTTCATAGACAAACTAATGCCATAGCAGAAAGCTCCCAGGAATTCTGGGAACACTTTGCCTCATATACAGATTGAACTGGGTGACAGAAAACCCATTTAGAAAACTCATTTTTTTTCCTAAATGCACTCTGCACTAGGTTCATTTCTATAGGCATTCATTGAGCACTAACTGTGTTTTAAAAAAATAAAAGAGAAAGAGTATAAATTTAATATATTCTTCCTGCCTGCAAGGGGTTTACATGTTATTATGCTATTTTTGCCTTCCAGAAAATCCAAGCATAAACCGGTCTCCATTCTCTTCTGAGAAATGAGAAAGACAGGTAATGGTGGCTGAATTAAACTAGAGTTTTAATTTGCATGATAACCTTGTGAGAGTGAAAGAAAATATTTTAGGAAAAATGTTGTCTACTTCAAAGTCATTTATCCAGCCTGACCCCGATTACCACATACCCCTCATATATTTTGTCCAAATCATTTATATTTACTCTTATTTTTTTTTTAATGTCCAAGAACCAAATAATTTATTAGAAGGATGTTATTTTTATAGAAGTTTATCAGTTAGTAAAGAACCGTGGTTATATGAACCATCCATTAATGAACTTACTACTTATAAAATGTATCCCCCCACTCAAACACACCTTCAGTCAGATTTCTGTTCTGATTCTACTCCATTGTGTCAACTCCCTTTCTGTTCGTATATCAGTATAACATGCTTTTCTAATCAGCATGTTAGATGTGGATATATTGATTAGTAAAATGCAAATGATTTCTGAATGGAAATAGTAATCACACAAAAGACATGGCATTTTATAAAGTTCAAAAAAGTGGTCCTGGAAAACCATTTGTCTACTTCCCTTTTAAATGTCAGTTCCAGTTTCAGGTCTTTGCTTTCCTCACACATATGAGCATAGGTTGTTAGAGGCAGCCAGGCCACATCTTGAACACTATGATGCTTAGAAACTCCTTCCTCCAGATAATCCTAAATCATCACTCTCAAGTACAAAGTTCCACAAATCCCTAGAGCAGAGCCACAATGCTGCCACGTTGTTTGGTAACACATAACAAAAGTTACCTTTGTTTTAATTCCCAATATCTTCTTCATCTCCATCTGAGACTTCATCACCTTGAACTTTATTGTCCATATCTTTATCAGCATTTTGGTTGCAATCACTTAACCAGTCTCTATGGAGTTTTAAATTTTCTCTCATCCTCTTGTCTTCTTCTGAGCTCTCCTAGCTCTTACAACCTCTGTTCATTACCTAATTCCAAAGCTCCTTCCACTTTTTCAGGTATCTTTGTAGCAATGCCCCAATTATTGGTACCAACTTTTAGTATTACTTTTTTTCTCACACTGCAATAAAGAAATACCTGAAGCTGGATAATTTATAAACAAAAGAGTTTAATTGGCTCACAGTTCTGTAGGCTGTACAAGATGCATAGTGACTTCTGCTACTGGGAATGTCTCAGACACTTACAATGATGGCAGAAGGTGAAGGAGACGCAGGCGCATTTTACATGGCCCGAGAAAAAGGAAGAGAGATAGACGGGGATGGTGCTATGCATTTTTAAACAACCAGATCTCATGATAACTCACTCACTCACTGTTAACAGCACTGAGGGGCTGAAGCTAACTCATTCATGAAAAATTCACCTTCATGATCCAATTACCTTCCACTAGGCCCCACCTCCAACACTGGGGATTACAATTCAACATGAGATTTGGGTTGGAACACAGGTCCAAACCACATTATATTATTAACAGAAAAAAAATAAAATTTCTAAAATTTGTCTAGAACTGTGAAAGACTCCAAATGTGCAAGACAATTTCAAGAAAGAAAAAAAATTGAGAGCATCACAATTCCTAATTTAATATAACATTGTAAAGCAATAGTAATCAAAACAGTGTAGAACTTGCATAGGAACAGACACAGACTAATGGAACAGAATAGAGAGTCTGGAAATAAAATATATACAGTCAACTAATTTCTGAAAAAGGCACCAAGAGGACACAATGAGGAAAGCACAGTTTCTTCAATAGACAGTCCTAGGAAAAATGGATTTTCAAACTGCAAAGAATGAAATTGAACCCTTGTAACATACACAAAAATTTACTAAAATAACACAAATATAAGATCAGAAACTATAAAACTCCTAGAAGAGAACATAGAGAAACAGCTCCTGTACATTCGTCCTTGGTAATGATTTTTCTATTTATTACAGAGCAATCTCAGGCCACAAAAGCAAAAACTTTACATTAGTTTTAATGCTGAAGTCTTGCATAATGATTAAACATGCCGCCTTGAGAGTCAGACTAGAGTAAGTTTAAATAGCCATATTGTGCTTTGGTTTTCCTGTACGTAAAATGGGGATAATAGCAGTATTTCCTCATAAAATTGTGATGAGAAGTAAATAAAATAATTCATGTTTAGTCTATAGAACAGTTACTAACACATAATAAAACAAAAGTTTTTTAAATTTTCCAAAAATCCATTTTTGGATATTCCACCACGAAAATTGATAACTAAATTTATATCTATTACAATACTTCTATTAGTACATTTTACTTTCTCTCACTGAATAAAATGTTTTGAGAAAAATACTTCATTTTCATGCCTATATAACTATTGTTTGCCTTGCCACAGTGTCATACACAAAAAAGTACTCCATGAGTGCTTATTAAACGTATAAAAGTCAGAACAAATAATATCCACATTTGTGGATATTAATTATCTTCACTGCTTTTTACCTTGATTATAATTTTTATTCTAAGGCTTCGTAATTTATGTAATTTTAATGACATTAAAAATTGAGCAAAGTACATTAACAGACCGATTTCAAAAGAAAACATACAAACAGCCTACAAGCATAAGAAAAAATGCTCAACAACACTAATAATTAGAGAAATGCCAATCAAAATCAAGATGAGATACCATCTCACATCACTCAGAATGGCTGTTATTAAAAAGTCAAAAAAAATCATAGATGCTGGTGAGATTTCAGAGAAAAAGGAATGCTTACACACTGCTTGTAGTAACGTAAATTGGCACAATCATTTAGAAAAGCAGTTTGGCCATTTTTCAAAAACCTTAAAACATAGTCAACATTCAACCCAGTATTTCCCTTATTAGGTATATACCCAAAGAAATATAAATTATTCTAACATAAAGACATATGCATGCATGTGTTCATCATAGCACTATTTACAATAGCAAAGACAGGAAATCAACCTATATGTCCATCAGTGGGAGACTGGATAAAGAAAATGTGGTTTATGTACACCATGGAATACTTTGCAGCCATTAAAAAGAATGAGAACATGTCTTTTGCAGCAACATGAATGGAGCTGGAGGTCATTATCCTAAGCAAACTAACACAGGAACAGAAAAGCAAATACGGCATTTTCTCACTTATAAGTGAGAGCTAAACATTGAGTATGTTAGGGACAAACCGCCCCAAGAAACTTTCTTGGTGCTGCCCACCCCTCCACCTAATGCTCTGCAACTCTTCTCCATGCCGCCCAGGCTTTCCCCAAGCCTCTACATTTCTCAGCCCTTAAGTGGTGAAACCAGTAGACTTCACTTATCAGACCTTGCTGCCATAAGCAAACCCCAATTATAAACCAGTCATACTGCACAGGCGGAGGTCGTGGGAAGCATAAACAAACTTTACCGACACCTTCCTATAAGTTCCTATTCTTCATCTAGCTACCACCATGAATGTCACAAGGTGATATGTGACAAAATTAACCAGCAAACAACCCCTGGATGTGGCCATACCAAAGAACCCCCTCAAACGTCCCTCCCCACTGGAAATCCCTCATTCTGTAAGTTTGGGGCTTCTTCCTCTCTGACTGTTAAGGGGCAGGTTAATGAAAACTTGCTTGCCTGACTTTGGGTCTGTTTTTTCCTTCTCTTGGCTACCCCTACAGAGTACATATGGACACAAAGAAGGGGAAAACAGACATTGGGGCCTACTTGAGGGTGGACGGTGATAGGAGGGTGAGGATTGAAAAACTACCGATTGGATACTATAGTGCTCATGACCTGAGTAATGAAATAATCTGTACACCAGACCTCTGTGACACAAAATTTACCTATATAACAAACCAAAGTAAAATTAAATAAATGTAACAAATAAATGAAATAAAAGTTAAATAAGTACAAGTTAAAAATTAAAGAAAATCAAGGACTTAGTAGAAAAGAAAATTTCCATTTAGACCTGCTTTCTGAGTGACAAATAGATATCTCTGAAATAAACCTGGAGTTAAGGGCATATAGCAAAGAAAGACAAAAACATAAAGATAAATTTCTTTATCTCAAGAATAATGGATCTGGAAATTCCAAATATCATATTTTTCAATATGACTTTATAAGCAATTTCTAAAAACTTAAAAAATGATGCCCTCCTCTATTCAAGATCCAGTTTGGGTATTATCTTCAGCTGAGTTTCTGCAAATGGAGTCCCTGGATCGGATCCCTGGAGAAGCTGAGAACTTTTAAGTGTCTGTGAAGTCAATGTTGCTCTCACAATAATACTAAGTTTTTATTTTTCTTTTCCATTGTATCAATATCTGTACTGCTTAAGTTTGTTTTTGTATTGGCTGGTAATTGTTTTCCTTTCCATAATTAGTTCTCCTTTCAACATATCTTGTATAGTGGGTCTGGTGGTAACAAACAAGGTCAGCATTTGCTTGTCATAAAAGGATCTTATATCTCCTTCACTCAAAAAGCTTAATTTGGCTGGATATGAAACTCTTGGTTGAAAAATTTTTTCTATAAACATGTTGAATATAGAATCCCACTCTCTTCTGGCTTGTAAGATTTCTGCTGAGAGGTCTGCTGTTAGCTTGATGTGGTTCCCTTCATTGGAGACCTGCGCCTTCTCCCTAGCTTCCCTAATATTCTTTCTTTCATTTCAACTTTTGAACATCTAATGGTTATGTGTCTTAGGGATGATCTTCTTGTGTAGAATCTTGCAGAGGTTCTCAGTATTTTCTGAATTTAATTGTCAGCCTCTCTAGTGAGGTTGGGGAATGTCCTGAAATATATTTACCAAGTTGTTTGCTTTCTCCTTTTTCTTTCAGGAATGTCAATGATTTGTAGATTTGGCCTGTTTACATAATCCCATATTTCTTGGGGATTCTATTCATTCTTTTTCATTTTTTTCTTTATTTTTGTCTTACTTCCTTATTTCAGACAGCTACTCTTCAAGTCCTGAGATTCTTTCCCCTGCTCAGGCTATTCTGCTGTTAATAACTGTCATTGCATTGTGAAATTCTTGTAGTGCATTGTTCAGCTCCATCAGATGAGTTAGCTTCTTTTTTGTACTGGCTATGTCATCTGTCAGCACCTGTATTATTTTATTGTGATTCTTAGTTTCCTTGAATTGGGTTGTATCATTCTCTTGAATCTCAATGATCTTCATTTCTATTCGTATTCTGAATTCTACTTCTGTCATTTCATCCAATTCAGCCTAGTTAGAAAGACCAGTGTATTAGTCAGGGTTTGTTAGAGGGACAGAATTAATAGGATAGATGTATATATAAACGGGAATTTATTAATGAGTATTAACCACACAATCACAAGGACACCAAATAGTCCATCTGCAAGCTGAGGAGCAAGGATACCAGACTGAGTCCCAAAGCTCGGGAACTTGGAGCTTCCTGCAAGGGCAGGAAGCATGCAGCATGGGAGAAAGATGTACTCTGGGAGGCTAAGCCAGTCTAGTCTTTTCATGTTCTTATGGTTGATTTTTATTCTGGCCCGTCTAGTAGCTGATTAGATTGTGCGCACCCACATTAAGGGTGGGTCTGCCTTTCCCAGTCCACTGACTCAAATGTTAATCTCCTTTGGCAACACCCTCACCAACACATCCAGAACAATACTTTACATCCTTCATTCCAATCAAGTTGGCACTCAGTATTAACCATCACAAGTCCAGCCCTTGTTAACTTGAACCCAAACACATGTCCTAAGATTATACATAATCTTCAAATATAGACAATAATAAGATCCCAATTATGCCTAACATAATGCAACTCTTCTTTGTACAACTGGAAAGGCACCAATCCCCAACCCGAATGCTATTACATAAAGTTAACAACACTTAAATGCTAATACGAAGTCAATAAATCTTATATCATATGATAAAAGAAAAAAGGAAATAAAGACATTTTCTTAGTACAAGTGCATACATGTGCAAACATGTTTTTTAAAAAAAAGAAGGAGAAAATACTCATGACAATTACAGTTCTCGTTTCTGCAACTGGTCACGTGGTCATAGCTGGTATTGATGACTACCTTCTTCAACTACCCATTCTTTATTCCCTTTTTCTTCAGGAAACACCTCAGTAGGTTGTGGATTTGTTGTTGCTGTTGTTGTTGTTGTTTTTGTTGTTTTTCTTGACAGAGTGACTCAAACCTTCATTCCTAAAAGGATCTGGGCCAATTGTAGTCTTGCCTGAATTGGGCTGTTGTAGTTTCCCATTGACCTTAATCACAGGGCATGGTAATAAGAAGAGACACCCTAATGAATCTCCTGTATTCCATGCATAATCTTTCTTACCTCCGTTGCAGAGTAGTAGACTGATATAATCTTGATGGTCTGAGTCACTCATCCCAGCCAACACTGTATCTCCCTTCTTAGTCTGTTGGCGTAAAGGTAGGAGAAGTGCAAAATATGGCAATCTTAATTTGCAGGTGGCAATCTTAATTTCCAGTTTAGTTGAATCATTGCTGTGTCTCCTGGTGGCAGCATTCCTCCCTCTGAAACTAAGACCTCTGGGCCAGCAGAACACAATGTCACAGGAACAGGAAACAAAAATGTTGTTAGTGGGTGACTAGGGGTAATGGTGAGTGATGCCACTTCCAACTCCACCCCTCGATTCCTGGAACCATGAACCCTGGCTATAGGAGAAAGAGTATCCTACATTGGACACTGATTCAGAGCAAAGACAGCTTTCTGGAGAACCTTGTCCCAGCCATGCAAAGTATTATAACCTAGTTGGCATTTTAGTTGTGACTTCAAAAGGCCATTCTATCATTCTATCAATCCAACTGTTTCAGGATGATGGGGAGCATGGTAAGACCAGTGAATTCCATGAGCATAAGCCCGCTGCCACATTTTTTTAGAGGTAATGCCGTGTGGAATACCATGACGGTGGATAAGGCATTCCATGAGTCCACAGATGGTAGTCTTGGCAGAAGTATTGCATGCAGGATAGGCAAACTTATATCCAGAAAAAGTGTCTATTCCAGTGAGGACAAACCTCTCTGCCTTTTTCATGATGGAAGAGGTCCAGTATAATCAACCTGCCACCAGGTAACTGGCTGAACACCCTGAGGAATAGGGCCATATTGAGGGCTCAGTGTTGGTCTCTGCTGCTGGCAAACTGGGCAGTCAACAGTGGACATAGCCAAGTCAGCCTGGGAGACTGGAAATCCATGTTCTTCAGCTTATGTGTAACCTCCATCCCTGCCACAATGGCTACTTTATTCATCGGCCCATTGAGTGATGACAGGGGAAGCTAGAAAAAGAGGCTGAGTAGTGTCTAGAGAACAGGTCATCCTATCCACTTGATTATTAAAATCTCTTCTGCTAAGGTCACGTATTGGTGAGCACTCACATGGGATACAAATATCATCCCTTTTTTTGGCCACTCAGAAAAGTCTATCCATATACCTCTTCCCCAAATTTCTTTGTCACCAATTTTCTAATCATATTTCCTCCAAGTCCCTGGTCATCCAGTCAATCCATTGGCTACAGCCCATGAATCAGTATATAATTGCACATCGAGCCATTTTTCCTTACATAAAAAGTGCACAACCAGGTGCACTGCTTGAAATTCTGCCCACTGGGAAGATTTCCCTTCACCACTTTCTTTCAGGGATGTCCTGAAAGGGACTGCAGTGCTGCAGCTGTGCACTTCTGTATATGCAGAAGCATCTGTGAACCAGGCCTTAGACTTCTCTCCCTCTGTCAAATGATCACAGGGAACTCTCCATGAGGCCATTGGTGCAGGCTGAGGGAGAGAAGGCAGGAATGGAAATAATGGGCATTTGAGCCACTTCCTCATGTAACTTACTTATGCCTTAAGGATCTGCTCAAGCCCAATATACTACTTCCATTTGATCATTTGATGATGGAGTGCTGCTGTGCATGAACCACTCTATGGCAAGATAGGTCAGAAAGCACCCAGGTCATGATAGGCAGTTTAGGTTGCATGGTGGCTTGACTCATAGTCAAACATTCAGTTTCCACCAAAGCCCAATAACAGGCCAAGAGCTGTCTCTCAAAAGGAAAGTAGTTATCTGCAGAAGATGACAGGGCCTTGCTTCAAAATCCTACAGGCCTCTGCTGTGATTCACCTATGGGGACCTGCCAAAGGCTCCAAACAGCATCCCTATTTGCTACTGATACCTCAAGCACCATTGAGTCTGCTGGGTCATATGGCCCAAGTGGCAGAGCAGCTTGCACAGAAGCCTGGACCTGTTGTTGAGCCTTTTTCTGTTCTGGACCCCACTCAAAACTGTCACCCTTTCAGGTCACTCAACAAATGGGCTGGAGTAACACACACCTAAATGAGGAATGTGTTGTCTCCAAAATCCAAATAGGCCCACTAAGCATTGTGCCTCTTTCTTGGTTGTAGGAGGGACCAAATGCAACAATTTATCCTTCACCTGAGAAGGAATATCTTGACAGGCCTCACACCCCTGGATCCTTAGAAATTTTATCGAGGTAGAAGGTACCTGAATTTTAGTCAGGTTTATTACCCATCCACTGGCATGCAAATGTCTCACCAATAAGTCCAGTATGTTTGCTGCTTCTTGCTCACTTGATCCAATCAGTGTAATGTAATCAATGTAATGAACCAGTGTGATATCTTTTGGAAGGGAAAATCAATTAAGTTCGCTCCAAACAAGATTATGACACAGAGCCAGAGAGTTGATATACTCCTGAGGTAGGACAGTAAAGTTACATTGCTGGCCTTGACAGCTGAAAACAGATTGCTTCTGGTGGGCCTTATGGACAAGAATGGACACAAGGACATTAGTCAAGCCAATGACTTCATACCAGGTACCAGGAGATGTGTTAATTTGCACAAGCAATGAAACCACATCTTGTACAGCAGATGCAATTGGAGCCACCATTTAGTTAATGTACAGTAATCCACTGTCATTCTCCGACATCCAACTGTCTTCTACACAGACCAAATGGGAGAGTTGAAAGGGGATGTGGTGGGAATAACCACCCCTGCATCTTTCAAGTCCTTGATTGCAGCACTAATCTCCACAATCCCTCCAGGGATGTAACATTGTTTTTTATTTACTTTTTTTTAGGTAGAGGCAGCTCTAATGGCTTTCATTTGACCTTTTCTACCGTAATAGCCTTCACCCTACCAACCAGGCAGCAAATGTGGAGGGTTCTGTGAGCTGCTAAGTATGTCTATGCCAATTATGCATTCTGGCACTAGGGAAACGACCACAGCATGAGTCCGAGGACCCATTGGACCCACTGTAAGTCAAACCTGAGCTAAACCTCCACGAATTACCTGACCTCTATAAGCCCCTACTTTAACTGGAAAACCATGATGCTGTTTTGGGTCCCCTAAAATCAATGGCAGCTCAGAACCAGTGTCCAGTAGTCCCCAGAATGTCTGATTATTTCCCTTTCCCAATACAGTTACTCTAGTAAAAGATCAGCTGTCTCCTTGGGGAAGGATGGGAGAAAGATTAATTGCATAAATTGTTGGTAGTGTAGTGATTTCCTTCCTCAACAAAGGGACCTGGCCTCCCTTGCATTCAAGGGATTCTGGGTCTGTAAACTGACTCACGTGCTTATTGATTGAGGTGCTGTGATTCTCAGTTTTTGTAATTCCAATTAGTCTTTTGTCCACTTGACCTGGAAGTTTCCTGCTTATATAAATTAAATAGGGATGCAATAGTCTTCCTATGAATTTCACTTCTACAGAAACCGTGATTAATTAGACAATGCCAGAGCTCTGTACGAATCAAACTATTCTGATTTCTGCTTTACCCTTGCTGTCCATTATGGTGGCTATGCCCATTTTGGCTTTGATGGTTGAGTGTCCCCACTTGTCCCCTGCCACATCAGTATCCAATTATTCCCATTACATTTAAATTTTGCAGTTAAGTGACTGTGGTTTCCACTGTTAGATCTGTCATACAGAGAAGAGCAATTCATACAGAGCTCTTCAAAGATGCAGGTGCTGCCTTCGCAAATCTATTTCACAAAGCATTGTTCAAGGATATATCTTCTGGACCCTCCTAGCTGGAATAAGTAGGTCTAAAGTGACTAATCCACTCCTCCATCCCAATCTCCACAAGCCTTTGGATCCCTTCCTCTACATTAAACCAAGGGAGAAAATCAGGCATTTCCAGCTTGTTCACAGTGGGCCATCTTTTAATTTATAATTCAGCTAACAAAGCAATAAACTCTTAGAACATTTTTTAACTCCCTGAGGTGCAACATTAAATGCAAAATCCCTACCTAGTGGGCCCAAATAAAAAAATTCAGACTGAGTCAACTTTATGTTCCTTCCACCATTATCCTACACCCTTAATATCCATTCTCATGCCTGTTATCTAGATTCCTGCTTATATAAATTAGAAAACTCAAGCTGTTCTTTTCAAGCATAGTGCACCTCCTCATGGGTCACACTCTGAGCCTCACTTCTATGGGCCCACTGGGACTTCAGTCTAGTTATAGGTCTAGAAGCACACAAGGGTGTTAGGGTGGGTATTGAGGAGAATAAACATTATCTCGCCTTGCAACTGCCTCAGGAGAGGCCATCACTGTTGCCTCAGTTAGTGCAGGGTTTATCTCCTCAGACAAAGGTGGAAAGGCTGATGGCAGCATGGGTCTTGGAGGGGATCTTGCCACTATTGGGGATGGGGTAGCTGTTCCTTCTGGCAAAAAAGTTTCATCAGAGTTTACAAGCTCAGTGTCCCCAGCTTCATCAGGGTCCTCCCACACATCACCGTTCCAAGTTGCAGGGTCTCATTCTTTACAAATCAATGCCCTCACTTTAACAGTATACACCTGGCAAGGCTGTGCATGCACATTTTGTTGCAGGTCAGTCGCTTGCATTATAAGAACCTGTGTTGGATTTTCCACAATTTCAGCTCTTTCTCTACAGGAGATAAGACTCTCACTCAGGGAGATCTTAGCAGATTTGAGGCTCAGTATCTACTTCTGAAGATGGGAGTTAGTATCCCTGAGTTCAGCTTTTTTTTTTTTTTTTTTCATCACTTTGTCCAGTGGACTTAGGAGCAACCAACCAACTTTGTTATGTTCTTTTGGTTCTCCACATATGGTCAAAGGTATTATGTACAGAGTTATTAAACTCTTTGCCTCTCATAAGTGGTGAATCTGGAGTGTCAAATGCATTTATTGTGCATAACTCTCTAAACAGTTCATGCCAAGGACTATCAGTGTTCTCCATACTATTAAAAGCAGAGTCCTTAGCATTTTGAAGTCTAATCACATTAAGCAGCCAACTCCAGAAACCTCAAAACCAATGAAAGAACTCCATCCTTAATATTCTGTTCCTCTAGAACCACTCCTGCTACCAATATCTGTATTAGTCAGGGTTCTCTAGAGGGACAGAACCAATATAATGGGTGTATATACAAAGAGAAGTTTATTAATGAGTATTAACTCACACAATCACAGTGTCCCACAATAGGCCATCTGCAAGCTGAGGAGCAAGGAAGCCAGTTTGTTTCCAAAGCTAAAGTACTTGCAATCTGATGTTCAAGGGCAAGAAGCATGCAGTGTGGGAGAAAGATGTAGGTTGGGAGGCTAAGCCATTCTAGTCTTTTCATGTTCTTCTGTCTGCTTGTTAGTCTGGCCCTGCTAGCAGCTGATTAGATTATGCCCACGCATATTAAAGGTGGGTCTGCCTTTCCCAGTCCACTGACTCAAATGTTAATCTCCTTTGGCAACATCATCACAGACACATCCAGGAGCAACATTTCACATCTTTCAATTCAATCAAGTTCATACTCAGTTAACCATCACAACCAGTGATACTGTAAAGCAATGACACAGACAAGCCTGCACAATCACCAGCTAACATCATGATGACAGGATCAAAACCACACATATCAATAGTGACCTTGAGTGTTAATGGGCTAAATACTCCATTTAAAAGGCATAGAGTTACAAGCTGAATAAAATGCAAGACTAAAAGGTATGCTGTCTTTAAGAGATCCATTTCACATTCAGTGACACTCATAGTTTCAAAATAAAGGGATGGAGGAAAATCTATGAAGCAAATGGAAAACAGAAAAAAACAGGGGTTGCAATTCTAATTTCAGACAAAACAGACTTTAAGCCAACAAAGATTGAAAAAAAAAAGACAAAAGAAAACATTACATTATAGTATAGGGTTCAATTCAACAAGAAGAACTAACTATCCAAAATATATATGTACCCAACATAGGAGCACCCAGATTCATAACACAAATTCTTAGAGATCTACACAGAGATTTAGACTTCCGTACTATAACAGTGAGAGACTTCAACACCTGTTGACAGTATTAGACAGATTATCAGGGCAGAAAATTACAAAAATATTGCATTAGTCAGGGTTCTGCAGGGGTACAGAACTAATAGGATATATGTATATAGTAAAGGGAATTTATTAACGAGACTTGACTCACACAATCACAAGGTGAAGTCTCACCATAGGCCATCTGCAAGCTGAGGAGTAAAAAAGCCAGTAGTGACTTAGTCCAAGTCTGAAAGCCTCAAAAGCATGGAAACCAACAGTGCAGCCTTCAGTCTGTGCCAAAGTCTCGAGAACCCTTGGCAAATCACTGGTGTAAGTCCAAGAGTCCAAAAACTGAAAAACCTGGAGTCTGATGTTTGAATGCAGGAAATATCCAGCACTTGAGAAAGACAAAAGCCGGAAGACTCAGCAAGCCAGCTTATTGGACCTTCTTCTGCCTTCTTTTTCTAGCCATGCTGGCAGCCTACTGGATGGTGCCCACCCAGATTGAGGGTTGTCTTCCTCTCCCAGTTCCACTGACTCAAATGTTAATCTCTTTTGGCAACACTCTCACAGACACACCTAGAAACAATACTTTGCATCTACCAAACAATAAAGTTGACACTTAATATTAATCATCACAGATATTCATGACCTTAACTCAGCCCTGGATCGAATGGATCTGAAAGACATATACAGAACTCTGTAGCTAAAAAGCGATAGAATGTACATTCTTCTCACCACCACATGACACATACTCCAAAATTAACCACATAATCAGACATAAAACAATCTTCAGCAAATACAAAATAACTGAAATCATACCAAAAACACTCTCGGACTGCAGCACAATAGAAATAGAAATCAAGACTAAAAAAAAGATCACTTGAAATCATGCAATTACACGGAAATACAAAAAACCCTCCTGAATGATTTGGGTAAATAAAGAAATTAAGGCAGAAATCAAAAAGTTCTTAAAGTAGTAAGATACATATATGGCAAACCCACAGCTAACATTATCCTGGATAGGCAAATCCTAGAAGCATTCCCCTTGAAAACCAGCACAAGACAAAGATCCTCGCTCTCACTACTCTTATGGAAGATAGTATTGAAAGTCCTGGACAGTGCAATCAGGCAAGAGAAGGATATAAAGACAACCAGTTATGAAGTCAAACCATCCCTCTTTTCAGATGATATCGTTCTATATCTAGAAAACGCCATAGTCTCTGCCCGTAAGCTACTTGATATGATAAACAGCTATATGAGTAATAGACGTACAAGATTTTAACAGGTACGTCTTATTTTCTTTAGTTAATGAAGCAGCACCTTTAAGTTGTTATAAGAACATAATCTCATTTATTTTTACTAAACAACTCATAATTTTTAAACCTGGGGAAATGCCTTCATTTGTGGAGACAGCTTTAAAAAGTTGCAGCCCTGAGCATTTCTCCCTACGCTGAACTTGAATCCTTGCTATGTAACCTAAAGTTTTTCCATCATAAAGTGTTAAATAATCTATGATTTTCTTCCCTATGGACATGAAAATAGATAAATTTAATCCACATCTACTTCACAAAGTAAATTCTAGAAGAGAATGTAAGTCGTGTAGGAAATAAAATGTTCTAATGTTCATTTTGCTAGATGTTAGAATAGTGAATATAACCATGTACTATCTATGATTCCACCATTTGGAAAAATATTCAACAATTTTGATGTCTTAGATGAGAGTCATTAAAAACAAAGCCTGTGTACTAATGTTTATTGGTGTGGGGGATGGGATGGGGATGTTAGTCATGTAATTTCAGGGCATCCGGAGTAAGGAAAAGACAGATGACATAAAAGAAAATGAGCGTGAAAAAGTCACCAATGGCTTAATGAGGAAACAGTGTGTTGCTTGATCACACGGAATATCTGAAAATGCCATGGTGAATCATCATGCATTAAAAGTTTATCTGTAAGAGAAAAGCAGAGCCATAGATTGTTCATTCTTTCTCTTTTCTGTGTTTTGACTCACTGCCCTTCCAGTCACTGGAGATGCCTGATTCCATACTCCTTGCAGTTTAGCAGCTAGACCTAAGCCCAGAAGTGCTGGGAAGAGCCAGTGACTGCAAGGGTTAGATCAGATCAGATTGCTATAATAGGAAGTTACAACAAATGTTATGAGACTTTCTTGGAGTTTAGCCCTCACTTCAGTGAATCCATGACAATCAAAATTATTAGGAGATGAGATGACATTGGTAGGATCTGGGGAATCTTCACTATTCAATAACAAAATCCAGGATAAAAGTGGAGCTAAGTGGACCTGGGGAGCTACACAATTTGGATTCCACATAGTTTACCTCTTTCACTATTTATATTAACTAGAAATTACCCATAATATTTGGCTCTGATACTGTAACGTGATATCTCCAGTTTTGCACCAACTCACAAAAGATGGTGAGAAACAGTGAAAAGATGGTAGTATCAACAGGTTGCAAATCCTGTAAAGGAATTACTACTATAAATTACAGTAGCAATTATTGAAACTGGGATATTAAGATGAGTGACCTAGGACACAAAAAGATGAAAACACTAAAACACAATAGGATAAACATTCAGTAGGTTAATGTAATAATTCAGGTAAAATATGATGGGAGTTTTGGCCAGGACAGGTAGAAGGTCATGAGAAGTAGCCAGATTCTCAAATTCTAAAGACATTTTAAAGTTGAGGCCAGCTGAGTTTGGATGATGAAATGGCTAACAGATGTAAGGGAAAGAGGTGAGTAAATAATAAATCTAAGATTTTGGATTGTCATTTACTTAAATGGTAAATAACAGAGGAGCAACTTTTGCAAAGGAGAAATTAGGAGATTTTGGGGATATGTTAATACTGAGATGCCTAGAAGATTCCCCAGATCCTACCAATGTCATCTCATCTCCTAATAATTTTGATATGTTAATACTGAGATGCCTAGAGATCCAAGAGGAAATGCTGAGAAGACAATGGGATGTATGAATCTTGAATTCAAGGTAGAAATTTATACTAGAGATAATAAATTTTGTTGCCATTGGCATAGATATGTAATTTAAAACCACAATATAGGTTAACACAATCTAGACATGAGGGTGGGTAGATAAAGAAGGTTATTAAGGCCTATATCACTCTATTAAGATCAGAAAAATGGAAAGGAAACCTTAAAAGTGATTATTCACAAAAAAACAGAAATTAGAATAAAAAATATAGAATAATGTTGTTCTGGAAATAAAATGGAAAAAAATAAATATTTCAAGTTGATGGAAATGATCACTAGTGTCAAATACACAATATGTCAAGTAAGATGGGAACTGAAAGTTAACCATTTCATTTAGGAACATGAATGTCATTGGTGAACTTCACAAGGGTTTTAATGCAAATGTGATGTGAGTCCTGAGCAGAGTGTATTTAAGGAAAAATTGGAAGAAAGGAAGAGGAGACAGTCTGTATAGACATTTCTTGTCAGGCCTCTGAGCCCAAGTTAAGCCATCATATCCCCTGTGACCTGTACGTATACATCCAGATGGCCTGAAGTAACTGAAGATCCACGAAAGTAGTGAAAATAGCCTTAACTGATGACATTCCACCATTGTGATTTGTTTCTGCCCCACCCTAACTGATCAATGTACTTTGTAATCTCCCCAACCCTTAAGAAGTTTCTTTGTAATCTCCCGCACCCTTAAGAAGATTCTTTGTAATTCTCCCCACCCTTGAGAATGTACTTTGTGAGATCCACCCCCTGCCTGCAAAACTTTGCTCCTAACTCCACCGCCTATCCCAAAACCTATAAGAACTAATGATAATCCCACCACCCTTTGCTGACTCTCTTTTCGGACTCATCCCGCCTGCACCCAGGTGAAATAAACAGCCTTGTTGCTCACACAAAGCCTGTTTGGTGGTCTCTTCACATGGACGTGTGTAACAGTAAAGCCTTGGATTTCTCAATAAAAATGAGAAGCCGAGTGTATCAGTCCATTCTCACACTGCTATAAAGAAATGCCCAAGACTGAGTAATCTATAAAGGAAAGGGGTTTAATTGACTCAGTGTTCCACGTGGTTAGTGAAGCCTTAGGAAACTTACCAAGTAACTGAAGATCCACAAAAGTAGTGAAAATAGCCTTAACTGATGACATTCCACCATTGTGATTTGTTTCTGCCCCACATGGGGAAAGCAAAGACCTTTTTCACATGGCATCAGGAGAGAGCAAAGCGTGCAAAGGAGGAACTTGCCAAACACTTATGAAACCATCAGATCTCATAAGAACTCACTCATTATCACAAGAACAACACGGCGAAACTGCCCACATGTTTTAATCACTTCCTAACAGGTTTCTCTCTTAACACCTGGGGATTACAATTCAAGAGGAAATTTCGTTGGGACACAAAGCCTAACCATATTACTGAGGTGAAACAAAGTACAGGTTCACTGAAAAATATTTCAAGGACCAAAGAGAACAGAAGACTGGAAAGATTATCCATAAGAATATTAAAATTGCTATGAATTAGAAGTAGTGCTGGAGAAGTAAAAAACAAAATATTTCAATGGATAAGGGATAGTGGATACTATGGGTTGAATTATGTCCTCACAAAAGAAAGGTTTTGAGATCTCACCTCTCAATTCCATTCCGTTCAGCTCAGATTTTGGTTATTTCTTGTCTTCTGCCAGCTTTGGGTTTGGTGTGCTCTTTATTTTGCCTTTTATTTTAGATATGGGGGTACATGTATAGAATTGTTACATGGGTATATTGGACTCCATTTGTGAGCATAGTACCCAGTAGCTATTTCTTCATCTCACTCCCACTTTCTTCCCTCCTCCCTCTAGTAGTCTAGTAGTTTAGCTCCCACTCATTAGTGAGAGCTAAACATTGAAAAAGCATGGACATAAACATGGAAAACACAGAAACTGTGGTTATTCGGTTTTCTGTTCCTGTGTTAATTCATTTAGGACTATGGTCTTTAGCTCCGTCCATGTTGCTGCAAGGAACATGATCTCATCTTTTTATGGATGCCTAGTATTCTATGGTGTATATGGACCACACTTACTTTATCCAATTCACTATTGATAGGCACATAGATTGATTCCATGTAATTGCTATTGTGAATAACATAGTGATGAACATACAAGTGAGAGTTTTTTTTGGTATAATGATCTATATTTTGGGGGGTATATATCCAGTAATGAGATTGCTGATGAGCATTTTAGTAGACACCTAGCTGGGCTCATTTACTCCCATCTCTCCCTGTTCCCCATGACATGTTGATCTTGAAGGACCGTTTTATTGAACCATTCCTCACATCTTTAAAAATAGAATGACATATGCTTTCCTAATGAAATTAGCTCAAATTCCTAATGTTCATTTTCAAGGTTTTTATCAATTAGCAGAAAAATTTTAAGTAATACCTAATGAAACTAAAAACAGGAGAGTCTGTAATGTTAATTTCAACTATTCGCCCAAGAAGAAACCTATTACATGGTTCATGATAGCAAAAGGGAGAGTCTATTAGTAACAGATAAATAAGTGAGATAAATTGCCTGTCCGGAGTTGAAAGAAAAGTAACCATTTACAGTAGTCTGTTAATGAGTTTATAGCTTCAAAAATCACCTGCATACAACTTCGATGCATATAGCAGCATTCTAAATAGAAAATACAAAATAGTTCACTGTCTGTTATGTACTCAAGAACTATCTTAGGGAATAAATAAAGTTAAGAAAAAAGAATAATATCTCAATAATCCCTAAGAGGTAATAAACGTATTAGAAGGAGAGAGAGAGCACCAGATCTGGTTAGGGGAGAGTTAGGTGATACAAAGTTTTAGTGATGACGAATGAGCATTTTTTCTTGACTGACTACAAAATAGATTAACCTAGTCAGAATAAAAGATTCACAGTCATGCACCACATAATATCAGTCAGGGATGGACCACATATATGATGGTGATTTCATAAGATTATAATGAAGCTGAAAATTCCTATCACCCGTTGTTTAGTATATTGAACTTTTCATCATTATTTAGAATGTACTATTGTGAAAGAGTAACTTATAAAAACCATTACCTGTAAAATAACCTCAGGCAGGTCCTTCAGGAGGTATTTAAGAAGAAGTCATTGTTATCATAGGAGATGACAGCTTCATGCAAGTAATTGCCCCTGAAAATCTGAGATGTGGAGGCAGAAGGCAGTGATATTTATGATTCTGGCTCTGTGTAGGCCTAGGATCAAGTGTATTTTTGTGTCTTAGTTTATAACAAAAATGTTCAAAAAGTAATGAAAGCATTAAAAATTATTTTTAAAAAGGTCGTAAATAATCACATAAACAAAGAAAATATTTTTGTACAGCTATGAGATGTTTTTGTGTTTTAAGCTAAGTATTATTTTTAATCAGTCAAGGAGCTGAAAAAAATAAAAATGTTATGATGTAAAAACGTTATAGTGAGCCAAGCTTAATTTATTTTCAAGAAGAAACAATCTTTTAAATGAACTTAGCGCAGCCTAAGTGTTCAGTGTTTATAAAGTCTTCAGTTGAATGCAATCTTAGGCCTTTACATTCACTTACCACTCACTCACTGACTCAACCAGAGCAACTTATAGTCCTGTGAGTTCCATTCATGGTGAGAGCCCTATACAGATGTATCAAATTTAATCTTGTATACCATCTTTTTACTCTACCTTTTCCATGGTTAGATATGTTTAGATGCACACACACATATTATTGTGTTACAACTGCCTACAGTATTCAGTTCACTAATGTTTCATACAGGTTTGATAAGGTATACTCTATAGCTTAGATGTGTAGTAAGCTACAACATCTAGGTTTGTGTACATACATTTTACAATATTTATTCAATGATGAAATTGCCTAAGAATATATTTCTCAGAAACATATTCACTGTTTTAAACAATAGGTGATTGCAACAGACATATCTCAGTTTTTTTGTTATTTGCTTTATTGTGCTTCACAGATTTGTGTTTATTAACATTTGTTTGTGGCACTCCTGTATCAAGAAAGCCTATTGGTAACAATTTTCCAACATCACTTGCTCACTTTGTGTCTCTGTGTTGCATTTTGGCAATTCTCATAATATTTCAAAAATTTTCAGAATTATATGTTATGGTCATTTATGATCTTTGATGTTACTATTGTATTGTTTTGTGGCACCATAAACTGCACTCACATAAGGCAGCAAACTTAATACATAAATGTTGTGTTGTATGTGTTCTG
Source organism: Colobus angolensis palliatus (assembly GCF_000951035.1). Taxonomy (NCBI): domain Eukaryota; kingdom Metazoa; phylum Chordata; class Mammalia; order Primates; family Cercopithecidae; genus Colobus; species Colobus angolensis. The sequence goes on from NW_012117077.1 coordinate 821,236, forward strand.
ACTGCTGTACCTACCAGCACTTCCCCCATCTTTCTCCTTCTTGTCAGGTCTATCTATACCTTGAGACACAACAATATTTAAAGTAGGCCAATTAATAACCCTACAATGACATGTAAGTATTCACGTCAAATAAAGAGTTTCATGTCTCTCACTTTAAATCAAAAGCCAGAAAATGATTAGACTCAATAAAGAAGGCACTTCAAAAATCAAAATAGGCCGAAAGCTAGGCATCTTGCACTAAATAATGAGCCAAGTTGTGAATGCAAAGAAAAAGTTATTGAAGAAAATTAGAAGTGTTACTCCAGCAAAACCCTGAATGATAAGAAAATGAAACAGCCTTATTACATGCTGATATGGAGAAAATTTCAGTGGTCTAAATCAAAGACAAAACAGTGACAAAATTCACTTAGGCAAAAGCCTAATCCAGAGCAAGGTCCCAACACGCTTCAACTCTATGAAAACTGAGAGAGGTGAGGATTTTACAGTAGGAAAGTTTGAAGCTAGTAGAGGTTGGTTCATGAGGTTGAAGGAAATAAGCCATCTTCATCACACAAAAATGCAAGGTGAAGCAGCAAATGCTGATGGGGAAGCTGCAGCAAGTTATCTGGAAGATCTAGCTAGGATAATTGAAGAAGGTGGCTGTACTAAAAACAGATTTTCATTGTAGACAAAAACAGCCTTCTGATGGAAGATGATGCCATCTAGGACTTTCATAGTTGGAGAAAGGAAGTCAATGCCTGACTTCAAAGCTTTAATAGACAAGCTGACTCTCTTGTTAGTGGTTAATGCAGCTGGCAACTTTAAGTTGAAGTCAATGCTCATCTACTATTCTGAAAATCCTAGGGTATTTAAAAATTATGCTAATTATACTCTGCCTGTCCTCTAGAAATGGAATGGCAAAACCTGGATGACAGAACATCTGTTGTTGAGACCTACTGCTCAGAAATAAAGATTTCATTCAAAATATTACTGTTCACTCACAATTCACCAGTCAACCTAGAACTCTGATTAAAATTTGCAAGGAGATTAATGTAGTTTTCATGCCTGTTAACACAATATCCATTCTGTAGCCCTAGGTCAATGAATGTTTTTGACTTTCAAGATTTATTTAAGAAAAGCATTTCATAGTCAGGCACGGTGGCATGTGTCTGTAATTCCAGCTACTCAGGAGGCTGAGGCAGGAGAATCACTTGAACCCAGAAGGTGGAGGTTGCAGTGAGCCAAGATTGTGCCACAGCCCTCCAACCTGGGCGACACAGCAAGACTCCATCTCAAAAACAAAACAAACAACAAAAAGCATTACATAAGGCTATATCTTCCATTGGTAATGATTCCTCTGCTAGATCTGGGCAATTCCTTCTAGAAAGAAAATCACCATTCAAGATACCAATTAAGAACATTTGTGATTCACAAAAGGTCAAAATATCAACATTAACAGAAGTTTGGAAGAAGATAATTCCAACCTTCGTGAATGACTTTAATGGATTCAACACTTCCAGGGAGAAAGTAATATAAAAATCGTGGGAATAGCAAGATAAATAAAATTAGAAGTGTAGCTTAAAGATGGAACTAAATTACTGCAGTCTCATGATAAAACTTCGATGGATGAGGACTTGCTTTTTAGGAATCAACAAATAAATTGATTTTTTGGGGGATAGAGTCCACTCCTGGTGAAGATGCTGTGAACTTGGTTGAAATGACAGCACCTGATTTAGAAGATTACAGAAACTTAGTTGATTTAAAACAGTGTCAAGGTTTGAGATGATCAACTAAAACTTTGAAAGAAGTTCTGTTGTGGGGATGATGTTATCAAAAATCACTGCATGTTACAGAGAAATTTTTTATGAAAGAATCAATTAATATGGCAAACATCATTGCTGTCTCATTTTAAGAAATTGACATATTTTCTTTCTGGGACCAGAGGAAGATGGCAGATAGGAGGCAGGGCTAATGTGCATCTCCCACTTGGATAGACAGAACGATGTGTCGATGCTCACACTGTGAACTTTTGTTCCAACAATTACTGCAGGAAAGTATCAGGATAATCAAAAGAATTAACAGATTATTTGAAAGAAGTGACATGCCTCTGCAAACTCTGCAGGACAAGTGAAAAGCTTTGAGTTCCCAAATTGTGAGAGTGAGAAAACCTGCCTTTGAACACACATCCCCACTGGGAAATCTAAAAATTCAGATCACGGGAGAAGGATTTAACCTTATCTAGAGAGCTGGAATGGATTTAGGGAGCCATGTGAAATACAAAAGTAGAAGCAGCAGTATGAGGAGCCTTGTAGGCATTCCCATTGAGCCCATGGAAGCCATCTCTTACTATATCTCACAGGGGCCCTTAGGGAAGGCAGCCAGCAGAATTAGGGAAGGGACACAGGGTGAAGGAAGCTCCCAAATAAACGTTGTGATAATTTCAAGTGGGAACAAAACCTCTCGAACAGAATCTAGGGGGTGAATGGGAACTACAGCAGAAATGAGTATAGGGACGGAGTGTCCACCATTGCAGGTAAATGGAGAGAGGTGTGGCGTGAAAGCTGTGCTTGCTTTTTCAGTGGGGAACCTTATGACCTGGGGCGGGTCTGTGTTCTGTGCACAGGCAGCCTGGATCTAAACTCAGCACTTGAACTGTTAGTGGAGCACTGTGGGAAAAAGATCAGCCTTGCCAACTGTGTGGAGGTTGGGTGAGGCCTTTTGCTACCAGCTATCCCCCACTTCCCTAGTGAAGTCTCCTGTATGGCAGAGGCAGCCATAATCCCCTCTGGAACATAACCCCATTGGCCTGAGAACTACCTGCTCATCCCCACAGTGACAGCAGCAAGCCCTGCCCAAGGAGAGTCTTTGCTCAGATCAGCCTAACTCTGCCCCTCTGATGGTATTTCTCTACCCACCCTGGTAGCCAAACACAAAAGACATAAACTCTTGGGAGCTTTATGGTCCCACCCATCACCTGAGAAATCAAAATACTTCCCCTGGCCAACTTAGGGCAAGCTCAAATGCCACTGCTAATACAACAGCTGGGATCTCTTGAGAGTGCCACCTGCTGGCTGGAGGTCAACCAACTAAGGCCATTACAGCATCTCATGACAGAATAATTCTGCTCCTAGGAAGGAGAAAACAACAGTTAATTCCACTGCCTGCAACATCCTGGCTAACCAGAAGTCCTGAGTCTGTCCATGTGACTACTTCACTGCTAGCATAACCAGCATTCGAGAAAGCCAGGATGTAACCTGTCTACAACCAAGGATTCTCAGAGTCTACATCATTCCCCTGCCATCTCCACCAGAGCAGGTGCTGGTATCCATGGCTGGGAGACCCAAAGACTGATCACATCATGGGATTCTTTACAGACATTCCGAGCACCAGCCCAGAGCCTGGTAGCCCCACTGGGTGACTAGATCCAAAAGATCAATTACAGTCACTGCAGTCTGGTTCTCAGGAAGCCCCATCCCTAGGGGGAGGGGGAGAGCACCACATTAAGGGATCACCCCATGGGACAAAATAATCTGAACAGCAGGCCTTAAGTTCCAGATCTTTCTGCTGGTGGGGAGTTTCTCACAGCAGAAACACAATTGCAGTGCTGGATGCAGTAATACAAATTCTGCACCTATATCACAACAGGCAGGCAGCTTCGGTGATCATGAAGAGCCTTGGCGAAGGGGTCCTTGTTCCCCATTGGTACTCTACTGTAGACACAGCTGGAGCTTCCCCCACAGGAATGCAGTATGGAGTCACCTATAGACAGACTTTCTGGAACAGTCCTGGAGAGGGCAGCCCCATAGGAGGAGCTTACCCCAGATTCAGGCCTGCAAGTGTGGCAGAGTCACAATTCCCCCCTACTTGAAACATCAACATTTCCATAGACAAAAAGTGGTGCCTGTATGACCTGAATAGCTGAAACATAAAGCAGGAGTGAGGCTGTGAAACTTTCCTGCTGATCTGACAGGAAGCTGAGGTAGCTCCCACTCTTCACCCTGATAAAACCTCAGCACATTTAATTGAGAGTTCACCTGGCCATCCTCATTATGGCTGGCACCTTGACCCAACATTGAGTATTACATCTACCCATCGGCCTTAGTCAGGATCAGTGCTTACCCAGGGATACCTCCCCTTTTGGCCTGAAGACTGATTCATCAACTCAGTCAATAAAATACGAGGACAAATAATAAATAAATAAAGTGTATACCACAAGAGAATGAGATATGCTTCAAGAGATCTTTGCCATTCCAACTCCATAGGAGATAGTAAACTGGTCCACACACCAAGAGTATAACTACTACAACCAGCATTAGGGAAAACCAGAACACAAAGACTCTCATAACTAAGGATCTCTTAGAGAGTCATCACCCTTACAAGCATCAAGAATCAAATTAGGCTAAAATAAGCATTAAAGTCTGATCCTTAAGAGAATAAAAAAGAAATATATATTAAATAAAAGCACAGTTCAGTTAAAAATAAATTCCAAAAATTTTTTAGTATTAACCTACCCAAATGAGAAGGAACCAGAAAAGTAATTCTGATAATATGACAAAACAGGGTTTTATAACACCCCCAAAAGATCACACTAGCTCCCTAGCAGTGTATCGAACCCAAAAAGAAATCTCTGAATTGCCAGGTAAAGAGTTCAGAAGTCACGCCTGTAATTCCAGCACTTTGGGAGGCTGAGGTGGGCAGATCACGAGGTCAGGAGTTTGAGACCAGCCTGACCAACATGGTGAAACTCCGCTTCTACTAAAAATACAAAAATTAGCAGGGCATGGTGGCACACACCGGTAATCCCAGCTACTCAGGAGGCTGAGGCAGGAGAAACGCTTAAACCCAGGAGGTGGAGGTTGCAGTGAGCCAAGATTGCACCACTGTACTCCAGCCTGGGTGACAAAGCAAGACGCAGTCTCCAAAAAAAGAAAAAGGAAAAAGAAAAAAGAATTCAGTAGGACGATTACTAAGCTACTCAAGGAGATAACAGAAAAACATGAAACCAACTTAAAGAAATTTTTAAAAAAGAATAGAGGATATGAATGAGAACATTTTCAGAAAAATAGTTGTCATAAAGAAAAAAGCAATCACAACCTCTGAAAATGAAAGCCACTCTTAGAGAAATACAAAATGCAGGGAAAAGTTTTAACAACAGAGTAGAAAAAGTAGAAGGAAGAACTTCAGAGCTTGAAGGCAAGGCTTTCAAATTGAACCAATCCTACAGACAAAGAAAAAGTAATAAAAAATGAAGAAAGGTTCCAAGAAGTTTGGGATTATGTTAAGTGGCCAAACTTGAGAATAATTGGTGTTCCTGGGGAAGAAGAGAAATCTAAAAGTTTGGAAAATTTATTTGAAGAAATAATTGAGGAAAACTTCCCTGACCTTGCTAGAGATCTAGACATTCAAATACAAGAAGCTCAAAGAACTCCTGGGAAATTTGTTGCAAAAAGATAATCACTAAGGCAAATAATCATCAGGTTATCTAAAGTCAAGACAAAGGAAAAAATCTTAAGAGCTGTGAGACAAAAGCATAAGATAACCTATAAAGGAAAACCTATCAAATTAACAGCTATTTCTCTACAGAAACCTTACAAGCCAGAAGAGCTTGATGTCCTATCTTTAGCCTTTTAAACAAGATAATTGTCAGCCAATAGTTTTGTATCCAGAAAAACTAAGCTTCATAAATGAAGGAGAGATAAAGTATTTTTCAGTTAAACAAATGCTGAGAGAATTTGTCATTACCAAGCCAGCATGGCAAGAAATTTTAAAAAGGAGTTCTAAATCTTGAAACAAAATCTCAATATACACCAAAATAGAACTTCATTAAAGCATAAATTTCAGAGGGCCTATACAAAAATCACACAATGAAAAACAAAAGTATTAAGGCAACAGCTAATAGGATAAATAGAATAGTACCTCACATCTCAACACTAATGTAAATGGTCTAAGTGCCCCACTTAAAAGACACAGAATGGCAGAATGGATAATCTACCAACAAAGTATCTGCTATCTTCAAGAGACTCACCTAAAAAATAAGAATCACACAAACTTAAGGTAAAGGGGTAAAAAATATATATTCCATGCAAATGGAAACCAAAAGTGAGCAGGAGTAGCTATACTTATAGTCAGACAAAGCAGACTTTAAAGCAACAACAATAACAAAGAAAAATAAATAGATGGACATCACATAACAGCATAGCTCACTGATTCCAACAGCGTATCAACAAGAGAACACACCATGATCAAGAGGGTTTCACACCAGGGATGCACGGATGGTTTAATATATGCAAGTTAATAAATAGGTACATCACATAAACAGAATTAAAAACAAAAAATATACTATCACCCCAATAGATGCAGAAACAATATTTGACAAATTCCTGCATCCCTTTATTATTAAAGGCCTCAGCAAAATTGGCATAGAAGGACCATAACTGAAAGTAGGAAAAAACATCTACAAAAAAACCACAGCCAACATTACACTGAATGGAAAAAAAGTTCAAAGCATTCCCTCTGAGAACTGGAACAAGACAATGGTGTCCACTTTCACCACTTCTATTCAACATATTTTACTGGAAGTCCTGACCAGAGCAGACAAGAGAAAGAAATATAAGGAGTCAGTCAAAATCAGAAAAGAAAAGTCAAACTGTCGCCATTCACCAACGATATGTTCGTATAACTAGAAAACCCTAAAGACTCATCCAAAAAACTCATAGATCTGATAAATGAATGCAGTAATGTTTCAGAATAAAAAATCAGTGTACACAAATCAATTGCACTGCTGTACACCAATAAACACTAAGCTGAGAATCAAATGAAGAGCTCAGTTTCTTTTACAACAGCTTCCAAAAAATAAAAATAAAATAAAATACTTAGGAATATACTTAACCAAGGAAGTGAAATATCTTTACAAGAAAAACTACGTAACACTGCTGAAAAAGAAACCGCAGCTGACACAGACAAATGGAAACACTTCCCATGGAAATGCAAATTAAAATCACAACTCATTCTTACAAGAATCACTATAATTAAAAAAATCAAAAAATAATGTTGGCATGGATGTGGTGAAAAAAGAACACTTTTACACTGCTGATGGGAATGTTAACTACTATGAACACTACGGAAAACAGTATGGAGATTCCTCAAAGAACTAAAAATAGAACTACCATTTTATCTAGCAATCCCACTACTGAGTATCTACCCAAAGGAAAATAAATCATTACATGAAGAAGACACTTGTAGATACATGTCTATAGAAGCACAACTTGCAGTTATAAAAATACAGAATCATTCTAAATGCCCATCAACCAATGAGTAGATAAAGAAAATGCAGTGTATATACACACACCAAGAAATACTACTCAGTCATAAAAAGAATTGAAATATTGGCATTTGCAGCAACCCAGATGGAGTTGGAGACCCTTTTTCTAAATGAAGTAACTCAGGAATAGAAAACCAAAAATCCTATATTCTCACCTATAAGTGGGAGCTAAGTTATGAGGACACAAAGGCCTAAGAATTACATAATGGACTTTGGAGACTTGGTGAAAGAGTGGGATGGGTGTGAGGGATAAAATATTATGCACTGAGGGGTGCACCAAAATTTCAGAAATCACCGCTAAAGGACTTATCTATCTAACAAAAAATGTTTGTTCCCCCAAAAAACATTGAAATAAAATAAAATTAATAAAAGAAACTCCTCAGCTACCCCAACCTTTAGTAACCACCAGCCTGATCAGTCAGTAGCTATCAACATCCAGGGAAGACCCTCCATCACTCAAGAGAATATGACTTGTTGAAGACTCAGGTTACTGATAACATATATTACAGCAATAAAGTAATTTTAAACTAAGGTATGCACATGTTTTTAGACATAATGCTATTCTATTGCATACTTAATAGACTACAGCATAGTGTAAGCATAAGTTGCATATGCATTGGAAAAATAAAATATTAATGCCAGTCACTTTATTGTGATATTTGCTTTATTGCAGTGATCTGGAACCAAACACAAAAGTTTGAAGGACAAAATGTGGACATTGAATGACTTGAAAGACAGGCAAATTGTATTCAAATTGATTATTTGGTTACATAAAATACAAGAACAGATTTTGAGAAGTAAAGAAACATGATAATAACTATGATTTTGGAATATTGGTCTAGCAAAGTCATGTAGGATCGTTTGTTGTGGGGAAATAATAGTCAGGGGGATGAATATGAAGGTTATTAGAATAACTAAGCATAAATAGTTAAGGCCAAAACTAGAGGTTAGTATTGGAATAATAGAAAATATTAATAGGTAATATTTAGTGAAGACTTACTACGTTACCTGCTACATGCTTTATAAATATCCTGCAGTATCTACCACATAAATTAGGCATCTGCTTTTATTATTACTGTGTTACAACTAAAGTGACTTGCGATTATTATAGGTGATATGCTCACTCAAGGCTACATTGCTAGTAACTGACCAGAGGTATGTTGAGAACTTGGAATAACCTCCATAGTAAATTCTAACATAACAATTGTGTGTGAGAGAGATAATACAATAATTAATGTTTTGGTGACTAACTGATGGGCAAGAAGTTTATAGATAAATCATAGATGATTCTGAAGTTTCACATATGGCTTACTGAGAAATGATGATGATATTTATAAATGTCATAATTTAGAATGGACTGCTTTCTTAAACACTTTATGGAAAGGTTTACTTTTCTGTTCTTTATATTTACTATTCTCTCAAAAGGAGGTTCGTTGTTGTTGTTTTGTTTGTTTTTGCTTTCTTTTGTGTCATTGTCTTTGTTTAAACTCTACAACAATAAAAACTCATTCTTTTTTTCCCACTCAACCTTAAGACATACCTCTAAAGCTAAACATTTTGCTCTATTAACCCTAGCTGCAAATATCTCCTTTATCTTTGAATTTCAAACATATTCATGTGTTCAGAATAATGCCATTTTAAACTTCCCTGTATTTTGTTAAATGATTCTCTCTTTCTCTAAATTGTCCATATTTTCAAATCAGAGGTAAAGTACTATGTTTACATTATAGAGTTGTAGACAATTTTGTATTACTCTTCTGAATGCTTTACAAATTAAAAATAACCGATATTTAAATATAACTACACTTATACCACCACTACTTTTTACCAAACACAGATGAGCAAGAAAATACCAATTATTATGGAAAGAAGAATTCAGCTGCATTTAAGTATACATTTTCTGACAATCAGAACTGCTAAATATTCATATTTTTATTGGGAAATTATAAAATGTACCTTTCCCTGAAACCTTTAAAATGGAATTGATGTCATGTTGCAGTTAATTACTAAAAGTGCAACATTTTTCATTAATACTCAATGGACCTTAGGCTATGCTTACTGATCCTATAAATGAAATTCCCAAAGAAAGTACACCAATGTTAAAGAAAAGCCTTACCACAGCATGACTAACAAGCAACAAATTAACAAATTATTTCAAGTTCTGATCATTTTTGTGGTATCCTTGTTTTGCTTTTGCTGCAAATATAAAGCATATAAAGCTGGTCTGTACAATGATCATAATCTAACATTTTCTATAATACAAAGACAGTCATGTAAATACTAAAAATTATCGTAATTGCTTGAAATAGATTTATAATCTCCAAATGTATGGAGATCAGTATACCATTTTTTATTTCTTTGTATTTCCCTCTCCCTTTCTATTTATTTCTTTTTTTAAATTTTGCTAACTTGAATTCCCATGTTGGAAAGTCTAATTTCTCTAACCTGCCGGAAAAAAACAAATGCTGCCAAAGAACTTCAGCTTCACAGCATGCATTGAAAACATAGTCCAAAAGGACTGAATCAATCCAGTCATTTGGGACTAATTTAAACATTTTCATGGGATCAACAATGTCAAAAGCTTATGCAAAATTGCTTTGCTGTTCTGTGTTATCCAGGTGCAATATTCAAATTCCTACGAAAAGTTGCCATTGCAAGATCTGTAGCAATAGAAGGATCTTACAGAAGCGTGTATAATTATACCTCAGAGAGGAGCAATAGAAGAAATATCTTCTGCAAAACTAATAAACATAAGAACGCAAGCAAGATTGTCTCATGTAGGTGCACTGGTGGATTCAGGCTTTGTAGGTTTTGCCCCTTATATAATTTGAAGTAGGACTCTTTAAGTAAAAGAATAACAAATTAAGAATGAAAGTGAATGTTTCCTTAGAATGAGCAAAGGAAATCACACAAAATTACAAATGTATAAAAGCTGACAAGTATCACAAACATCACAACATCGAGAAAAAGAACATAATATTTTTTAATTAAGTGTCTGAGAAACCTCTTTCATATGATTTTTCTATTTTTTTGTTACCAATGCTTTCATTAGCTCTTCATAGCACAATGATTTTGTGACATTTTTTCTATAGAGAGAAGAGAAACATAATTTGGTTTTCCTCTAGCATAGTTTAGGAAAGTTTCTTTCAAATTTACAACTCATTCTTGGTAATGTAATTAAACTAAAGGATTCTAATCAAATTTATACAATTGACTATAATGTCTCTTTTATACATAAACTGCAAGATTTGGGACACATTTCTATAGCTTAGATGCTGGCTACACACACTTCAAACTTGTTTCTTCTCCAATACTCACGTACTCCCAGAGTTAAGTATCATAAACAAGTTCATATCACAATACCACCTCTGACACTGAAACTTCATGTCATGATGCAGAGTGAAATGGCACAGTACACATCAGTGCACAGAGCAATGGGAGAGAATGAAATGCACGGTGCAATGCAAGGAAACTGAACATATTCACTCCAGGAAGAGCTGGCAAACTCCAGCTTGGGAATCTACAGTGGTCACTTATTGAGCCATCTGGGGGCAAGATTTTTTCCACAGTCAACTTGTCTGTTTCAAATCATTTGACACCCCTAGTTATTGTCTACCTGATAGAAAAAATAAGGTGAGAGTGGACAAAAAAAGTTTGATCCAAGATGCCTAAAAAGTAGTAATGGAAGCAGAAAAATTATTTTAGAGCTGCCTACCACCAGGATTATGCTGCAAGAGTCAACCCTGGGCTAGTAACTATGAAATTGGTAATACTTTTCTCTAACAGTAAATTTAAGGTTAGAATTTCCAGATTCTATAAATCTATAACATACTATAATGGCATATATTCTCAATAATCATGGAAAGTAACAGGTGTCTTTCTAAATGCTGCAACCACAAGAGTGATCTCTTCATAGATTAAAAGATAAAAAAAGAATGCTGGCAAAAACTTAATAAAATCGTCTATTTTAAATCCATTTATTTGTCTTACAGAATCTTCAGAGCTTTACAAAGGGGTCTGATGTCTTACTGCTAAAAATTGATTATAAGCACCACTTCCTTGGATTCTAAAGCAGCCAGGAAGACTAAAAACACTAATGACCGCAATGTTTTTCCTGTTATAAATTCAGAAAACTAATCAGAATTTAAAAATTAAAATTTAACACAAAACAATGCAATCTTTAAAAGATCAGATTGCCTAGCCCATTGGCTTTGTACTTATAAAAATAGGAAGCTGAAATTTTAAGTTTTGATGGTCACTGTATCATTAACCTATTATGTTTCCATAGCAAATTACCTGCTCAAATTTAAGTTTCCTTTGTCTGCAAATCTTAAACAGTTCACTGTGTCGTGAGTATAATTAGTAAGCAATCATATCTCCCCATATGAGGCAACCTCTCTGTGCACCAAACTAATTACCTAAACAAATTTTTTCCCCATGAAGATTGGTAACAACCATATATAGGAGAAAAAATATTAGAATTAAAATGTCTTTGTTGTAAGATAATATTTTTTCTAATGATCTGGTTTCACTGCCAGTGTTAATAATTTATCTCTTCCCAAATCTGTTCAGAAATGGAAATACTTCCTCGTATTACCTAAGAAGCTCCTAATAATCCCAACTGAAAAATGCCTGCCCTGCTACTAGTATGGAAATCAAATTTTCTATACCTGTACATTTTAATTTGTTATGGAGGAACTTGTGCCTAATTATTTATATATGGTTTGAGCTGTATAATTAATAGTGCTGTTTTAAATAATTTTACGTATGATAGCATGAATTTCTCAAACTAATTTTTATTCTTTCATCTTCCTTTGAGTCACTCGCAGGATGACTTGAAAATAGTATTTAGTTTTTTTTTTTTTTTTTGAGATAGAGTTTCGCTCTGTCACCCAAGCTGGAGTGCGATCTCGGTTTACTGCAACCTCCGCCTCCTGGGTTCAAGCAATTTTCCTCTCTCAGTCTCTTGAGTAGTTGAGATTACAGGTGCCTGCCAGCACTCCCAGCTATTTTTTTTTGTATTTTCAGTAGAGACAGGGTTTCACCATGTTGGCCAGGCTGGTTTCGAACTCCTGACCTCAAGTGATCTGCCCTCCTTGGCATCCCAAAGTGCTAGGATTACATACATGAGCCACCACGCCAGGCCTGGAAATAGTATTCTTGAATCATTGTCTTTACTGTTTTAGGAAATGTGGCTTACTATTACAAGCTGATAGAATAGTTTCCTAAACTATCCTCTTATTATTATCTATGATAATATATTGAAAAGTATAGGTCATTGCTTAGACATATGTTGGGTTGTCAATACATTGACTACTCAGTAATACATAACACAAAATATTTTGTCAACATATATTAACTGAATGAAATTTACAAGTATAGAAGTATGCTTATGGAACTTTCTCATTCTGCACAATCAAGTTGCTCATCTTTCCTAGGACCAGAAGAGACCAGAATATTTTCCCTCTTAATTCCTGGGTCCACTGAAGAAAGAATAGCAAATCTTAATTTTGACCTAAAACTAAATTCCAGAGTGCTACTTTCTACATATATTAAATACAAATAGCATACATATTTCAAGATCTGGAATAGAAGTTGATAAGCTACACTTAAATCTTGGTTTGCTTTGGCCCTTGCCCTTGAGTTGCAAAACACAATGCTTATAGCATGTAGACCCTGATTTTATCTTCATAAATGTGACATATTAGAAGCCAAATTAGATGACATACACCTAGAAGAGCCTCAATGGTATAATGTATTAAATATTTTACTATAATGAGTATTTTTGTTAAATTGATTTTGCTAAGACTATGGCAGGTTAAGCTTAATATTTCCGGTTTCTGAATGCTCAGTTTAATATATCAGATTACAGCGTTTCGCCTCTGTTTATTGTTTTGTGCTGCTTGTGTGTGTGTGTGTGTGTGTGTGTGTGTGCACAAACTCAAAGAACTAAAAGAAAAAAAAGAAACTAAGCCCGTATTAGTAGACTGAAGTAAAAAATAAATATTAAAGCAGAACTAACAAAATATAAAATAATTTGTAAAAACTCAATAAAAGTGAGTTACTTTTTGGAATGACCAACAAAATTCACAAAACTTCAGCTAGACTGAAAAAAGAAAAAATTCAAATAAATAAAATAAGAAATTAGGAGACATTATAACTGATGTCACAGAAATATAAAATGATTATAAGAGATTATTATGAACAGTTGTACAACAACAAATTGGATAACTTGAAAAGATACATTAATTCCTATCAACATAAAACCTACCAAGAATGAATCATGAAGAGGTAGAAAGTCTGAACAGAGTGATAATTAGTAAGGAGTTTGAATGAAAGAAAAAAATCTATGAAAAAAGAAAAGTTTAGGACCATATGGCCTTACTGGTGAGCTCTACCAAACGCAAATAAGAATTAAAACCAATCCTTCTCAAGTTCTTCCAAAAAATAAAGAACAGTGAATACTATTGGATTCATTTTATGAAGCCGACATGACCCTGATTTCAAAGAAAGGCAAGGAGTCTACTAAAAAGAAAATTATAAGACAATATCCCTGATGAACATAAATGCAAAAACCCTCAACAAAAGGCTAGCAAACTAAATTCAACAAGATAACAAAAGCTTCACATATCATGACCAAGTGGAATTACACATAGAATGCAAAAAAATACTAAATTAATATAGGAAGCTATCAATGTGACATATCATATTGATATAGTGAAAAATAAAAATTACTTGATAATCTCAATAGGTACAGAAAAAGCATTTGAGAAATTTCAACAACTCTTCATGATAAAAACAGACTACAAATAGGAGAAATTAGCCCAAAGTAATAAAAGCCATATATGGATAACCCACAACTATTATATTCAATGGTGAAAAAACTGAAATCTTTTTCTCTAAGACGAGGAACAAGTTGAGGATGCCCACTCTCACCACTTCTGTTCAACACAGTACTGGAGTTTCTAGCCAGGGCAATAAGTAAAAAAGGCATCTAAATCAAATAGGTAGAAAAAAAATTGTGAAGATTATACACACACACACACACACACACACACACACCCACTGTTAGAACTAGAAAACAAACTCAATATAATTGCAGAATACAAAATAAATGTACAAAAATTGTGTTTCTGTACACTCACAATGAAATATTAGAAAAATAAGTTATGAAAATAATCTCATTTACAATAGTATCAAAATAATAAAATATATATGAATAACCTAACCAAAAAGGAAAAAGACTTGTTTACACTGAAAACTACAAAACACTGGTGAAAGAAAGTAAAGAAGATAAAAATAAATGCAAAGATTCCCTGTGTTTATGGATTGGAAGAGCTAATATTGTAAAAATACACATAATACTCAAAATGACCTGCAGATTTTTCCAATCTGTATCAAAAAAACAATTTTTTTACATTAATAGAAAAGCCGTCTTAAAATTTATATGAGACTATAAAGGACTCTACCCAAATCTTAAGAGAAACAAAGACGAAGGACTCTAACTTCCTAATTTTAACACATATTACAAAGTCACAGTAATCAAAATAGTATGATACTAGCATAGAATAGACACTTAGACCAATAAAGCAGAATAGGAAGCCCAGAAATAACATCATGCATATATGGTCAACAGAGCTTCAACATGAGTGCTAAGAATATACAGTAGAAAAAGGATATTCTCTTCAACAAATGGTGATGAGAAAATTGCAAATTCACACTCAGAAGAATAAAATTGGGCTTTTATGTTACATAATTAATAAAAACCTACTCAAAATGAGTTAAAGACTTAATTGTAGAATGTAAACTGTAAAACTTATAGAAAAATATAGGAGAAAAAGCTTCATGACATTGATCTTGGCAATGATGCATTGGATATAACACCAAAAGCACAGGTGAGAACAGCAAAAATAAACGAGTGGGACTATATCAAACTAAAAAGCTTTTGCACAACAAAGGAAATAACCAACAGAATAAAAAGGCAACCTATACAGTCTGTAGGAGAATATTTGTGAACATTATATCTGATAGCTTAATATCCAAAATATATAAAAACTACAACTCAATACCAAAAAAAAACAAATAACCAAATTAATAAGTAATAAAATGATCTGAATAGATATTTGCTCAAAGAAGACATCCAAATAGCCAAGAGGAATATTAAAAGTTGCTCAACATCGTAATCCCCAGGGAAATGCAACTTGACAACGAGATGTTACCTTATACCTGTCAGAATTTAAAAATGAAAACAAACAAAAGTAGCAAGTGTTGATGAGGATGTAGAACACAAGGAACACTTGAGCACTGCAAGTAAATATGTAAATAGTAAAGCTGCTAGGGAAAAACAGTATAGCATTTCCTTAAAACATGAATAATGGAACTACCATGTGATCCAGCAATCCCAATTCTGGGTATTTTTTCAAAATAACTGAAATCCAGATGTTGAAGAGATATTTGTACTCTCATATTCCGGGCAGAGTATTTACAACAGCCAATAGGTAGACATTACTTAAATGTCCACGGACTAATGAATAAAGAAAATACGATATATATATACAATGGAATTTATTTAGTAATAAAATATATGTCATACACTATAATATGGATGAATCTTGAGGACATTAGGTTAAGTGAAAAAAGGCAGTTGCAGAAGGACAAAAACTGTATGATTTAACTTATGTGAAATACCTAAAGGTGTCAAACTCATAGTAGTACAGAGTGGAATGTTGTTTGCCAGGGTCCGGGAGAAACAGAGAATGGAGAGTTGCTGTTCCAAGGATATAAAGTTTCCTTCACGCAGGATGAAAATACTCTAGAAATCTACTCTACACCATTGAGATTATAGTTAGCAACAAAGTACTCTGCACTTAAATATTTGTTAAGAGGGTGGAATTCGTATGTGTGTCTTTTTTAACACACACTCACACAAAAAGAACTTGAATTCAGTAACTTATCAGACATAGGTTGGAGCTTTCAACTCTGTTGGTCCTGTGGCCTTAGTCAGTCAGTTTACTTAATCCGTTTAGTATGTAATAGTATTTAACATTTATCCACTATAGCGTTTAGTATGTACAAGACAGTTGTGAAATGCTACATAGATTGATAGATAATAAATAGATGGTAAATTGATACATAAATGTCAATACTTCTTTAATCCTCACAACAATCCATTCTACAAATGAAAAAAACAAGGCAGGGAATGATCAACTAATTTGTCACATAGCTAGTAAGATATTGTGTAAGAATTCAAATCTAGGCAGCCTAGCTACACAGTTTTTGCTTTTAACTAATCTACTCTTGAAATCTCTTTACTTTCCTGCAAAGAGGTAGTATATATAAAACACTAAACAAGTGCTTTGCACACAACAATTAATATAGGCTTATATTACATTATTTCTTACAATAAAGTGTAATAAAACATGGAAAGTCATGATGAGTATAAGAAGGCAATAAACTTTGCAACAAATTAAATAGCCATTGCAATTAAAAGAGTTGAAAGTTTAAGCAATGAAATATAAAGACTTCAGCTAATTATCAGATCACAGTATAGTGGTTCCAATTTTGGTCTCAGTTTCCTGATCTTTATATTTGGAATAATATTTCTCTCACAAGATGTGTAAAAATTAAATGAATTCGCACACCTGAAGTATTTAGACCAAAGCCTGGCATATGTTAAGTGCTCAAAAACAGTGCATGTGTCACAGAGGATTGACCTGCTGCATAGTTGTAATAATTAAAAATATACCTGAATGTATATTATAAAACCTCTTTCAATGGTGAATGTCAGGATTTAACAATCTTCACAGCAGGAACTATTTCCTTCTATCATAACTGAATCTCATAATCTCCATGGGCTAGAAAATAGCACATTATATTGCTTTTATAGTTATCCTTACAATAAACGGACAATATTAAATAATTTGCCTGAATTCTTTATTTTAGATGAAGTGTTTTCAGCTCCTAAATTGATTTCAGATGTTTTAGATTTCCTAACAGAAAGCATTTCCTTTATTCTCTTTAAAACTAGTCTATGTTAATCTCAAAATTTGGAAATCAAATTGTAGTCAAAATTTAAATAATCTAACATTCTTCAATGCAAGATAATTACTCATTGAACAAAGTTTTAAAACATCAAGAAATGCAGATGGCTCAAGTCATTAGTCATGAAAGAACATCATGAAGCATTTTAGCAGCAGATACTGGGGAAACTATAACTTTGACCAGCATATACCCTTTGAACAGAATAGGAGAAGAAAAGACCATAGTGAATTTAACTGATCTGAAACTATTGATTTTGTAATAGAGTTTTTAAATTTTTAAAAGACCATAGTCATTACTTCAGCAATAATGAACCATCAGTATTCTACCACACAATTTCTATCAGATATAAAAGGAGATGTAATTAGAAGGAAATCGACTTCAGCTACTCCAGTGAAAATTTTGCATAAATATGTTGTTAAAAATGTTCTTGGTGGTTATGGACCTGTAGTTCATGTTGCTTGCATGGTGTACACTATGGATGTATTAATGGAACTACAGGTCTATGGTAACTATAAGTTAAATATTTAGGTGAATATATGAATTTTCATTATTTTAAATACAGAAAACCTTGTAAATATTCTAAATAATGAAACAATTCAATTTACAATATATGCACAAAGGGGACAAGGTTTAGTCAGCAACAAAAACTACAGATTAAAGAAAAAAAAAGTAGTGATTTTTAAAAATAGCACGATGGTAAAAGTAAGATGTGTGTATATCAACATAAAAAAATCTCTGAAAGTTTAGAAAACTGGATAAGCCAGCCAGGACATTTCTTATGGGAATGCAGCAGGACTAAAGAGCTTCTGCACAGCGAAAGAAACTACCATCAGAGTGAACAGGCAACCTGCAGAATGGGAGAAAATTTTTGCCATCTACCCATCTGACAAAGGGCTAAAATCCAGAATCTACAAAGAGCTTAAACAAATTTGCAAGAAAAAAACAATCCCATCAAAAAGTGGGCAAAGGATATGAATAGACACTTCTCAAAGGAAGACATTTATGCAGCCAACAGATACATAAAAAAATGCTCATCCTCTGAGTTTGCATCCTTTGTAGGGACATGGATGCAGCTGGAAACCATCATTCTTAGCAAACTATCACAAGAACAGAAAACCAAACAC
>NW_012117077.1:839802-840099 GCF_000951035.1 Colobus angolensis palliatus
ATACAGCCAACAGACACATGAAAAAAAGCTCATCCTCACTGGACATCAGAGAAATGCAAATCAAAACAACAATGAGATACAATTCCATGTCAGTTAGAATGGTGATCATTAAAAGTCAGGAAACAACAGATGCTGGAGAGGATGTGGAGAAAAAGCAATGCTTTTACACTGTTGGTGGGAGTGTAAATTAGTTCAACCATTATGGAAGACAGTGTGGAGATTCCTCAAGGATCTAGAACTAGAAATACCATTTGACCCAGCCATCCCATTACTGGGTATATACCCAAAGGATTATAA
>NW_012117077.1:840934-895966 GCF_000951035.1 Colobus angolensis palliatus
CACTATTCACAATAGCAAAGACTTGGAACCAACCCAAATGTCCATCAATGATAGGCTGGATTAAGAAAATGTGGCACATATACACCATGGAATACTATACAGCCATAAAAAAGGATGAGTTCATGTCCTTTGCAGGGACATGGGTGAATGGAAACCATCATTCTCAGCACACTATCACAAGGACAGAAAACCAAACACCACATATTCTCACTCATAGGTGAGAATTGAACAATGAGAACACTTGGACACAGGGCAGGGAACATCACACAGCAGGGCCTGTTGGGGGCTGGGGGGGCTGGGAGAAGGATAGCATTAGAAGAAATACCTAATGTAAATGACGAGTTGATGGGTGCAGCAAACTAACATGGCACATGTATACCTATGTAACAAATCTGCACATGTACCCTAGAACTTAAAGTGTAATAATTTTAAAAAGAAATTTTATTATATTTAAATCACTACAACACCTGCCTTATATGTGGTATAAATTTACTTCCTGACTTCTTCCAATATCAATATTTTGTTCTTGAGAGAAATCAAACATTGGCAGTATTGATGGTCTAGGCTATACTGGCAGGAAGAGGCCATCTCATTTTCATATCCTATGGTATAACAATGTGAACCCTGCAAATAGAAATATAGAAATAAATAGAAAATTGTGTAATTTTAAGTGTGAAAAAAGAAAAGTGGAGAATTTGTGAACAAACATATCCATTTAAAGCTTTGGTGACTACATAAGGAATAAATGTACAGTTATAATACAGGAATTAGTAAACAATGCAAATTGTGTTTTTATTTGGTTATAATTAATATTGACAATTTTTTACTCTATGAAGAACTGAGGGATGCCCAGAAAAAATATCCTCATAATAAAACAAAACACCAGAAGGACCTACCCAGTATTTGAAGGTCAAACAATAAATCTTAATTTAAATTATTTTAACAATTTGCAATTTTATTTCTCCGTTCGTTCACAAGATTGCAGATTCAGAATTTGTGTGTTTATCTTCTTTCAAATACTAGGGAGTTATTCCCTAAATAGTATTTTAAATGTGCACTTTTAAAGAAGTAATTGTGTCTGAAAAGGAAAATAAAAACGTGCTTTGCTGTTGTTAAATGAGCTTCCTTCTAATCAGCTTTTAACAGTGATTCCCATAGAATAAACTCACATAAGAATTATTTGAGCATTATGAGTAAAATTTATTCCTAGACTAAAACACATTTCACAGGGAAGCAAAATATAAGACAGACTACATCATTGAGTAAGAAAATTTACTATGCTGGTGTTTTATGTATCTCCTCCATTCTCCCTCTGTATGTCTATAGATTGCTTTCTACTAGTTTATTTTGTTTATTGGTTAGGTCATTCTAGGACATTACACATTTATATCTCTGAAAAAAATCTAATATTAGAGAAAGATTTAAGTACATAAAACATTTTTTCTCAATTAATAACTTTGTACACATTTAGATAGAAAAACAACTGTTTGTTTTCTGAAATACGAAATAATGTTTTTGTTGAGAATCTACTTGCATTAAATTGCATCACTTCTCAATGTATTAAGATAAGTTTTCGGATTTGTAATAATATGGGAATCTCTTACAGAGAGTAAAAGCAGGAATTACAAATGGTAACTAATCACTCACATTTAGAAAACAAGAGCAGAGTTTAAGCAGTAAAAAGAAAAGATAGCTATATTTTTAGATTTGTCTTTTATCACTCTATCTGTCCTCTTTTGAAGTTCCCACTTTAATGCAGTCAGATAAAAAACACATGTGAATATAATAAAAGAGTCAGATAAAATGAGAAGGTATAGGTATTAACACTCTCCAAGAAAAGGGCTTGGATACACCAGAGATCTGTCCATTTTGTAGTTAGCTAGGTGACCTATAGTATTGTTTTTTGTTTCTAATTTGGTCTTGAGATCTCCAAAACAAGAGCCTCTATAAACTCTAGACTTAACTTATGGGGCTCCAGGGCACTCATCAAGCAGGTATCCTGCAAGAAGTTCTAATTGGCGGGTTTAGAGCAAGCGGGTTCCATGGAATCACACTGTGACCGTGAGGTGGTAACTTGCCATACCTGCACAATCCATACAGAGTATAGGAGTCAGTGGGGTGAGCCAAATAAGTTGTATTTATCTGTTCCACAGGGATGTGGGACACCAGGAGGTGGTTGTACAAGGCAAATATCTGGGTCGACTACATTGAAGAACCGGGAGGAGGTGGAGAACTAGAAAGTTTATCAAGGGCAATTAAGTTTTTTGGTATGAGAAAACCCAACTTTTATTCAAAATGGATGCTGAAGTAAAACAAAATTATAGGAATTAATTACTGCTATAAAAAGATAAATTGCATCTATACCTCGTCCTTATTTTCAGGAAAGCGGAAGTCATGTGGAGGGAGAGGGCATAAGGACTGAATAAAGAGTGATTTTAAAGAGAACATCAACAGGGCTTTAGGATAAAAAATTTAATTCAGAAATTTAACCCTGATTGAGAGAATGTTAATGCCTTTGGTTGAAGTAATGAACTTGGGAAATAGGCCAATATTTTTAAGAGAGGTGAGCAGGTTATGTACCTTATTGTAGGTAAATTGAACGAGGTGGTAATTAAACTTCCACATGATAATACTGACAACATGTAGAGATATGAAACTAGAGTTAAAACTAGAGATGGTACAACCAAACATATGAGGTGTCCACATAGAGGTAGTAGTTGAAGCCACAATACATGATCATTTTATCCCCCCCAAAATGGAGATTAATAGAACCAAATGGATTATATACCAAATACATTTGCTAAGAAGGAGTTATGAATTAATGCTTGGGAGATTGATATTTACATTTATTTTCTTTTATGATGAGTATATATCGACAGGAAGTGATCTAATGATAAAATTAAACATGACTTAATTTCTATTTTAAAATCCCTTTAATATAAGTTTCTCATTGACCCATGGCTATTGCCTGCCCCAAGTACTTATACTAGTCAGTCCCAGCCCTGGCACTGACAGAAAATAATAAATAACTTCCTCTGTCACAGAGATTCAACTTAATGTTTTCAGGATCAAATACACACATTGCTTCAAATGTATTTTATAAATTATATCAGGAAATAGGCGAGGCGTGGTGGCTCATGCCTCTAATCTCAGCACTTTGGGAGGCCCAGGTAGATGCATCACTTGAGGTCAGGAGTTCAAGACCAGCCTGGCCAGCATGGGGAAACCTCGTCTCTAAAATACAAAAATTAGCCAGGTGTGGTGGCACAGGCCTGTAAATCTGGCTGCTTGGGAGGCTGAGGCAAGAAAATTGCTTGAATCCAGGAAGCAGAGGTTACACTGAGCCTAGCCACTGCATTCCACCCTGGGTAACAGAGTAAGACTCTGTCTCAAAAAAAAAAAAAAAAGATATATTTGAAGATGAAGATATATTTGACACCTAGTCGAAAAAGAAACATTAAAATCTACCAAATCATTTTGAGAAAAATATAATTTATATGTGAAATGAAATTATGGTAATTAAGATCATCCTAGTTAGTTATTGTTATAAACTGAATGTGTCCCCCCAAAATTCATGTATAGAAATCCTAACCCCCAAAGTGATGGTAGTGGAAAATGGGGCCTTTGGGATCTAATTAAACCATGCAGGTGGAGCCCTTAGGAATGGGATTAGTGCATTTATAAAGGAGATCTCAAAGAGATTTCTAGTCCTCTTTCTGCCATGTGAGGATACAGCAAGAAATTGGCAGTTTGCAACCCAGGAGAGGGCCTTCACCAGAACCAGACAATGAAGGCACACTGTTCTTGAACTTCCAACCTCCAGAGCTGTGAGTAATAAATATCTGTTGTTTATAAGTCAACACTCTATAGTGTTTTGTTAAAGCAAGCCAAACTAAAATGGAAAGGTTGACTATTTAATCATTCATTCACTTACTCATTCAACAAATATATGCCTAACTGGTTCTCTATATTATGCATCATCTTAAAAATTGAGGATATGACGACATGAACAATTAACCCAGTCTGTGCCAGCATGCAGCTTCCCATCTAGAATTGGAGATAAATATTGCATATAAAATCACACAAACATATAATATCAAAACATCAGAATTACTATGAATACAAAAGTATAGAATATTATTAAAATATGTATTATATATTATGTATATGTGGGGAGGATAAAAGGTCATAGAAGACTTCCTTGAGAAAGTGACCATTAAAATGGAACAGAAGTATGAATAAATGTTCATTTAGTAAAGTGGTGTAAAGAAAAAACAACATGCCAGGCAGATTAAATTGCATATTCAAAGGGTTTGAAGTAGAGGGAGCCTAAAGTTCCCCTAAACTGCAAAAAACATCATAGAAGTGGGGTACAGATATTGATCCATTTAGAATGAGTATCAGTCCTCAGTGTGAATTGAGACTCATTAAGTTCATGTTGGTTAAGAACTTGATTTTACATAAATAAGTATGCATGTCTCCCAAGTGCACTGAGAAACTACTGGGTAGTTTGGAACATTTTAGCACAAGCTTTGAAAGCAATCCCATCAAGAATAAGATGGTAACTTAAAGTAAAGGAGTAATGATGTAGATGGATAAAAATGAACAGAATAAGTTACTTAACACTTAACATTGATTTAATGTAAAATATGATATATGTCCACAACTATAAAGGGCCTGATATTTTATCCTACTTGCAAGATAAGAAGTTAGCCTGATGCAGCTTCAAGGATGCCGACAGAGGATATGAGACTTCTGTGTCAGAGACAAAGGATTTTATTACTCATGATGAAAATAGCAGTAACCAGAATGTCAGAAATTAGAATATATTGGTTCTTTTACCTCTAATTCCCACAACAATGTGAAATGGGTCTGTAGATGCAGTAGGTTGCCTTACAAGAGAAGAATCCTGAATTTAGGGAACAAACATCTTTATAATGGGCAGTAAGCATGCCTAACATTGTCTTAGAGGGAAACATTATCTCCGTTATACTAGACAATAAACAAATCTGCTCTTTGCTATGGAGAAATGTTATCTTTCTTTTCTAAGACAGATAGTTATGCAAACACCTTTGAAAAAAAATAGTTCACATTAAAGTCAGTAAGTAACACTACTTATAAGTCACCTAGAAAAATGGGAGACACAAGGATAAAAGTCTCCCAAAATTACTGTGAGTTATGAAATGAAAAGCATCACTAAATACAAGCACTCATTAAATTACAAATAGTAGTTAAAAAAAGTTTGGATTAAGGAGGGTAATGAGGACAAGATGATAATTTCTGTTCTGGAAATATTGAATTTAAGAGGCCTTCGAGATATCAAATGATTGATGCCAGGTAGATAGATATATGTGAGTGAATGTCACCAAAACAAATCTAATATGGTGATGTAAATTTGGAAGTCATCTGCCTTACATAGTAATGTAAATCTTAGTTATGGATAAGGTTTCCAAGGGAGATAATAGTTCTTCATTGTTACATAGTAATGTATTTCCAGAACTAAACCCAAATCAAAATACAACATTTCTATCTTTATATGCATGTTCAGTTGTTTCTTTAATCTCCATATGCTACTATGTAAAAAAGTAAAATGATTGAACAGGAAGGAATCTTAGACAATACCTAGATCATCATTATTAAGGTAATAAATGCTTTTTAAATATCTAAAAATATATTTTTTCTCCACAGAGAGAGAGACATAAGCACATATACACTAAATAGAGATCATGTGTCTCTCATATCAAGTTAAGGACCCTTTGATATGGTTAGGCTGTGTCCACACCCAAATGTCATCTTGAGTTGTAGTTCCCATAATTCCTGCATGACCTGGGAAGGGCCCAGTGAGAGGTAACTGAATCACGAGGGCGGATCTTTCTCATGCTGGTCTCCTGACAGTGCATAAGTCTCACAAGAACTGACGGTTTTATAAAGGGCAGTTCCCCTGCACATGACCTCTTTGTTTGCCACCATGTAAGATGTGACTTTGCTCCTCCTTCACTTTCTACCATGATTGTGAGGCCTCCCTAGCCATGTGGAGCTGTGAAGCCGTTGAACCTCTGTCCTTTATAAATTGACCAGTCTCAGGATGAGAACAGACTAATACAGTAAATTGGTACCAATAGAGTGGGGTGCTGCTGTAAAGGTACCCAAAAATGTGGAGGCAACTTTGGAACTGGGTAACAGGCAAAGGTTAGAAGAGTTTAGAGGGCTCAGAAGAAGCCAGGAAAATGTGGGAAAGTTTGCGACTTCCTGGAGACTTGGAGGGCTCAGAAGACAGGAAGCTGTGGGAAAGTTTGGAACTTCCTAGAGACTTGTTGAATGGCTTTGACAAAAATGCTGATAGTGATATGGACAATAAAGTCCAGGCTGAGGTGGTCTCAGATGGAGATAAGAAACTTGTTAGGAACTGGAGTAAAGGTCACTTTTGCTACGCAAAGAGACTGGTGGCATTTTACCCCTGCCCTAGAGGTCTTTGGAACTTTGAACTTGAGACAGATTTAGGGTATCTTAAGGAAGACATTTCTTAATAGCAAAGTGTTTAAGAAGAAGCAGAGCATAAAAGTTCGGAAAATTTGCAGCCTGACAATGTGATAGAAAAGAAAACCCCATTTTCTGGGGAGAAATTCAAGCCAGCTGCAGAAATCAGTGAAAGTAACAAGGAGCCAAATGTTAATCACCAAGAGAAAGGGGAAACTAGCTTCAAGGCATGTCAGAAACCTTCCTGGCAGCCCTTTCTCCACAGGCCTGGAAGACTAAGAGGGAAAAATCGTTTCATGGGCCAGGCCCAGGGTCCCTCTGCTCTATGCAACCTCAAGACATGATGCCCTGAATGCCAGCTGCTTCAGCTCCAGCCATGGCTAAAACGGGCCAATGTACAGCTCAGCCTGTGCAAGCCCCAAGCCTTGGTGGCTTACATGTGGTGTTGGGCCACATGTAAGTGGCCACGTGTCGTGGGTGCCCAGAAGTTTATAATTGAGCTTTGGGGACCTCCGCTTAGATTTCAGAGAATTTATGAAAATACCTGGATGTCCAGGCAGACGTTTCCTGCAGGGATATCTTCTAGTGCAGTGCAAAAGGGAAATATGGGGTGAGAGCTCCCACACAAAGTCCCCACTAGGCAGCACTGCCTAGTGGAGCTATAAGAAGAGAGACACCATACACCAGACCCCAGAATGGTAGATCCACTGACAGCTTGCACTATGTGCCTGGAAAAGCCACAGGCACTCAATGACAGCTTGTGAAAGCAGCCAGAAGCAGGGGGGATATACTCTGCAAGGTCACAGGGGTGAAGGTGCCCAAGGCCATGGGAACCCACCTCTTACATCTGTGTGACCTGGATGTGAGACATGCAGCCAAAGGAGATCATTTTGGAGCTTTAAGATTTGACTGCCCCACTGGATTTCGGACTTGCATGGGGCCTGTAGTCCCTTCATTTTAGCCAATTTCTTCTATTTCAAATGAATGCATTTACCCAATACCTGTAATCTCATTGTATTCAGAAAGTAATACTCAGAAAGGACTTGCCTTGTCTCAGATGAGACTTTAGACTGTGGAGTTTTGAGTTAATGCTGATATGAGTTAAAGCTTGGGGGACTGTTGGGAAGGCATCACTGGTTTTGAAGTGTGAGGGCATGAGATTTTGGAGGGGTTGGGGGCAGAATGATATGGTTTGGCTGTGTCCTCACCCAAATTTCATCTTAAATTGCAGCTCCTATAATTCCCACCTCTCCTCGGAGGGACCCCGTGGGAGGTAATTGAATCATGGGGGTGGGTCTTTCCCATGCTGTTCTTGTGATAGTAAATAAGTCTCCCAAGAGCTGAATGTTTTATAAAGGGGAGTTCTCCTACACAAGCTCATCTTGCCTGCCACCATGTAAGACATGACATTGCTCCTGCTTTACTTTCCACCATGATTGTGAAGTCTCCTCAGCCATGTGGAACTGTGAATCCATTAAACCTCTTTCCTTTATAAATTACCCAGTCTCACGTATGTCTTTGTGAGCAGCTTAAGAACAGACTAGTACACCCTTGATCCAGTTTATTATCTTTATTTTATAGCTGCAGATACTGAGTCAAAAAAGAGAAATTTACCTGCCTAAAGTCAGAAATACATTAGATGAATTTAATGGGACAAATAAGAATTATAAGACTATGTTTGAGATGGCTCAAGGCTAGTTTCCTAGGTATCTCTACATCTATGTTCACAAATGCAAGAGTGGTGGAGAGTATAAAATCTTGAAACAGATATTCTGTGTTCAAATCCAGGATCCATGACTTTGTCAGTCAGGGTTCTATTAGAAAACAAAACCAAAGTTAGATGGAAAGATATGGATGATAGGTAGGAATAGATAATAGTGAGAGAGATCAATAGATGGATAGACAGTTGGTGGATCCGTTAAAGTATTAATTTTATAATTGTTGGAGCAGGCTATGCTTACAGCTGATGCAAGAGCTTGAATCCACAGGATAAGCAGCAGGGAAAGGAAGATAGATGTAAAGTGGGGGTGACCAAGAAAAAATTGGGACAGTATAAAGGCAGACTGAAACCCATGTAAGTCCTCATTGTCTCTGACCTTGATAATGTAGATGTCACACAGAAGCCAGGGCTCTTTGTCATGGAGATAAATACATTACATAGGTTAGGATTTGGAAAAGTCAAAGGAAAATCCAGGAAATGGTAGAGCCCTTACAGGTTAACTACTGCCTCATGCTAACAAGATGAGTTTGCAGATCAGCAACGATGTGTGTAAGGGACAAAACAGCTGCTATTTCCCATCTTTTTTCTAAATCTCTAAAGAATCTCACTTGTGGTCCACTCTATCCAGCAACATAGAGCAAGTACATTTATTAGAAATATAATTCAACCTAGCTAAGTTAGCACATTAGAAAGCCACCACAAAGACTTATAAGCTATGAGTTTTGCAGCAAATTAATTTTAATATCCTAATTCTTAAAATATTAATAGTAATGATATCAATCACATAGGGTTGTTACAAAGGATCAAATGAAATAAGTATGTAAAGAGTATAACACACACGGTCCCTAGAATATTGTTTACACTACACGCATATTAATGTAGAGGGTCATAAATTTACTGAATATTACCTAAAAATTTATCTTTGTACTTTCTCTGTAATCAACTCTAATTTCACTTTCTACTCCCATAGACGAACACCCTGGTTTTTAGCTAAAATTTCATAGTTAGAAGGACAAAAAGAAAAACATATGAATCCTTTTCAAATTATTACCTTCTTATTTTAATTTTTTATCAATTGTCATTTTATATTGCTGCTCTTGCTGTGTGTTATTATGTTGTCATTGTTCTTGTTACTGCCTGAAATGTCTTCCCTTTATTTTTCTGTATACTCAAAGCCTTCCCATTTTTTACATCATCTCTTTCTACTTTAAATGCAGCTTTTCTTCACTGAACTTCCACTTTTCTGAACTCATAATCTATATTTATAATGTTTGTCATGCATTATTTCTCTGACACAAATTAGCACTTAGTTGTGCATATTCATATATAATTAATTAAATGACTTGAACATATTAGTGTTGGATCTTTAACTGAGTTTTAAGTCTCTGAACGGCAGGAGAAAGTCTAAGATTGCTAGTATTTGGGAGGAGGGGCCAAGATGGCCTACTAAAACAGTTGCCATCTAAGGCTCCCACCAAGAAGAAGGAAAAACGTGAGTGAATCATGCATCGTCAACTGAAGTATTCAGGTTCTATCACTGGGACTGACTAGGCAGTTGGTG
The DNA here is from genome assembly GCF_000951035.1 of Colobus angolensis palliatus. Lineage (NCBI taxonomy): Eukaryota > Metazoa > Chordata > Mammalia > Primates > Cercopithecidae > Colobus > Colobus angolensis. The sequence goes on from NW_012117077.1 coordinate 850,693, forward strand.
CAACCAATGGAGAGTGAGGAAAAGCCGGGTGGTACTAGGGCTTGCCTGGGAGCCACACTGGAAAAAGGAAACTCCCAGTCAAGCCAAGGGAGGCAATGAGTGATCGTGCAACCCTATCTGGGAAACCACGCTTTTTTCACAGATTTGTGTAACCCATGGAACAGGAGATCCTTTTCGTGAGCCCACACCACCAGGGCTTTGGGTCCCAAGCACAGAGTGGTGCAGATTCTCAGCAGCCACTTGGTTGGAGACTGCCTAAGACTGCTGAGTTCCTGGGGGGAAGGGTGGTCTTTATCACTGCAGCTGCCTGCTGCCTAAGAAGACCGAGCTTCCAGGAAGAGCAGAGGCAGCCATTGCTGCAGCTCCAGTCTGCCATTATTCTCCTGCTAGCGTCAGGCAGATTGGACAGTTTGGACCCAGGAGGAATTCCCAACAGTGTAGCACAGCAGCTGTGGAAGATTGTGGCCAGACTGCCTCTTTAAGCCAGTGACCAATCCCTCCTCACTGGGCGGGGCCTCCCTGCAGGAATTTCAGCAAACTCCAGTCAGGGGGTTTAGGGACAGAACTCTGATCTCCCCGGGACTGAGCCCCTGGGGGCAGTGGTGGCTGTGGTCTCCATGGATCAGCAGAGTTAGTCTTTCCTCCTGCTGGCTCTGAGGAATCCCGCAGTCCAGACAAGTGGGAATCTGCTTGGGGTGCACAGTGTGCCCCCTCCACCAAGGAACAGCTACAGTGCTTGATTAAGTGAGTCCTGAATCCTGTGCCTCCTGACTCAGTACCCCAACAAGAATCATCAAATATATTATACAGGAGAGTTCAACTGGCATCAGGTCGGTGCCCTTCTGGGACACAAATCCAACAGGAAGCAGAAGGCAGTCATCTTTGCTGATCTGTACCCTCCACTGGTGACACCTATAGGTGCAGGAGGGACCCAGACTAATAGTGTCTGTAGTGGACCCCCAACAAACCACAGCAGTGCTATGGAAAAGTGGCCCAACCATTAAAAGAAAAACAAACAGAAAGTAACAACAATAGCATCAACAGCAAAGTCTCCACCCAAAACCCTATCAAAAAGGTCAGCAGCCTCAAACACCAAAGCTAGATAAACTCATGAAGATGAGAAACGATGAATGAGAAAACATTGCAAACTCAAAAATCCAGAGTCTCTCTTAAAAGTGATTGCAGAACCTCTCTGCAAGGGCACAGAACTGGGCAGATGCTGAGACGGATGAATTGACAGAAGTAGGCTTCAGAAGGCAGGTAATAAAAAACTTCACTGAGCTAAAGGAGTGTGTTATAACCCAATGCAAAGAAGCTAAGAACCATAATAAAACATTACAAGAGATGTTAACCAGAATAACAAGTTTAGAGAGGACAATAAATGACCTGATAAAGTTGAAAAACACAACACAAGAACTTTACAATGCAACTACAAATATCAATAACCAGATAGAACCAGCAGAGGAAAGAATTTCAGAGTTTGAAGACTATCTTGCTGAAATAAGACAGGCAGACAGATTAGAGAAGAAAGAATGAAAAGGGGTGAACAAAACCTTCAAGAACTGTGAGATTATGTAAAAAGACTGAACCTATAAATGATTGGGGTACCTGAAAAAGATGGGAAGAATAGAACTAAGTTGAAAAACATAATTTAGGATATCATACAGGAGAACTTCCTCAACCTAATAAGACAGGCCACCATTCAAATTCAGGAAATCCAGAGAACCCCAATAAGATGCTCCATGAGAAGATCAACCACAAGATGCATAATCATCAGATTCTCCAAGGTCAAAATTAATAAAAAAATGTTAAGGGCAGCCAGAGAGAAAGGCCAGGTCACCTACAAAGAAAAACCCATAAGACTAACACTAGACCTCTCAGCAGAAACCCTACAAGCCAGAAGAGATTGGAGGCCAGTAATCCACATTCTTAAAAGAATTTCCAAATCAGAATTTCACATCCTGCCGAACTAAGATTCATAAGTGAAAAAGAAATAAAATTATTTTTGGAAAAGCAAATGTTGAGGGAATTTGTCACCACCAGGCCTGCGTTGCAAGAGCTCCTGAAGAAAACACTAAATATTGAAAGGAAAATCCATTACCAGCCAATGCAAAAACACACTGAACTAAAAAGACCAATGGCACTATGAAGCAACTATATTAAAAGGTGCAAAATAACCAGCTAGCATCATGATGACAGGATCAAATTCACATATGACAATCTTAACCTTAAATGTAAATGAGCTAAATGACCGAATTAAAAACACAAAACGGAAAGCTGTATGGAGTCAAAACCCATCAGTGTGCTGTATTCAACAGACATATCTTACGTGCAAAGACACACATAGGCTGAAAATAGAGGGATGGGGGAAATTTACCAAGCAAATGGAAAGCAGAAAGAGCAGTGGTTGCAATACTTGCTTTTGAAAAAACAGACTTTAAACTAACAAAGATCAGAAAAGACAAAGAAGGGTATTACATAATGGGAAAGAGATCCATACAACAAGAAGAGCTAGCTATCCTAAATATATATGCACCCAATACAGGAGCACCTAGATTCTCAAAACAAGTTCTTAGAGACCTACAAAAAGACTTAGATTCCCACACAATACTATTAGGAGACTGTAACACCCCACTGTCAATAGCAGATAATTGAGACAAAAAATTTACAATAATACTCAGGTCTTGAACTCAAGTGGACCTGATAGATATCCACAGAACTCTCCACACAAAAACAACAGAATATACATTCTTCTCCATAGCACGTGGTACTTATGCTAAAATCAATCACAAAATTGGAAGTAAAACACTCTTCAGCAAAAGCAAAAGATCTGAAATCATAACAGTCTCTCACAATAGTGCAATCAAATTAGAACTCAAGATTAAGAAACTCACTCAACACCATACAACTACATGGAAATTGAACACACTGCTCCTAAATGACTCCTGGGTAAATAATGAAATTAAGGCAGAAATCAAGAAGTTATTTGAAACCAGTAAGAACAAGAAGTCAACACACCAGAGTCTCTGGGACACAGCTAAAGCAGTGTTAAGAGGAAATTCATAGCACTAAATGCCCACATCAAAAAGCTAGAAAGACCTCACTCAAATCCACAGCCTACATCACAATTAATAGAACTAGAGAATCAAGAGAGAAAAAACAAAAACAAAAACAAAAAACGCTAGCAGAAGATAAAAATAACCAAGATCAGAGCAGAACTGAAGGAGATAGAGACAAGAAAAAATCTTCAAAAAAAAAAAAAAATCAATAAATCCAGGAGTTGGTTTTAGAAAAAATTAATTGAACTAGATAGACCACTATCTAGACAAATAAAGAAGAAAAGAGAGAAGAATCAAATAGATGAAAAAATATAAAGGGGATATCACCACTGCCCCACAGAAATACAAAGTGCAATTAGATAATATTATAAACATTTCTATGCAAATAAAATAGAAAATCTAGAAGTAAATGGATAAATGCCTGGACACACACAACCTCCCAAGACTGAACCAGGAAGAAGTTGAATCTCTGAATAGACCAATAACAAGTTCTGAAATTGAAGCAATAATAAATAGCCTACCAGCTTAAACAAAACAAAACAAAACAAAACAAAACAAAACAAAATCAGGAACAGAGAGACTTACAGTTGAATTTTACCAGAGATACAAAGAGAAACTGGTACCATTCTTTCTAAAACTATTCCAAACAATTGAAAAGGATGGACTTCTCCCTAACTTATTTTATGAGACCAGATTCATCCTGATACCAAAACCTGGCAGAGATACCATAAGGAAACAAAACTGCAGGCCAACATTCCTGATGAACATCGATGAAAAAATTCTAAATAAAATACTCGCAAACTGAATCCAGCAGCACATCAAAAACTTTATCCACCGCAATCAAGTCAGCTTCATTCCCATGATGCAAGACTGGTTCAACATACACGAATTAATATATGTAATTCATCAAATAAACAGATCTAAAGACACAAACCACGTGATTATCTCAGTAGAGGCAGAAAGGGCTTTTGATATAATTCAACATCCCTTCATGTTAAAAATTCTGTATAAACTAGGTATTGATGGTACATGTCTCAAAATAATAAGAGCAATTTTTGGCAAACTCACAGCCAGTATGATGCTGAATGGGCAAAAGCTGGAACCATTCCCCTTGAAAACTGGCACAAGACAAGTATGCCCTTTCTCACCACTCCTATTCAACATAGTATTGAAAGTTCTGGCCAGGGCAATCAGGCAAGAGAAATAAATAAATGTTCAAATAGGAGGTCAAATTGTCTCTGCTTGTGTATGACATGATCCTTTATTTAGAAAACCCTACAATTTCAGCCCCAAAGCTTCTTAAGCTGCTAAGCAACTTCAGCAGTATCAGGATAAAAAATCAATGTGCAAAAATCACAAGCATTCCCATACAACAATGATAGACAAGCAAAGAGTCAAATCAAAAAGGAACTCCCATTCCAAATACTAAAAAGAGAATAAAATACCTAGGAATACAGCTAACGGGAAAGTTAAAGACCTCTTAAAAGAGAACTAGAAACTACTTCTCGAAGAAATTAGAGAGGACACAAACAAATGGAAAAACGTTCCATGCTCATAGATAGGAAGAATTAACATTGTGAAAATGGCCATACTGCCCAAGTAATTTATATATTCAAAGCTATTCTCATTAAACTACCTTCGGCATTCTTCACAGAATTAGAAAAAAGTACTTTAAAGTTTATATTGAACCAAAAAAGAGTCCATGTAAGTGAAGACAATCCTAAGCAAAAAGAATAAACCTGGAGGCATCATGCTACTTGACTTCAAACTATACTACAGGGCTACAGTAACCAAAACAGTATGATACTGTTGTACCATGTACAGGTACAAGAAAGACGCATAGACTAATGAAACAGAATACAGAACTCAGAAATAACACCACACATCTACAACCTCTGATCTTCAAGAAACCTGACAAAAACAAGCAATGGGGAAAGGATTCCCTATTTAATAAATGGTGCTGGGAAAATTGGCTAGCCTTATGCAGAAAATAGAAACTGGACTCCTTCCTTACACTTTGTAAAAATAAATCAAGGTGGATTAAAGACTTACATGTAAAATCCAAAACTATAAAAACCCTAGACAAAAATCTAGGCAATAGCATTTAGGACATAGGTACAAGCAAAGATTTCATGGAAAAAAATGTCAAAAGCAATTGCAACAAAAGCGAAAATTGGCAAATGGTATCAAATTAAACTAACAAGATTCTACAGAGCAAAAGAAACTGTCATCAGAGTGAACAGACAACCTACAGAATGGGAGAAAATTTTTGCAATCTATCCATCTGACAAAGGTCTAATATCCACAATCTGCAAAGACCTTAAACAAATTTACAAGAAGAAAACAAGCAACCCCATTAAAAAGTGGGCAAAGAACATAAACAAACACTTCTCAAAAGAAGACATTTACGTAGCCAACAAACATATCAAAAAAGCTCGACATCTGTGATCATTAGAGAAATGCAGATCAAAACTGCAATGTGATACCATCTCACACCAGTCAGAATGGCAATCACTAAAATGTCAAGAAACAAACAGATGCTGACGAGGCTATGGAGAAATAGGAAGACTTTGACACTGTTGGTGGGAATGTAAATTATTTAAACCATTGTGGTAGACAGCGTGGCAATTCCTCGAAGTACTAGAACCAAAAGTACCATTTGACCCAGCAATCTCATTACTGAGTATATCGTCAGAGGTATATAAATCATTCTATTATAAAGATACATGCATGTGTATCTTCATTGCAGCATAAGTCCCAATAGAATAGAAAAGACGTGGAATCAACCCAAATGCCCATCAGTGATAGAGTGGATAATGAAAATGTGGTTCATATTCACAATGGAATACTATGCAGCCATAAAGAGAAACAACATCATGCTTTTTGCAGGGACATAGATGGAGCTGGAAGCCATAATTGTCAGCAAACTAACACAGGAACACAAGACCAAACACCCCATATTCTCACTTATAAGTGGAAGCTGAACAATGAGAACAGATGGACACAGTTAGGGGCATAACACACTCACACTGGGGCCTTTTGGAGGCCGGGAGAGGGAGAGCATCAGGATATATAGCTAATGCATGTGGAGCTTAATATCTAGATGATGAGTTGACAGGTGCAGCAAACCGCAATGGCACACGTTTATCTGTGTAAAAAACCTGCATGTCCTGTATATGTATCCCAGAACTTATAATAAAATAAAATTAAATTAAAAAAATTGCAGGTATTTGTATTCAATAACTGAGGAATGTTAATTTGCTGAGTGGGGTGAAAATATTTTCTGACAGAGAAGACAGTAGAATGAAAATTCAGAATATGATAAAAACAATTTCTTAATATTCTATTCGCTACTCAAGTGTTATAATGAATTGTGAAAATGAACAGTATAATCAGAATATCATGCCTCTGTGAGATAAAGCTATTCATTTAATAGAAAACAGAAGCTTCTAAGTAACACATTCTAAGGCAACAACCATATATAGGTCAAGAGTGCCAGAAGAAGACTAATATTTTGTTGTTATTTAGAAATGCTTTAAAAAGGTTAGCTTGCATTTAAATGTTTCATTTTAATTGGCTCTAAAAATATACATATTATATTATATAATAACATTATTTTGGGGTTGAAGTCTTATAGAAGAGATAAAAAAGACAAAATACAAATATTTAAAATAAATGGTTAGTTTTTAAAGGTCTGAGATGTGGCAGAGCAAGCAAAACTGCTGCACCAGGAAAACTCAGAATGCTCTCAATGTCACTTAAACTGTGTATCCCTTAAGTCACAAACGTTCAGTTTCATAGATATATATAGCTCATGGTTCACGTAGTGTAAATTACTATATTTAATTATCTCTAAAACAATATGGACTATAATATGCACCACTATTTTATGTACTGCTAAGAATAAGAAAGCATTGCCGATTATAACTGGAATCTCGTTGATTGTAAATATATTCCTATTTCAGAGATAATAAAAGAATGAAAAACATGTCTTGGAATCAATAAAATAAGGCATGTTTCAACCTCTTACTTAAATGTAAAGGAAATCAAAATTTCTGTTACTTAGCACTCTCAATTATTCACATTACTCTTTAAACTCTTCCAGCAATAGAAGAGTTGTATGACTTCCAAGTATGCTATGGCTCATCACTTAATCTTCATGTTGCAGATTCTCTCTGTAAGAATAAAGCAATACACATCATTATAGTCTATCCATTAGTTTGAGAAGGAATAAATAATCTCCACTTATTTTTCTAATTATGATATTTATAACTCCAAAAATATGGCATTTAAGCAGGGAGAAATCCATTTTAATGGTCAATTGTATCAGATACTGAAGGTATCACAAAACAGAGGTTGAAAGTTTACAGCAACTGATTCCAGCATAAACATGTATTTGGCTATGTTTGAGCATACTCACTTGCCATCAGATTTCAATGTACCTCCATCTATGCTATGCTTTTAAAACTGAAAAATCATGTACCTATAAATGAAACTGTCATTTTAAAAATTTAAGCACATAATGACTATAAAACACTTTCTTTGGGAGGATTAAAAACTTCATCAATTTTCTCAGCTCTTTATTCATCAAATGTTTCTTATTTTTGAAAAAATATTTCTGTGACCTTGGTTCATATTGAGCAGAAGTTAGATTTCAAGATATCAAACAAATCAGTTCCCATTCTCGTTCTCGTTAAAAATAAAATTTTAAAAACATTGTTTTTCTGGACATTCCCTCACTAACTTCCACAGTTTATCTAACTATATTATTACCAGAAATCAATGATGCATTCTTTTGACAAGCCCATTTCATTTTTTACATAATTACTTTACCATATCATTATAAAAACTTACTTTTTATTTATTTTTGAGACCGAGTCTCCCTCTGTCACCCAGGCTGGAGTGCAGTGGTGCGATCTCAGTGCAATCTCCGCCTGCCGGTTTCAAGCAATTCTCCTGCCTCAGCCTCCTGAGTAGCTGGGATTACAGGCTACCACCACCATACCTGGCTAATTTTTTGTATTTTTAGTAGAGACAGGGTTTCCCCATGTTGGCCAGCCTGGTCTCGAACTCCTGACCTCAGGTGATCTGCCCACCTCAGCCTCCCAAAGTGCTGGGATTACAGGCATGACCCACCATGCCGGGCCGTTTTTTTTTTTTCTTAATAGGTTTGCAACTTTATTTGAATAAAAGGCTTTCACATTTAAATCACATAGTCTTTCCAGATTCAAGAATGTGTGAAATGCCCTGTGAAACTTCTGTTTTTTGGAGCACGAAAGCTTAAGATTGTTATAAAATATAAATATGCGTTTTTTATATATAAGTAAAAGCATAAAACTGCATTCAAGGACAGTGTAAAAAAATTGATAGATACTAAAAAAAAAAAAAAAAAATACAAAAATGGACCATAGGCAGTAAAATCTTTGAAGAAGGAAAAAATATCAGCATTTCCATCCATAAATTGTTCATTCACGAAATTTTTTAGAGACTATTAAAAGGCTTCTGGTTCAATAAGCAGACTTGTGTTTAAGTCGTTTTATCCTAAATTAGAAATACAATAAAGAATAGAGTTTCTTTTGTACAAAAAAGGGAATAGAGTTTTACTAACAGATCAGATACATAAAAAAAAAAAAAAAAATCGAAAGAATTCCAGAGTGCCTTCATGATCAGTAGCAGATATGACAGAGATCCATAATAAAAAGTGATGTTGAAATCTTGTGACTTGATTGAAACTGCATATGGAACAGCTGAGGCAGCCTATAACTCCATAGTTTTCTCTAAATGTGCAGAGAACTCTTAGCCTAGTTATCCCCGGGTAAAAAAACATAGCATTTCTTTCTAAAAAAAATTAAAACATCTCGTGAAAACAAAGGCTTCATTTATGGGTGTTGAAAACTCAGAATAAAATTCTTCTCATTCTGGCTGGCATGCAAGTTTTGAGAGGAGAGGAAGAGTTGGTGAGGCCACAGTCTGACATCCAGCCTCCCACTTTCTCATAGCTAATTAAAATATACGACCTTATATACTACACTCATTAAATAAGCTACCAGTTTGATGACGTGCTCATAGGAAAAATCAGACCTACTTAAAAAAGAGTAGAGGGAAACCATACCAGCTACCTAGAATTTTCTTCTAAATGTAAACAGACAATCACGGATCACTAGGAATAAGAAACAAATCTTCTTCATGAAAATAAAGGTTGAAATAATTAAAGCATATATTCAGGCAAAACAGAAATGTAAGAAAACTTTAAGAAAAAAAGTCCATATGAAGAACATTTTGATAAGAATTTTAAATGTTGTTTAAAAACGTCAGAAACTAGAAAAATATTTTACATCTTACAAATAGAATTTCCAGAAAAAAACTTTAATAGAGAAGATGAAAATTAAGGTTGTGGGAATCTCTTAAAATGTTAAGCATAAAGGCAAAGAGACAGAAAATATGAGAGAAAAGAGTCATATATGATCACTGCATGAAGTCCAATATTTGATCAGTAAGAGTCACAGGACAGAGAAAAGAAGGGAATACATTTAAACAAAACAATATAAGATAATAAACCACATACCAAAAAACAAACAAACAAACAAACAAACAAGCTACTGCACAGATAGAAAAATCTGAGCACAGAACACATCAATTTTTTATTAGTTTTAAATTTAAAAAATTAACTATTTTTATTTTAAAATTAAATTTTACATTCAGGGGTACATTTGCATGTTCCTTACATGAGTATATTGCATAATGGTGGAGATTGGGTTTCTAGCATATCAGTCACCAAAATAATGAACATTGTATTCAGTAGGCACTCTTTTAATACTCACCCCCCACCTCCCCCATTTTGTAGTACCCAGTATCTATCCCATTTTGCTTCAAATTGAGCTTATTTGGATCTTCCCTCTTCTTTTCTTGGTTAATCTTGCTAATAGTGTATCCATTTTATTTATCTTTTCAAAGAACCAACTTTTTGTTTCATTTATCTTTTGTATTTGTTTGTTTGTTTGTTTCAGTTTCACTTAGTTCTTCTCTGATCTTGGTGATTTCTTTTCTTCTGCTGGGTCTGGGTTTGGTTTGTTCTTGTTTCTCTGGTTCCTTGAGGTATGATCTTTGATTGTCTATTTGTGCTCTTTCAGCCTTTTTTATGTAGGCATTTAATGCTGTAAACTGTCCTTTTAGCAGTGACTTCTATATCCCAGAGGTTTTTACAGGTTTTGTCACTATTATAATTCAGTTCAAGGAATTTTTTAATTTCCCTCTTGATTCTATAGTTAACCCAAAGATCATTCAGGAACAGGTTATTTAATTTCCATGTATTTACACTGTTTTGAAGGTTCCTTTTGAAATTGATTTCCAATTTCATTCCACTGTGGTCTGAGAGAGTACTTAATATAACTTGATTTTAAAAAATTTATTGTGACTTGTTTTGTGGCCTATCATATGCTCTATCTTGGGGAAAGTTCCATGCACTTATTTATAGAATATATATTCTTCGGTTGATGGGTGGAGTGTTCTGTAAATATTTGTTAAGTCTATTTGCTCTAGGGAATAGTTTAAATCCATTATTTTTTGTTAACTTTCTGTCTTGATGACCTGTCTATTGCTGTTAGTGGGATATCGAAGTCCCTCACTATTATTTTGTTGCTGTCTAATTCATTTCTTATGTGTGGTAGTAATTGTTTATAAATTTGGGATCTCCAGTGTTAGGTGCATATATATTTAGGATTGTAATATTTTCCTGTTGGACAAGGCCCTTTATCATTAAATAATGTCCCTCTTTTTTTTTTTTTTTAATGTTGTTTCTTTAAAGTTTTTCTGTCTGATATAAGAATAGCTACTCTTGCTCACTTTTGGTGTCCATTTGCAGGGAATGTCTTTTTCCACCCCTTTGAGTCCTTATGTGTTAGTGAGTCTCTTGAAAGCAGAAGATATTTGGTTGGTGAATTCTTATCCATTCTGCCATTCTGTATCTTTTAAGTGGAGCATTTAGGCCATTTACATTCAAAGGTAGTATTGAGATGTTAGGTACTATTCCATTCAACATGATATTTGTTGCCTGAATACATTGGGTTTTTAAAAATTTATTAATTGTATTTTTATTTTATAGATATTGTGAGATTAATGTTTTAAGGTGGTTCTGTTTTAATCTGTTTTTAGGATTTGTTTCAAGATTTAGAGCTCCTCTTAGCAGTTCTTGTAGTGCTGGCTTGGTAGTGGCAAATTCTCTCAGCATTTGTTTGTCTAAAAAAAAACTGTATCTTTCCTTCATTTATCAAGTTAGTTTCACTGGATACAAAATTCTTGGCTGATAATTGTTTTGTTTAAGGAGGTTGAAGATAAGACCCCAATCCCTTCTAACTTGTAGGATTTCTGCTGAGGAATCTGCTGTTAATCTGATAGATTTTTCTTCATAGGTTACCTGGTGCTTTTGTTTTACAACTCTTAAGATTCTTTCCTTCATCTTGACTTTAGATAACCTGATGATGTACCTAGGTGATAACCTTTTTACAATAAATTTTTCAGGTGTTCTTTGAGCTTCTTGTATTTGGATGTCTAGATCTCTAGCAAGGCCAGGGAAGATTTCCTCAATAATTCCCCCAAATAAATTTTCCAAACTTCTATATTTATCTTCTTCCTCAGGAACACCAATTATTCTTATCTTTGGTCATTTAACATAATCCCAAACTTCTTGGAGCCTTTGGCTACAAAAGGTATTAAACAACCACACAACAATAGTGGGAGACTTTAATGCCCCACTAACAGTGTTAGACAAATCACTGAGGTATAAAACTACCAAAAGAACTTTAGATTCGAATAGGAAAGTAGATAAATTGAACCTAATAGAAATATACAGAACACACCACCCAACAACCACAGAATATATTTTCTTCTCATCTGCACATGGAACATATTCTAAGATTAACCTCATGCTCTGTCATAAAGCAAGCTTCAGTAAATCAAAAAAACTGAAATTATAGCAGGTACATTCTTGGACCACTGCAATAAAAATGGAAATCAATATCAATAAGATCTCTCAAAACTATACAAGTACATATAAATTAAACTACTTATTCCTTAATAACTCCTCGGTGAACAACATTCATTAAGAAATTTTAAAAATTCTATACAATTAATGCAAATAGGGATACAATTGACTGAAATCTCTGGGATATAGCCAAAGCAGTGCTAAGACAAAAGTTTATAGACTAAACACTTTCCTCAAGTAGTTAGAAAAGTTTTAAATTACCAGTTTAAGTTTGCACCTAAAGGAATTAGGAAAAAGAAGTACAAACCAACCCAGAGGTAGTAGAAAAAGAAACGTTAATTAAAATTAGAGAAAAACTGAATGAAATTGAGATGCAAAAATTCATACAAAAGATCAATGAAACCAAAAGTTGGTTATTTAGAGAAATAAACAAGATTATAGACCCATAACAAGACTAACAAAGAAAAAGAAAGAGAAGATACAAAACAAAGTGGGCAACTTACGTCACAGAAATACAAAAGATCCTCAGAGACTTCTATGAACAATTCCATGCACACAAATTGGAAAACCTAGAAGAGATGGATACAGTCCTAGAACCACACACACTGACAAGATTTTTTCGGGAAGAGATTGAACAGTGTGAACTTCTGAAATGCAAGCAGTAACAAAGAACCTATTAAGCCAAAAAAAAAAAAAAAAAAAAAAAACCTGAACCAGATAGATTCACAGCTAAATTCTAATAGTCAAACAAAGAAAAATAGATGCAAAACCTAGTGAAATAATTCCAAAAAAATGAGGAGTTGGGGCTCTTCCTTAACTAATTCTGTGAAGCCAGCATTATCCTGTTACCAAAATATGACAGAGCCACTAAAAAAAAAAAAGAACAAAACAACAACAACAAATGACTTCAGACCAATATCCGTCATTAACATAAATGCAAAAATATTAAAGAAAATATCAGCAAATGGAATTAACACACCAAAAAGTTTACTTACCACAGGCAAGTAAGATTTATTCTTGGGATTCAAGCCTGGTTCAATCTATGCAAATCAATAAATGTGATTCTCCACATAAACAAAATTAAATATAAAAACCTTATGATTGGCCGGGCGCGATGGCTCAAGCTTGTAATCCCAGCAATTTGGGAGGCCGAGACGGGAGGATCACGAGGTCAGGAGATCAAGACCATCCTGGCTAACACGGTGAAACCCCATCTCTACTAAAAAATACAAAAAACTAGCCGGGCGAGGTGGTGGGTGCCTGTAGTCCCAGATACTCGGGAGGCTGAGGCAGGAGAATGGTGTAAGCCCGGGAGGCGGAGCTTGCAGTGAGCTGAGATCCGGCCACTGCACACCAGTCTGGGCAACAGAGCAAGACTCCCTCTCAAAAGAAAAAAAAAAAAAAACCTTATGCTTATTTCAAAAGATAAAGAAACTTCTTTTGATGAAATCCAAAATCAATTCATGATATAAATTCTCAACATATTAAGCATCAAAGGAACATATCTCAAAATAATAAGAGCCATCTATGACAAATACACAATCAACATCACATTGAATGGGCAAAAAACATGAATGATTTCCCTTAAGAACTGAAAAATGACAAGGATGCTCACTTTTGTCACACCTATTCAACATAATACTAAAAGTCCTAGCCAGAGCAATCAGACAAGATAAATAAATGAAAGACATTCAAACTGGAAAATAAGAAGTCAAACTACTTATCTGCAGATGATATAATTATATACCTAGAAAATCCTGAAGACTCTGCCAAAACACTCCTAAAATTGATAATTGACTTTAGTAAAATTTCAGGATACAAAATCAATGTACAAATCTAATTAGCATTTTTGTACACCAAAAACATCCAGGCTGAGAGTGAAATCAAGAACACAATCTCACCTATGATAGTGACAAACAAAATTAAATACCGAGTAATATTAGCAAACTAAGGAAGTTAAAGATCTCTACAAGGGAACTACAAAACCCTGCTGAAAAAATCAGAGATGACACAACCAAGTAGAGAAACATTCCATCCTAATAGATTGAAAGAATCAATATCAAAAAAAGAAGTGGTCATACGGATCAAAGCAATTCACAGATTTAATGCTATTCCTATAAAACTACCAATGTCTTTCTTTAAAGAATTAGAGAAAACTATTCAAGAATGCATAGAAACCAAAAAATAACCCAAATAGACAAAAGAATCCTAAGTGAAATGAACAAAGTCAGAGGCATCACATTACCCAACTTTAACTATTTTATAAAACCACAATAACAAAAACAGCTTGGTACTGGTGTAAAAGCAGACACATAGACAAATGAAAAAAAAAAAAAGATAGAAACCTCAAAAATAAAGCTGCACACTTACAACCATCTGATCTTTGACAAGGCCAACAAAGAAAAGTAATATAGAAATAACTCCCTATTCAATAAAGGGTGCTGGGATAACAGGTTAGGAGATTGAAGCTTGACCCCTACCTTTTATCATATACAAAAATTAACTCAGTATGGAATAAAACTTTAAATGTAATACCTCAAAATATAAAAATCCTTAAAAACAAACTAGAAAATACTCTTGTCGACATCAGCCTTGGCAAATAATTTTTGGCTGTTCCCAAAAGCAATTGCAACAAGAATAAATATAAACTGGGACTTAATTAAACTAAACAGCTTCTGCACAGTAAAAGAAACAGCAGAGCAAACAGACAACCTACAGAATAGGAGAAAATATTTACAAACTATGCATTTCACAAAGGCTTCACATCCATAATCTGCAGAGAACTTAAACAAATCAACAAGCAAAAAACCAAATAACCACATTTAAAAATGGGCAAAATATATGAACAGACACTTTTCAATAGAAGACATGCAAGTGGCCAATAAACATATAAAAAAAAGTTCAGCATCACTAGTCATGATAGAAACGCAAGTTAAAACTACAATGAGATACCATCTCACACCAGTTAAACTAGCTATTACTAAAATGTTAAAAATCAACAGATGTTGCCAAGGCTGTGAAGAAAATGGAATGCTTATACAGTATTGGTGAAAATGCAAATTAGGCCAGACACTTTGGAAAGCAATTGGATATTTCTCCCAAAAATTAAAACAGAGCAGCCATTTGATCCAGCAATCCCATTACTGAGTATATCACCAAAAGAAAATAAATCTTTCTACCAAAATTACACATGTACTGATATGTTTATCACCATGTTATTCAGAAAAACAAAGACATAGAATCAACCCAGGTGTTCCTCAATGGTAGATAAGATAGATAAAATGTGGTATATATAAACTGTGAAATACTATTCAGCCATAAAAACAGTGAAAGCGTGTCATTTGCAAGAACATGGATGGAACTGGAAGCTATAATGCTAAGCAAAGTCATGTATGAACAGAAAACCAGAAACCCCATGTCCTCACTTATAAATGGGAGCTAAGCATTAAGCACACATGAACATAAATGTAGGAAAATTTAACACCGTGGACCATCTGGGGAAAACAAAGTCTTCATTTATGGGTGTTGAAAACTCAGAATAAAATTCTTCTCATTCTGGCTGGCATGCAAGTTTTGAGGGAAGAGAGAGAGTTGGCGAGGCCACAGCCTGATATCCAGCTTCCCACTTTCTCGTAGTTAATTAAAATATAAGACCTTATATACTATACAGAAATACTAGTAGAAAGTAGAGGGAGAAGTAGTGGGTTAAAAAATTAGCAATTGGATGCTATGGCCTCTAACAGGGTGATAGGATCCATAATACAAATCTCAGCATAATGCAATATTCCTTTGTAACAAATCTGCACATGAACACCCTGTATCTAAAGTAAAAGTTGAAATAGAAACAAAAAGCAAACACTTTGATAATTGCCAAAATGGAAGTTTGTATATGGGATAGTAGCACTATAACTCAAAGCCATGGAGAAAAGAGAATATTTATAGACTATGAAACCTCATATCTACTAAAAATAGAAAAATTAGCGTGGTGTGGTGGTAGGCGCCTGTAGTCTCAGCTACTCAGGAGGCTGAGGCAGGAGAATTGCTTGAACCCGGGAGACTGAGGTTGGTTGCAGTGAGCCGAGATCATGCCGCTGCACTCCAGCCTGGGTGACAGAGTGAGACTCCATCTCAAAACAAACAAATGAAAAAAAAAAAAAATAGTAACAGAGAATAATGGCAACAAATGAAAAACAGTAACGTATATGGTACTAATACGTATCTTTAGTTGGTTAATACACAACTATAGCAATGACCACTATGAATGTCAGTGGTCAAAAGGCACCAATTAAAAGACAGAGATTTTTAGAGTTGATCAAAAATCAGTCCAGATTATATGTTTTCTATGAGAAGCCCACATTAAATATAAAGACACATAGAGGAAATGAACTGATGGAGAAAAATGTGCTATGCTAACACTAATCAAAGGATGGAAAAAATACGCTATGTTAACACTAATTAAAGGAAAGCAGGAGTAGCTACATTAATTTCAAACAGAGTATTTCCTTCAAAGGAAGGAAAATTATTAGGGATAAAGAAGGGCACTGTATAATAAAGCTGTCAACTTTCCAAGGAGAAATAACAATTGTTAACATATATGCACCTCATAGCAAAATGTCAAATTAAGTGAGACAGAAACTATTAGAACTGCAAGGAGAAATGGATAAATTCACTAAGATAGTTGGAGATTTCAACAACTCTCTATCAGAAATGAACAGATCCAGCAGGCACAAAACCATTAGAAACATAGTTGAACTCCACAATACCATCATTCAACTGGAAATAATAGACATCTATAAACTACTTTATTTTAAAACAGAACACAATATTCTCAAGCTCACACAGAACATTCATCAAGATAGTGTACATTCTGGCCATAAAAGATATCTTAATACATTTAAAATATTATTTAAAATAATAGAAACCATGCAATGGTTACTACAATAATAGTAAGAGCAGATAGAAATGTAATTGGAAAGAGGAAGTCAATAAGGAAACTCAATAAAATTAAAACCTGATTTTGAAAAGATAATTGATAAACCTCTAGTTATTATAATTAAGAAGAAAAATAGAGGGCACAAATTATTAGTATCAGAAATGTAAAAGAAGACTTCATTACAGATCCCATAGACATTAAAGAGATAATCAAGAAATATTATGAACACCTTTATGCCTACAAATTTGATAACCCAGGTGATATGAACCAATTCCTTAGAAGACACAATGTGTCAAAATTTATGCAAGATGAAATAGACAATCTCATAGGCCTATATATATTAAAGAAATAAAATAAGTAATTAATAACATTCTGAAACAGAAAGTACCAGGTCAAGACAGGTTCACTAGTGAATTCTACCAAACATTTAAAAATAAATTTTATTAATTCTCTACAATCTCTTTTAGGGGATTGAAACAGAGGGAATATTTTCTAACCCATTCTAGAAGATTAGCATTTACCCTAATTTCAAAACCAGACAAAAACATCACAATAAAATGGCAGACCAATGCCTCTCATAAACACACGTGCAAAAATTCACAACAAAAATTAGCAAACTGAATTTAACTATATATAAAAATAGAATTATATACCACAATCAAGTGGGATTTATTTTCAGTTTAGCAAGGCTGGTTCAACATCTGAAAATCAATTAATGTAATCTATCATATCAACAGGCTAAAAAATAAAATCACATGGAAATACATATAGATTCAGAAAATGCATTTGACAAAATCTAACAACCATTCATGATAAAAAAAAAAAAACTTGGTAAACTCATAATAGAGGATAACTTTATCAATTTGATAAAGAATGTCTATAAAAATATCCACAGATAATATCATACTTAATGGTGAGAAACTGGAAACTTTCCCACTAATATCAAGAACAAGGCAAGATGTCTCATCTTACCACCCCTTTTCATTATTTTTCTGAAAGTTCTTGATAATGCAATAAAACAAGTAAAGGAAACAAAATGTATATGGATTGAGAAGAAAGAAATAAAACTGTCTTTGTTAACAGATAATATAATCATCTATGTAGAAAATCTGAAACAATTGACCAAAAAACATTTGAACTAATAATTATAGCAAAGTTTCATAATACAAGGTTAATGTAGAAAAGTCAATTGCTTTCTTATATGCTAGCAATGAAAAAGTAGAATCTAAAATTAAAATCGCAGTGCCATTTATATTCACAGCCAAAATAACAAACTCTTAGGTGTATGTTTAAAAATATTTGGAAGATCTATATGTGAAAATCTTTAAAAACTCATTTGAATGAAATCAAAGAACTAAATAAATGGAGAGATACTTCATGTTCTTGAATAGAAAGGCTCAGTGTTGTCAAAATGTCAGTTATTCCCAACTTGAATTGGGATTCAATGCAATCTTAATCAAAATCTTAGCAAGTTATTTTGTGGATATCAACAAACTTATTTTAAATTTTATATGATGACGCAAAAGACTCAGTAATAGTTGACAAAATATTGAAGGAAAATAACAAATTTGTAAGACTGATACTACCTCACTTCAAGATTCATTATAAAGATACAATAATCAAGAAAATGTGGTATTGGGCAAAGAGTAGAGAAATAGATCAATGGCAAAGAGATAAAGCCCAGAAATATATGCGCATAAATGTAGTCAACTGAACTATGGCAAAAGAGCCAATGCAATACAATGGAGCAAGGATCGTCTTTCAATAAATTATTCTGGAACAACTAGATAGCCGCATGCAAAAATGAACTCAAAATTAATCATGGACTCAAAAGTAAAATGCAAAACTATGAAACTCCTAGAAGATAACCTAGAAGAAACCTATTTGACCTTGGGTATGGTGATGACTTTTTACATACAACACTAAAGGCACAATCCAAAAAGAAAGAATTAGTAAACTCTTGGAATCATTAGAATTTAGAACTTCTGCTCTATGATAGACAATGTCAAGAGAATGAGAAGTCAAACTACATACTGAGAGAAGATATTTGCAAATGACATATCTGATTAAGGACTTTTTTCCAAACTATACAAAGAACTCTCCGAACTCAAAAATAAGAAAAAACAAACAAGCTGATTGAAAAACAAGCTGGACTTTGACAATTCACCAGACAGCATATACAGATGGCAACAAGCATATGAAATCATGTTCCAAACATATGACATTAAGGAAATAAAAATTATAAAAACAATGAGATACCATTACATACCTATCAATGTAACCAAAATCTGAAACACTGACAATACAAAATACTAGTGAGGATGCGAAGCAACAGGAACTGTCATTTATTACTGTTCAGAATCAAAAATGTTACAACCTTATTGGTGGACAGTTTTTTATAGAACTAAACATATTCTTACCATACTATCCAGCAATCACGGTCATTGGTATTGATCTCAATAAGTTGCAAACATATGTCCACAAAAAGTCCTGCACAATGATGTTTATAACAGCTTTATTCATGGCTGCCAAAAGGTTGAAGAAATGAGGATGTCCTTCAAGAGGTGACCTAATAAAAAACGTGTGGTATATCAAGACATAGAATGTTATTATTACCAAAAAGAAATGAGCTATTAACCATAAAAATACATAGAGTAATTCTTAAATGCACGTTGCTAAATGAAAGAAGCCAATATTAGAAGGCTACATACTGTACGATTCCAACTATCTGATGTTTTAGAAGAGGCAAAACTATGAAGACAGTAAAACATTAGTGCCTGTAGGGGTTCTGGATGAATAAACAGAGCACAGAAGATTTTTAGGGGAGTGAAAATCTGTATGATCCTATAAAGTGGGATATATGTCATTATATAATTTTCCAAATCTGTAAAATGTATAATACCAAGAGTGAAGTCTAAGGTAAACTATGAACTTTGGATAATTATAATGTGTCAATATAGCTTAATCAGTTGTAACTAATGTACCACTCTGGTGGGGGATGTTGATAACGGGGGAGGCTTTGCATGTTTGAAAGAAGGGGTACGTGAGAAATATCTCTACCTTCTTCTCAGTTTTCCAGCAAACCTAAAACTGCTTTAAAAACATCTTAAAAAATAAAAAAGAGAAGGAAGTGATTTATAATGAAGGAGGAAATTGAGGGAGAATCAGGAAAGATTTCCTAGATCAGTGAATTGAACCATAAAAGAGGTTAAAAGGAAGAAATGGCAAGGTGGGGTAGTAAGAACAATTCACCATAAGGTTGTTAGTTAACACTTGCATGAAGAAATGCACCTACAGAGTATACTTAAATAGCGAGTGGCAACTTGTGGCTGGAACAGAGAATGTACTGCAATGAGATGGAGTAGTGTGTCATGCAAACAATGACAGCAGCAGCAAGTGTTGTAGCGAGCCCAGTGAGAGTGAAAATATTTTTTAGGCCGGGCGCGGTGGCTCAAGCCTGTAATCCCAGCACTTTGGGAGGCCGAGACAGGCGGATCAGGAGGTCAGGAGATCGAGACCATCCTGGCTAACACGGTGAAACCCCGTCTCTACTAAAAAAAATACAAAAAACTAGCCAGGCGAGGTGGCGGGCGCCTGTAGTCCCAGCTACTCCGGAGGCTGAGGCAGGAGAATGGCGTGAACCTGGGAGGCGGAACTTGCAGTGAGCTGAGATCCAGCCACTGCACTCCAGCCTGGGCGACAGAGTGAGACTCCGTCTTAAAAAAAAAAAAAAAAAAAACATTTTTTAAAATGATTGAATATTGTGTGTAAGCAATCGTCAGAAAACATATTCAGTAGTGTGGGAGGTTATCGACCTGAGGCCAAAGGTATAATGCAGTGTAGGCTTCTCTCCTAAGATGTATTGCAGTGGAAGGAAAAGGGTGAATGCATAACTTTAGCAGCCACTAGTGTTAAGAAAATTACTTTAAAACATTTTTAAGATGAAATAACAGGAGCATACTTGTAGTACAAGGAAGGAACTGATAAGGAGAGAGTAACTGAAAGTGCAAGAGAAGAGGATAATTACCAGGTAAATGTTTCTGAAGAGAAAGGAATGAGTCCAAATAAGTGGTTCTGCACACATTATCCAGTAGGATCTCACTTCATAATTTCCTCAGTAGGGATTCTCTCTTTACTCTACCAAATTATGCACAGTTTACCAGGAAGTTAAAATTATAGGGTAATTTCAGTGTCTATTTTTATATTGCCTTTCCTTAATTTTAAGATTGTCGCGTTTTAAGACATCTTATTTATTTGTCATTGTATTAGGTGTGACTGCAGAAATTAAGTGAACCCATCATGCAAATTCTATGTCTGTATATAGTACGCACTAAAATACAAAAGATAATTTCCACAGTAGGAAATGTTTGTTTCCTTAGTTACTAGAAGCACAAAGAGCATTGACTGGAGTATAGGCAAACTGCTGACTGCAACTGTTGCACATTTTCTAAGATAGAGAACATTAGCAAAGTTAGCATAGATGTCGCGTTTAGCTAATAAATGAAGAAATCATACAAGTACTTCAAAATAATAATTGGCATCCGCCATAGAGCCCACAACATCACCAAGATTTATGCTTGCTGTTCTCTGATCCTTCCGCTGTGCATGCTATGACTGAGGAATTATTTACATGTGTATAATGACAACATTTAGCCTCTCACACAGAAGCTCAGTAATTGTGCTAATCATAGTGATGAGGCTATGCCTCTAAATTCAGAAGTTGAAGACTATCTTGAAAGAAATGCTAAAAGATTAAACATGTCGAAGTGTTTGTCACGTACCGACCAAAATCCAATACTTACAAAAATTAGCAAAACCACCCTCAAATTTGGGCAGATCTAACATTTAAATATGAAAGGTTATTTGTATATTTTTTACCAATTTGCACTAACACATATTCACTCCACCACCTCTAGCTTTATTCCTATAGCTAAATATCATTTCTGATTTTTTCCATTGGATATTTATTGCATGTTGAAAAATCTGGCATTTTCAAGATTGTGTGTTCTTCTGCAAGCTCCTGATTTTAACCTATAGCTTTTCTTTTCTTTCTTCATTCATATAAACTAATCTTGCATTGTATTTTAGAAATCTTCATGATTCTTCCAAAAGAAAATTACTTCATTTCATAGTATAAACTGAAAAGCTAGCTTTTATCTTACTGCTTTATTTGTATTATCACAGAAAGTCACACGGTTTTTCCATTCTTGCAGTAAACTACCATGGAGAATTGATCCTCACACAGTACAGTGAAAGGCTGCAGGCTAAATTCTGTCCAAAGATACAACTCTAGAATTATCTGGGAAATCAAAGGGAAACTCATAGACAGATAAAGAGAAAGATGAGAGAGAGAGAGAGCACCAAAAAGTGAGTTTGTCTCTATTAAGTGAACATTACTTTGTTATTGGCTTCAATCTGATCATGGCTGTCATTTCTTTTACCAGTTTGTTTAAGGAGACACACATCATTCTCGTTTTAGGCAGTAAAAGGTGATATTGTAGATATAAATAGTGTTAGATTTTGTTGAGGTACTGAATATATTTGAAAAATTTCTGAAAACCTGTTAAATATTTTTAAATATAAGGCATCAGTCAGCAGTTTTTTTTAACTTGCCAGATAATAAATCTTTTCAGGCTTGCAGGCCATATAGGCTCTGTTGCAAATTCTCAACTTTTAATATTGGGAAAGTAGCTATAGATAATACATAATTGAATCAGCATGGCTGTGTTCCAATGCAATTGTATTTACAAAAGTAGGCATATTACTCAGGCAGTATTTTATCAACCCCTGAAGATATCATTATGATTTATCATCAGTTAGTTTCCCATCTTTCCAATGTACTAGTATTCTTCCATTAAATCCAAATTCTGTTATGTCTGCTATTTTTCTGTGTGTCTATTACATGAAGAGTTTTAATCTAGGATAGCTTCATGAAAATATCCAAGAAAATATAGTTATTAAGGAAATAATTAGCACTTATGAGGTGTTTGAAAAATTATTGCAATGCATTGTTTCATGTAAACATATGCAGAACTTTATTGAAATGACTCTTTATAGCTTATTTTAAATGTATTGTTTGGTTTTGTTTCTATCTAGTATATAGTTATAATGTCTGGTGTCTCTATGGGTCTATAACTAGTACCCAGGGCAATATGAAAGTAATTGTAAAAAAGCAAAATGAACAAGCAAAAAGAGAAAAAGAAAATGAGTGAAATAATTAGACAATTTACCAGTGGCATATATGCACAGCATCACTTATAATTGCAAAAATGCAAAGTAAACAGAAATTTTTTTTTATCATATTGACAAAAACAGAAAAAAGATTGGTCTTCTGATTCTTGGTGAAGATGTGAGGAAATCGGAATTTCCTAACAGATTTACAGGACAATTCAGCTGTACCTACAGCTATCATAAATGTTTACACCTTTGAACTCAGCACTTCCTACTACTTGGAATTTATGCAAGTCAGCAAAATATTAATAGTCCCATTATTTAAAATACTAAACATTTGGAAACAAGCCAAATGCTTATCATTAGAAGCATGGTAAAAGTAAATTGCAGAACAGCATATAGAACATAATTCCATTTTTATTAAAAAATAAGTAGTTAAAATGAATATAGTGAAGTTGTAGACAATGATAAATTGTGCAGTTTGAGTAAGTTTAAATTTCCTTAACTTCAGTTTCAACTTCTACAAAATTCTAGCTAAAAAACGCTATGACTATATAAAAATAAATTCCTGAAAATGAAAAGCAGGATTATGAAATGATTTTGAGGTATAACTATTCAAACAGCCTATTTAGAGTTGTATATATAATATAAATGAAATTAATTAAACTAAGGGTAAGATGATAGAGCACTTTTAAATTCACAAACATTATTTTATGTTTTCTTTGAGAAGAATTTGGAATCATCAGAAGTATTTGAAGAAGCATCAAATTACCACTTTTGATAAACTGGTATCTGTACTATTTAGAGTGGTTTGTATAAGAGTGTTAACCTAAGTTGGGAATCTTTGAAAAGAGTTACAGTGGTCAGTTGAATTTAACCTGAACAAAAGCTTTGGTAAAGGCCTTGGGAAAATCAGAATATTATTGATGATGGCATCAGTATAGAATGAGCTACGTATACTAAGAAGCCTTTCGGTACATTACCAGTATGAATGTGATTGATTGCAAGAAAGAAAATATCAAATTAGAATGACTCAAATGATGAGAACATGTATTGTTTCACCCGCAGGCTGTGCATTTTGAGGGTTAGTTCATTCAGTTTCACACATATCGGGGTTTTTGGTCAGCTTCTGGTGGTCAAAAGATGGCTGCTGCTGTTAAATGAAGTATCCCAGACAACGTGCCCTTCTGTCTCCTTGGCCAGGATTGCATCACATGCTATTGCCTAGACCAAATGTTGATCAAATAAATAGTAATGCCATGATTGCTTCAGACTTTTCAGTATTCACCCCAGGAGAAAGGGAAGGGAATAGAAGGTGTATAAAAGGGTGGATTTAAACACAAATTCAGTTCCTAAGCAAAGAGGTGAAGACAATATGAAGGTAAAGAATTCATCTGTATGGGAAACAACCAATGGCATCCATCACAGATATCAATGGTTTCTATTCAGTAGATGGAAGATGAAGTTCATGGATTAGATACCAAGGAAATTTATTCACTCAGATTTTTTATTCCCTTATTTAATGCATGATTTTTTCCATTTAGATAAATGTTTGTTTTTTTTTTAATGTAAAACAGTTAGTAAAATTAGGGTGCAGTGAAAAGCTTACATATCATGTAGAGCAATAAACTGGGACTCAGCAGACTGAGATTTTATTATTCTACTCTGGTAGTTAATTTCTACTTGAAACATGATGTGTTTTTTGCAAAAAAAAAAAAACTGTAAAAAAGGTAAAATACAATAAACTACCTACATCTTACTTTGCAGAACATAATATAGAATTTAAATAGGTATAACATCTGTAAGCTTTAAACTGCTTGGAGGAAGATACTGTGTGAATAAAGTATCACTGAAAATTTTTCCTAAGAACATACTAATAGTACTGAATCTAATATGCATAAAATTCCTGTTTGTTGAAAAATTATGTTGAGAATAATTAACATGAAATAATACATATTCCATATGCTGTATTTTTATGTAATATTTAATAAAACCTATTATAACATGCAAGTCATTTTTGCTTATTTTGTAAATAATGAATCAATGTTTTAAACTATTCATCTTTTTCAGAAAATCACTTAAAAATAAATTCAATGCCAAATTAAAGCATAATAATGAGAATAATGTTTATTTTACTTCGACTACTTTCATGTATTGTCTTCTTCAAAATAAAAAGAAAATTAAAATCGTTTTTGCAAAAATAATGTGTTCATTAAGAAATTAAACACCGCATAAAAAAAAGTTTACAAGAAAGGAAAAGAAACATCAATCCAAATTCTATTCACCAGAAATAACAATTCAGAGCAGTCAAAATTTAGACCGTAATTTGATATCCGTCTTTTACAAATATTTGCGAACAGATACAGTATTAATTTAACATCTCTCAAAGTCATTCCCAGTCTCATTAGGTTATTCAGAATATAGCAAAAAAAATCTATAAGATTCTAGAAAGATGGATCATTTCATTAATTGCAATATAAATATAGGCTCACTTTTCTTTAATTAGACCAGTTTTACTTTTTATTACCAAACTAGAAAATACTGATTAGCTGAGAAATCTTTACATTGCTTAAAGTGGAGGAGTCCAACCTCTTTCTTAATTTGATTTCAAATAAAGACTCTTCAGTATTATATTGCCATGCTTTTTTATTTTTCATCTATATTTTATAAACCCTCTGTGGTACAGATTCAAAAGAGGTTTGACTTGGAAATAGCTTCTGCTAAAGCCAAAGATTTTTCAATAGGACAATTGTTCTAATATATTAATGCTTTTAAAATAAGTAACCTATTGAATTGTGACAAATGGAGATTCTCTAGGCACACCATTGTGGTTTTAATATGATATATCTGGGAAGGATCTTAGGAGTCTGAATATTTAATAAGCACTCCATCTAATTCTGATTCATGTGACAGATGGGCCAAGTTTTAGAAACACTGTCCTAAATTCATTGTCACCAGTTTCTCCTAAAAAAAAAAAAATAGTAAAGTCTTTGCTCTACTAATATTTTTTCTTTGTTTATAAGGCACACAAGGTGTATTTAAGATCAGGTAAAATTTTCTTATACTTAGAAAAACACGGTAATTTTATAACTAAATTTTTTGAAGTCATGACAAAAACAGAGAATGTTTAAATATGGACATGTAATTTGTAATGTTCTAATTTGGTTGTGGCCATTATATGGGAAAATAAATTATTTTAAAATAAGAAATACCATTATTCTTAAAAATCTATTGATATTCATCATGTAGAAATTTAGAAAAATTCTTCTTTTAGTTCCAGAAATATTGATTTTTTTAAATAATAAATATGTGTTTCCTGAGCCATCTCTTTTTTCTCATTACAAGTGTTCAAAGTATTCTATCACTTAAAGCATGCAGTCTTACTGGTAAACTTCTACATTGATCTTCTATTCGTTGTTAAAAAAAATCTTAAAATATTAGTCAGTCATCACTCGCTCTATTCATATCCTTTTCTAGGACACGCATCCACCACCGCTGTTTCAGGCATTTCTATTTAAAGTGTGCTGAATGTCTCCTGAAATCTTACCATTGGTTCCTTTAGAGTATATACTTATTTGTGTTGAATGTGGCTGATTATGGTTATAAAATGAGTACCTACTCTCATGTCTGTCTTTGTTTTTGTTTTTGTTTTTTCTTTTTTAGTTTTTTCTGTCTTTAGAAATGTGAATCTATTAATTCCCTCCCCAATACTCTGAAGGATGCTAGTATCAGAATTGGTACTCATTTCTAATTGTCTAATTCTCCTGAGGCCAGCTCAATTCATGTGTTACCCACTTTATATTGCTTTATCATGCTTGATGAAAGAAAGCTTATCAAAACGAAAACAAAAGAAAGAATTGTATACTTACTAGTATAAGGTTTCATCTATTTTCTTTATGCAAAAGAAAAAATGAAAAACCTAAGCATTTTCTCCAAGATTCTCTCTTACATTTTCTCTAAAAATTATAGCATTTCTCTTTACAAAATTCCACCATACACTTGTTTACAAAGATTACCAAACACTTTCCCTGCTTAGTTAATAACTCCAGAAGATTTATCTTTTTCACTATGCCTTTCTGTTTGATCATAGAGAGTTTATGAATGTCCTTCATAATGACAGTATAAAATCTCTCAGTATCAAATGCACTTAATTTTGTCTTGTATGTAATATAAACAATTCACCATCTGTAGCACTTTAGGTGAACCCTGGATTGGTTGAAATAGCAGCATGTATACCACAAGTATTATTTACCCATTTCTTTTGCCAACTATATGGCAAGAGTTTCTAGGAAAGATTGTCACAGAATATAGAAGACAGAATGTGTGTGTGTGTGTGTGTGTGTGTGTGTATTATCTTATATATATATATATATACTTATTTTCTTATTATTAAGCTTATACATATCAAGACAAATTCCCCTCGTCCCTAGAATTTCTAATATGGGATATACCCAGTGAGAAGATTGAGAAGGCAAGGAAGCCTGAATTAAGTACAACACCAATATTCACAAAGTAAGGAAAATGAATGTGCCAATGAAAAAAATGGAAAAGAAATATTCAAAGAAGTAAAAATCTAAGATCATTACATAGAAGCTGAAAGAGAAAAGAGCTTCAAAAAGATGAAGTGGTATATTAGTCTGTTCTTGTGCTGCAATAAAGAACTGCTTGAGACTGGGTAATTTATAAGGAAAGAGGTTTAATTGACTCACAGTTCTGCATGGCTGGGGAAGCCTCAGGAAACTTACAAACATGGCAGAACGGGGAATAAAAACAGCCTTCTTCAAATGATGGTGGGAAGCACAAGTGCTGAGCAAAGGGGGGAAAATTCCATATAAAACCATCAGATTTCATGAGAACTCACTCACTATCATGAGAACAGCAGCATGGGAGTAACCACCACCATGATTCAATTACCTCCCACCAAATTTTTCCCATAACATGTGGGGATTATGGAAACTACAATTCAAGATGGCATTTGGGTGGAGACACAGACAAACCATATTATTTCATCCCTGGCCCCTCTCAAATCTCATGTCCTTGCTATTTAAAACACAAACTGGCCTTTCCAACAGTCCTCCAAAGTCTTAACTCATTCCAGCATTAACCCAAACGTCCAAGTTCAGAGTTTCATCTGAGACAAGGCAAGTCCCTTCCACCTATGAGTCTGCAAAATCAAAAGCAAGTTAATTACTTCCTAGATACAATGGGGGTACAGGCATTGGTCAAATACACCTGCTCCAAGTGAGAGAAATTGGCCAAAACAAAGGGGCCACAGGCCCCATGCATGTTTTAAATTCATTAGGGCAGTCATTAAACCCTAAAGCTACAAAATGATCTTTTTTGACTTCATTTCTCTCATCCAGTTCATGCTGATGCAAGAAGCAGGCTACCACTGCCTTGGGCAGCTTCAGCCCTATGGCTTTTCAGGGTATAGCCCCTTCCTGGCTGCTTTCATGGGCTGGTGTTGAGTGCCTGCAGCTTTTCCAAGTGCACAGTGCAAGCTGTCAGTGGGTCTACCATTCTGGGGTCTGGAGGATAGTGGCCCCCTTCTCACAGCTCATAGCTTCACTATGATGTTACTTATTTTAAAAGCATTAATATATTAGAACAATTGTCCTATTGAAAATCTTTGGCTTTAGCAGAAGCTATTTCCAAGTCAAACCTCTTTTGAATCTGTACCACAGAGGGTTTATAAAAGCTCCAGTAGGCAATGCCGCAGTAGGGACTCTGTGTGGGGGCTCCAACTCCACATTTTCCTTCCTCACTGTCCTAGAAGAGATTCTCCATGAGGGCTCTGCCCCTGTAGCAAACTTCTGCCTGGACACTCAGGCATTTTCATACATCCTCTGAAATCTAGGCAGAGGTTGCCAAAACCTCCCTTCTTGTCTTCTGCACACCTGCAGGATCAACACCACGTGGAAGCTTCCAAGGCTGGGAGCTGAAGCAATGGCCCAAGCTATAATTTGACTCCTTTTAGTCATGGCTGGAGTTGAAGCATCTGGGATGTAGAGCATCACGTCCCTAGGCTACGCAGAGCAGGGGGATCCTGGGCTAGGTCCAGGAAAGCATTTTTACCTTCTAGACCTTCAGGCCTGTGATTGGAGGGGCTATCATGAAGGTCTCTGAAATGCTCTGGAAACATTTTCTCCATTGTCCTGCTGGTTAACATTTGACTTCCTGTTATTTATGCAATTTTCTACAGTGGAATTGAATTTATCCCCGGAAAATGTTTATTTTTCTTTTCTGTCATATCATCAGGCTACAATTTTTCAAATTTTTATGCTCTGCTTCCTATTGAATGCTTTACCACTTAGAAATTTCTTTCAGCAGTTACCCTAAATGATCTCTCTCAAATTCGAAGTTCCATAGATCTCTAGGGTAGAGGCAAAATGCTACCAGTCTTTTTGCTAAATCATAACAGGAATCACCTTTATTTCAGTTCCCAAGAAGGTCCTCATCTCCATCTGAGATCATCTCAGCCTGGACTTCATTGTCCATGTCACTATCAGAATTTAGTGAAAGCCATTCAACAAATCTCTAGGAAGTTCCAAACTTTCCCACATTTTTCTCTCTTCTGAGCTGTCAAAGTTATTACAACCTCTGTCTGTTACCCAGCTTCAGAGTTGCTTCCACATTTTCAGTTATCCTTACAGCAGAGCCCCACTACCTCCTAGTACCAATTTACTGTGTTCGTTTATTCTCATGCTGCTATAAAGAAATGCCCAGGACTGGGTAATTTATAAAGGAAAGAGATTTAATTAACTCACAGTTCAGCATGGGTTGGGTGGCCTTGGGAAACGTACAGCATAGTGGAAGGGGAAGCAAACCTATCCTTCTTCACATGATTGCAGGAGGGAGAAGTGCCAAAGACCCTTACAAAACCATCAGATCTCATGAGAATTCACTCATTATCACAGCAGCATGGGGGTAACTGCCCCCATAATTCAATTACCTCCCACCAGGTCCCTCCCACAACATGTGGGAGTTAAGGAAACTATAATTCAAGATGAGATTTTGGTGGGGATGCAGGAAAATTATATCAAGTGGTGAATAATGTCAAATGCTGCAGAAAGTCTCAGTAATATCAAGTTTAAAAACAGGACATAGAATTTGGCATTAATAGTACTTTAGTGTCCTCGCTGATATAAGTTTCTTTTTGTGGGTCTCAATGAAATTCATTTATATTGCCGACAACACTACCTCAAATAATTTCTAAAGGCTCTTTTTGAAAATTTGTTTAAATTGGTTCTCCTACTGAAAAATACAGATACAATTAAACATAAATATCCCACACTGCATGTTACAACAAGTTGAGGGTCCAGAATCAAAGAAATTTCTCTTCTGATAGAGCTTCATAGAAGAATGTGAAAAAAAATCAACTTTTTTTTTGTTTTGTTTTACACTTTACTGCTATTTGTTAATCTGTACATGGTACTCAAAATTGTTTAGAAACAGTCAGGCAGATTGGACTAGGAACTTCCAAAAATGATGTGAGATCGAGTAACTCATACTAAACAATAACTTAATTTTAAAATAACTAAGAGTGTAATGATATTATTTGTAACTCAAAGGATAAATGCTTGAGGGGATGGATACCCCATTCACTATGATGTAATTATTTCACTTTGCATGCCTGTTTCAAAACATTTCATGTACTCTATAAATATATACACCTACAATGTATTCACCAAAATTAAAAACTAGGAAACAAAAACAAAATGAAACAAAAGAAAACAAAACAAAAACCTGTGTTTGGGGCAGTTTTTTCAGTTTCACTCAAAATTTTACTTGATAAATCTAATAAAGAATGGTAAGAGGATGGGATCTGAGGAGTGCAGAGTCTGGATGTCATTTCTCCAAGTCATTTTTAAATTCATTCTTATCTCTAGAGAAGAAGATCCTTTGTTAAACACCTTGGCTGCTTTTCTATCTTTGTCTCCATGCTGTTGCATTCAAAGGTGAGTTTATCTAGAAATACTCAATTCAAGCAATTGTTCAATTATAATAGAGATGTGGGGGGAATTGACCTTTGTGCAAACCATAATAACGTTGTGAACCTAGTCTTTTTAGAAATGGTTCAACCAGTCCACTATCAATATAGCTGCTTATTACTCTATTCACTTACTTCAAAGTGGCATTTGTTTTGAGGAAGACTTTATGCAATTATTACCATTAGCTTGAAACCACAGAGGTCTCTCTCTATTTGCCCTACTTACTTCAAAAGTCAAATGACCTCCTACAAATAAAAGATATTCTTATTTTCATTTCGTATTTGAATGAGTATTTGTTCATTTTATTCGAATGTGATAAGTATAAAAGCACTGAGAAACAGAAAATAAAATACTTGAAATTTTGAAGAAAAAAATGTAAGAATAACTAAAAAGCATATAGTATGGTACCTCATAAAAGTTAGGGTAGATTTGCATTTGAAAATGTCTCATAAGACAAAAAAATGTAGACTTTTCCCTGATGCTCAGTGTATAACTGTGGTAACATGTTTTCAGTAGTATGATAAATTTTGCAGGACAATCTTTAAAATAAGATTATCTCTGAGCGACTAGCCAGGAAGACCAATTAGGTTTAGACCTAAGCTATTTTCTTTGCTCTCCAAGATCACTTTGTATCCCAAAGAATTGGTAACAGGAGTCTGAATATCTGATGACCAGATTACTCAATAATTTCAAGAATAAGTAGGAAAGGACCAAATACAAATCAAATGTAGCCAGCACAAATGATAGCTCTGATTGTAGTAGAATGGAAAGGAGCAAAAACCCACAACAACTTTAGTTATTTTTTCTAGAAAGCTGACTTGATTTTATATGAATAGGCATATTAGAATTCTGAAATGGTATTTGATATTCTGTCTAAATTTCATGGTATCAATCATGCCATTTCTAAGGGCTTGCTCAGTCCAATATTTAGCACAATGAAAGCAAAGATTCTTTTCTAACACCTATTAGTTCATGCATCCTTATTTTTGCAATGTGGATGAAGAGAGGTAACCTGTAAAAGGAGGAAATTGAGGATGAAAAAATGGCAAGGACTTTTCATCTGGTTCCCGCTGTCTTTTTGTGTGGCTTGTCCTTGATTGCTGCCATTGACTTCAAATAATATGTTACTCATCCATTTACTCTGTCTCCTTGCATCTCCTGTACTGAAAGCCAGACTTTAAAATAAAGATAGTCAGCTTTCAGGAGAGGAAAAACAAGAACAACGACAACAACAAAAGCAAAAACAAAAAACAAAAAAACCTCTGTGCTTGTAGCTTGAAAGGGATTTGAACCTGTCAGAAAATTATTACACAAATTTGAAAGGAATGCCAAACACTACAAAAAATTATTTTTGACAAAGAAAATTCCTTCTGGGGTTATACTTAAAAGATAAAACTTTGAGAAACAAAATAGCGCATTATATTAAAAAAGGGTGAGGAAAGATTTACTGTTTTATTTCATATCTAATATATGGTCCTCCTAGTATAAGTGAGTTTAAAGTTATTATAGAGTAAAAATAAACTTCTTTAAACACAAATGAAGTTTAACATTTAAACGAATTTGTTAATTCGCTTGACAAATCAAACCATTTACACTGGGGGTCAGCACATTACAGAACTCAGGCCAAATCCAGCCCAATTCCTGTTTTTTATGTAGGCCTCTAGTCAAGAGTGGTTTACAGGTTGATTTGATACAGGGAACACTGACTTTGAACCCCAAGTAAGCAAATATCCAGTCACAATAAGAGTCATTATTTTTATTAGAATTTCATTAAAATAATTGTACTCAATTTTTATATTTTGAATTTCATCAATAAAAATATTGTAGACACTTGTTTTCCTTTCTGTTAATGTTGCCTGCTGGCCCACACAGCCTAAAATATTTACTGTTAGCTAATCGTTCTAGATTGCATTTGTTATCTGTACTAATAAGCAACCTAGAATAATTATATATGACCAGTTTTTATTATCATGGAAACTAAATGGAATAAATATGATACTATGCTGTAGATTTAAAGTTGCCAATAGTTGCAGAGACTGAGGCTTTTTAAAAGGTATGTTTTTCTTTTTAAAAGGAGTCTTTCGGCCGGGTGCGGTGGCTCAAGCCTGTAATCCCAGCACTTTGGGAGGCCGAGACGGGCGGATCACGAGGTCAGGAGATCGAGACCATCCTGGCTAACACGGTGCTCTACTAAAAATACAAAAACTAGCCGGGCGAGGTGGCGGGCGCCTGTAGTCCCAGCTACTGGGGAGGCTGAGGCAGGAGAATGGCGTGAACCCAGGAGGCGGAGCTTGCAGTGAGCTGAGATCTGGCCACTGCACTCCAGCCCAGGCGACAGAGCGAGACTCCACCTCAAAAAAAAAAGAAAGGAGTCTTTCAACACATGTTACACATGAATCGTGTTTTTTCTGCAAAAGAATATGAGGAACAATTAGAGGGAATTTTTTATTCTACTGTCCTTTTTATCGGCCAATACTCTAGTTTGGTCAACTATGGAGTATTAATAGAGATTATAAATTGAAGCCTCGGATGTCTTTCTTATTGTACATCTAGTTTGTTTAAAAGCATTCATTTCCTAGAATATTATCTAAAACTTGCTGATATTTGTATTGTATATCAGTTGTTATTGAATCATTTAATATAACTATTTTTGTTTTCAAGACTGAGATGTAAAGTCCATGACTGAAAGGAAAGGATCATATATCCTGTGTCTCTGATGCTTCTCTTTCTTGCTATCTGTCACTTTTTCCATTTTACTCTACAAATGTAACATTACCTAAGTGTTCCCTTAATGATATTCCCCAAATCATGTTTGCAAGGGTCCTCTTTAATCTTTTAAGATCATTCTATGAACACCTCCTCTTCTGAGGAACTAGTCACAAATCCTTTTTTCAAATAAAATGTATCTGTGGCTACATCATAATTGTGAAATAAAATCAACAGTGTTATCTTGGTCGTGACTAAATCAAGAAAGAATTAGTCCCTGAGCTAAATATTGTTAACAGTACAGGAGGGGCAGCCATATCACCTCCCAAGTGGTTGTAAACCAAAAATGAAATGCTAAGCCTCCCAACCAAATAAATGCATGACCTCTTGCCTGAGGGGATCCTTAAAAAACCTGAAATACTAGTTCAGGCCATGATGAGGGGGTGGGGGTTACACATGCTTCCCTTTGGAGTTTAGGCACAACTGACCAGCATTAACATTAAAATAGAGATTATAACACTGACGAAAGAAACTCTTTGTAGCATTACAATACCCAACTCCAGCCTGACTTATAACAGCATGTGACAGATAATAGGCCCCAAAGGAAATTAAAATGTTTTACCCCAAAATATATTTCTTTAGCATATTTTGGAATTGCTCTGCAAAGCCATCTCTTGTGAGAGAAATTTCCATTCTGTATATAATCCCTTCCTTTACTAGACCTTTTCCAGGGAGTCTGATACCATTTAAGGTCCTTATAAGAGACATTTACCATCTATTCTCTCTGAAGCCTAATATCTGGAAGCTTCATCTACATAAGAACCTTCCTTTCCACACGTCCCACCTTATCTTAACTCAAGCATTTCTTCATGCTGAATTCAACTCTTCAGCCAGGGCTTAATTCTTTCAACAAGTTGCTGATCAGAAAATCATTGAATCCACCCATGACCTGGAAGCCCCTACTTTGAAAAGTTCTGCCTTTCTAGGCAGAATCGATGTATACCTTCCATGTACTGATTGATTTATTTGCTTGTAACTTCTGTCTCCTTAAAATGTATAAAGTTACACCGTAACACAATGAACATGGGCACATGTTATCATGACCTCCTCAGGCTGTGTCATGGGCCATGGTCCTTAACCTTAGCAAATAAACCTCTAAAATAATTGAAACTTGCCATGGGTATTTTCTTTGATTTCTACAGTTTAATGTGTAAATCTGCCTAAATTGTTTAAATAGATAATAGGTCCCATCAAATCCTTTGGTTTATGGAATGTTAATAGGCAGAACATCCTAATGTTTCCGGAGGCAAGTTATATGCCAAATATTGGAAAGGATGGAACCCAGTGTGATTATATGGCTATGAGTTGCTCCTGTATACTATTTCAGTTTTCTATTATTTGTATAATAGACTCACGACAATATTATTAATCTAAGAAATCTGAGCATGCTTTTTCCTCCAAAACTTATTGAATAATAATTAATGTATTAGTCAGGATTCTTCGGAGAAAAATAATTAACTAGATATCTATAGATATGTACAAAGATTGATTATAAGGGATTGACTCATGCCATTATGGAGGCTGAGAAGTCCCACGATCTGCTATCTGCAAGCTGGAGGATCAAGAAAACCAGTGATGTAGCTCTACTTTAAGCCCAAGGCTTGAGAACCAGAGGAACCAATGAAGTAAGCAAATCCCAGATCAAGTCTGAAGGTCCAAGAACCAGGGACACTGATGTCTGAGGGAAGGAAAAGATGACTGTCCTGTATCAAAAAAAAAAAAAAAAAAGTAGTTTCTCTTCATTCGGCTTTTTGTTTTATTCATCCTTCAGGAGATTGGACGATGCCCACCCACAGTGGTGAGGACAATTGTCTTTCAGTATATTGATCAAAATGATGATCTCTTCCAGAAACATCCTTACAGGTACCACTAGAAATAATGTTTTTTACCAGTTATCTGTGCATCCTTCAGCACAATCAAGCTGAAATGTAACATTAACCATCACAATTAATCTACCAGTTTGACATAAATACATCCTTCATGTGGGTTAAAACAAAGCCACAAACTATTTTATGACCACAGACAAGAAACTAAGAGCTCCATGCTTTAGTTTTTCATTTGTTTGTTTGTTTCTGAAATTAGGGTAATAATAGTATCTACTCCACAAGGTTGGTGTGAACATTAAGTGTTCGTAAATTTTGTGTGAGTTCTTAAAAATAACAAACACATATATAAGACAATATTTGCCAAGCATTGTTCTTAATACTTTTCCAAATGTTAACTCACTTAATGTACATATCAATGCTATGAGGTATGTACTATAATTGCACTTATGTCACAGAGAAGGAGACTGAGGCATAGGGAGAAAAACTGATTCACCTGAAGTTACAAAGCTAGTAAGTGACATTAAACAGTACCTGGTATATCGCAGTGGCTCAATCATTATTTTTATTGTTATTATTACTATCACTATATGAAATTCGATTATGCTTTTTATGACTTCCTATACTATTGAATTGGATAAAAGTGTTGGTTCTACTATAAGTTAATGATTTTAAACATATTGGATACATTTCTATCCATTTCAGTAATTATCATTATTGATCCTCCTTTTTTTATATCTTTGAATTATGCTTTGAAGAAGTAGAAACCTCTTCAGATTGACTCTTAAATTCTTTTGATACAACCCAGTAGTTTTGATAGATTTTTATTCATGACAAAATAAGAAAAATCCTAATTTGTCACTCTTGGAGGTTGTTAAAACATCAGTCCATCACTGGAGACTTGTAAATGAATTCATTCAAACATTAATTTTGCCTTTACTTCGTACACTGCCCTTCCAGAAAACCGCAAACTCAATAAGTAGATGTTTCTCATTATTCTTTGTACAGTAGTATTCCAGATAAGTAATAACAAAGGAATTTTACGTTTGAATACCAACATTTTGTAAGGCCTAATTAATTAATGTATCTATGCAATAATCATCAGTGGCTTAGGGATGCTAGTATCATATTAAGGGAGACAACCAAATGTTATGTGTCCATGATGGAAGTATGAAACCCCACAAATGACATATGCTTACAATACAGCTGATCTTGAATCTGATCAAATCTGTAGTCCAGAACTACTTAGTGTAATTATATAAAAGTTCTATAATCCATACTAATAAATACAGTAGACACATGCCAAATGTAGTGGCTGTATGTATATATACAAACATTCATACACACACATACACAAACACATACACACACATAATCTCTATCATTCCGAGACACATACTGAAGTATGCATGAATGAAATGACATAATGATGTCTGGAATTTGCTTCAAAATTATTCACTTGTGACTGGGAAGATAAGTGGGTTGGGTTAAAATGAAACAAAATAAAGCATTATGTGATAGTTATTGAACTTGTATGATGGGTACACAGGAGTTCATTACACGAAAATATCTACTTTTGTGCATATTTGATGCTTTCCAAAATGACAAGTTTTGTTTTTCCTTACTGGCTTCAAAATCTGAAGATACACTACATTTCTCCATTGTGGTGATGGGCATTCTGTGCATTGATTTTCCTGTTAACAGAAGATAGGCAGATTAGAAGCCAATGGCAGTCTAGTTAAAGGTCTTTAGAAAAAGAAAAATAATAAATAAATAGGCAACTTATTCATTATATTATGAATCACTGCAGACAATACTTATCAAATTGTTAAGAAAAGTGGAATTATAATTCAACTGTAAAAGTTTTGGTACAGGCCCCAGGCAGCATTTTGATAGGAAAATTTGAAATCTTTTGTCCAAAAGCCATAGTTTGATTTATTGTCCTTTTATAATCCTCAGAAATGTTGTAGTAACTGTAAACAAAAGTATTTTATTTGAATGTTCACATTTTATTAAAAAAAGGATTTAATATTATATCCTGAGACCAAAGGTCTTTGATTTCCTGTTCGCTAATCCTGCTTAGAGCTTTTGGGCTAAAATAATATTTTTAAGTTTGTCATGCTACAGTGAATTTCAGCTAATCTGCCTGTGGTCTTTCAAAACAAATACATTAAAAGGAAAATTTTAAATGATTAAACTAACTTCTATTCAATGAGTACTTACTGGAATTCAGACATTTTGTTAGACAATTTAAATCCCTTATTTAATTCATTGTCCTGGGTACCGAAGGTAGGAACTATTACTCATTACGTGAAATAACAGATTAAAGAACATAAATCAAAGACGTTAAGTAGCTTGTATAAAATCACACAGTTATAAAGTCTGAGAATGCAGTGATATAATTAGAAAAGGCTTAGTGATTTTTATTATTGTGAATTTTGCTTTATTGTATTTTCTGTGTTTTGCTTTTTTGTTGTTACTTATCACAGAATGATGGTAGCTGATAAAATCAGCTGATGACTATATTTAGGGCATGTCAGGAAGAATCCTGGTAATGTGCCCAGAGACCTAGGTTAAGTGTAGATTATTAATCAGTTTTGGAAGAAGCATAATAAAAGTCATGGTCTTTGAAGCAAGATTGGCCGATTTTTATGTGTAAGTCTATCATTGACATCTGTGTAACAATAGCAAGTGTACTTAACTATATATAACCTGTTTGTCTTCATCTCTAAAAGAATAGCGAGGCTTAATTATAATGTTTTATAATTAGAGTTGGTGAATCCCATGCCTTTAGGCTAATGTCTTGCACATAATAAGATTTAATAAATGATACTAGGTTTTACTACATAATATTTGTGTAGCACTGGACAATTTACTTATCTTTTTGATATCTCAGTTTCCAAATATATAAAATGGAGATAACGATAATCATATTGCCTTCTAAGGTTGATGAAATTTACAAATTAATTTTATATAAATATTTATAATAGCAGTGCTTGGTATATACTAAATGCTTTATTAGTGCTGGCTTTATTCTATTAGTATTAATTTAAAATTATAATTAATGTAAGAGTTCATGTTATGTCCAAATTCTTTCTTGTGGCTTAGAATATAAAAAATAGATTTTCAAAATGATGTAATCCCACCTTAAATTGGTTAATTTATCTGAATAATGCAATAAGTATGAACATTTTAACAAAATATAGGTACTATCAGGTTCCAAGTAAATAAACAACACAGAAGATTGCTTGGTCTGATTTTAGACATGGTGATTAACTACTTATCTGCATGAAAAAGAGGCAGACAAAGATGACACTTCAAATGAATATGAAAAGAATACGTTAGTAATTAAGTGATATGAGAGGAATTGGCTATCAGAAAACAAAATTTGATTCCTATCATCATAAGCCAATATAAAGCCCAGATTTAAGTTCTAAATGCAAATGAAGTTAAAAGAATTTTTTCGAAGACATGAAAATCTGCCCTTTTGGGGAGTACATAAGTTAACATATGCTAACTACAAAAGTTAAAGAAGAAACCATAACTTAAAAAAAATGATCTAACACATATTAGTACTAGTAAGAGCCAATATCCCAGTATTAAAAATTTACACTCCTATGAAATTAGAGAGGATTGTAAAAACTTTAGATTTATGTTTGTAAAAGTCAGCTAAGTGTAGGCACACTCATTCATTACTGTTGAGAGCATAAATTGGTACATTTCTTATTCAGAGCAATTTGACAGTGTAGTGTTAATATGTTAAGAAGAAAAGAGGAAGAGGAAAAGCAAGAAGGAGGAGGATAAGGAGGAAGAGGAAAAAGAGGAGGATGGAGAGGAAGAAAAAGAAAAAGAAAAAAAGAGAAAATATATATATGAAAAAAGCAACACTTCAAAAAAGTCATACCTGGCTGGGCGCCGTGGCTCATGCCTATAATCCCAGCACTTCGGGAGGCCAAGGTGGGAGGATGATCTGAGGTCAAGAATTTGAGACCATCCTGGCCAACATGGTGAAACCCTGTCTCTACTAAAAATACAAATATATATATTTTAGCCAGGCGTGCTGGTGCATGCCTGTAATCTCAGCTACTCAGGAGACTGAGGCAGGAGAATCGCTTGAACCTGGGAGGCTGAGGTTGCAGTGAGCCGAGATTGTGCCATTGCACTCCAGCCTGAGCAACAAGAGCGAGATTTCAACTCAAAAAAAAAAAAAAAAAAAAAGTCATACCTTTTCACCACACATTTTAATGTCTATAGATCTGTGTTAGCATAGATCTGTGTTAGTCCACTCTCACACTGCTATAAAGAAATACCTGCGATGGGGTGATTTATAAAGGAAGGATGTTTAATTGACTCACAATTCCGTATAGCTGGGGAAGCCTCAGGAAACTTACAATTATGGCAGAAGGGGAAGCCGGCATCTTTTTCATAAGGCAGCAGGAGGTAAAAGTGAGAGTGCGGAACAAAACTGCCGTTTTAAAACCATCAGATCTCATGAGAACACACTCACTATCATGAGAACAGCATGAGGGAAACTGCCCCATGTTCCAATCACTTCCCTCCCTTGACACCTGGGGATTAGAGGTCTTTCCCTGGACAGGTGGGAATTACAATTTGAGATGAGATTTGGGAGGGGACACAGAGCCAAACCATATCAAGATCTCCTCAGGAATTAATGATAAACTTTTATAAATATTAAGGCATAAACCGCTTCACTGAAGTGTTCTGTATTGCTTGAAATGTATTTTAAGTTATCTAAATGACAATAAAGAATATGTCAAATAAATTATTGTACATCCATGTGATGACTTAAGTTACAGATATTAGAAAATAGTTTTGGAAAAATATAATTATAGAAAAATACTCATTATACAGAATACAAAACATTATATAAAATATGCCCAAATGTCAAAATTATATATACATGGATAGAAAACATACTGAAAGAGTATATGCCAAGATATGAACCTGATTTCTGGGTAGCAGATTAAAGCAGATCTTCATTTTCCTCTTTCTTCTTTTCAGCATTTTACAAATTCACCAGTGTATGCATATGTGTGTATGTGTGTGTGTGTGTGTGTGGGTATTCTTAAAATATATGTTTCTGTGAAAAACATAATTTAAATCATATATAGACAGCTTAATACCATAACTATTCTCAATTTTCTTACAGTATATTTTCCAAATGTTTAAAGTATTATGATTAAAATAGTGTAATTAGGGAAATCAAAGAGCTTCATAAAATAAAGCAATTCTTTCCATGATGATACTTTTAAGAAATACTTAATACAGAATGTGCTTCTACTCTTAGAGTAAGGAAAGACTTTCTAGGCATAATACAAAATCCTGAAACTTCTATTTAAAAAGATTAATATACACAAATAGAAACTGCAAAATTTTAAATAATGAAAAACAAATTTAAAGGCAAATACTTGAGTATATTTATAAAATATAACTGAATATTGTTAGCATTAATTATATAAAGATAATTCCTACATAGAGGAAATACATGGAAGTGGTAGAAAGGGACCACAAAGCAAAACAGAAAAAAAAAATCTGGAGGGAAATACACGGTAAATTTACAAATGACAGTATACATATAAAACAGTACTCAAGCAAAAATGCAGATAAATCTCAAAAGCACAATTCTGAATGAAAGAATATAGGCTACAAGGATTACATACTATATGATTTCATTTGTATAAAGTACAAAACAAGTAAAATTGGTCTATCCAGGTTGAAATTAGGATAGTGGATACCCTTGGCAATGGTCATGGTTTTAAGTAGACAGTAGAGATCTTCTCTGTTGCTTAAAATATACTCTTTCTTAATTTGTGTTTCACTATGTTCAGTTTCTGAAAATTCAGTAAACAATTCAATTCTGATCAATGTACTTTTCTTTGTATCATAATTTAATAACACTAATTTTAATGAATCAGATTATCCTAGGTTATGTTCAAATTCCAGTAAGATTCCAGAGAGCATCCTGAATCCGCATATAAAGTGTACAAGCAGAAAACAAGTCTGCTAGCCTTAAAAACTTATTATGAGGCCGGGCGCGGTGGCTTATGCCTGTAATCCCAGCACTTTGGGAGGCCGAGGCGGGCAGATCACGAGGTCAGGAGATCGAGACCATC
This sequence comes from Colobus angolensis palliatus, assembly GCF_000951035.1. Lineage (NCBI taxonomy): Eukaryota > Metazoa > Chordata > Mammalia > Primates > Cercopithecidae > Colobus > Colobus angolensis. Next base: position 892,550 of record NW_012117077.1, read on the forward strand.
CTGGCTAACACGGTGAAACCTCATCTCTACTAAAAATACAAAAAATAAATTAGCCGGGGGTGATGGTGGGCACCTCTTGTCCCAGCTACTCGGGAGGCTGAGGCAGGAGAATGGCGTGAACCCGGGAGGCGGAGCTTGCAGTGAGTCGAGATCGCACCACTGCACTCCAGCCTGGGCAACAGAGAGAGACTCTGTCTCAAAAATAATAATAAAATCATATCATTCACAATCATTATGTCATTATAAAAGTTTTTCATTATTTCCTGAGGAGATCTTGATATGGTTTGGCGCTGTGTCCTCTCCCAAAGCGCATCTCAAATTGTAATTCCCACCTGTCCAGGGAAGGGACCTCTAATCTCCAGGTGTCAAGGGAGGGAAGTGATTGGAACATTTAAATGTTTAAAACATTAAAAATGTCAATTTAATTTCTTATACACATAGAACTGGATATTGAGAAATAAATTTCACTTGAAAATTGTACAGCAGGTCTAGATAAGTACATATTGATGCATATTTCTGTGGTTTATTGTGTGATTCAAACTTACCTTTAAAGTAAGCAGTAATTTATGTAGCCAATGATGATTTATCTAAAATGTATGCTCAGTATGAATATTAAACTAGAAAATGAAATACATAAAAATAAATATAAAATTGAATATATATATTTCATCAACTGATAACTATTATTAAATATTTTTCACCCTCCAAATTTGTTTCTATGCAACTAGACCCTTTGGTAAACTGAGTCAGAAAAAAGGAAAAAATCTTTGAAATGGGCCAAAAAATATTACTAAGAGTCTTATCAAGTACACCATTCAGGATTATCTGTGCCTGTCATTATACTCAAGTTACTTTACCAGTCAGTAAGTTGTAGAATACTGGCAATAAAGTAAATGACCTTTGTTCAAAGAAAAACTATTTTAATCCACTGGAGATGCTATTGATTATTGTAGTTGTATATTGATCAATTTGGAAAATTTTTGTAAAGCAATTTTAGCATTCCTTATGGCTTATATAGGTTAATGTATGTTCTAAATTCTTCTTTGAATTAGTTACAACAACCTATAGGTTCCCAAATTAGTTGATGTTAAAGCATTTGAAACAAGTTTATATTTTTATGAGTCACAATTTTGTATTTGAAAGATTCATCAACATTAGCTTTTTAACAAAATAGGTCATGTACATATTTTCATGTCATTAAATACATATTGGCATCATTTCTTTAGTGGCTCCGTAATATTCCACTGTATAGATTTATCATATCCCCTACCATTAGTCACTTATGTCACTGCCGATTTTTATTATAAAGGCAATAATGAAAAAAATAAAAATTGCAGCTACTCCACTATAATGTAAACTCTATGAAACATTTTTTTTTAACCTATCTATTGCTGTGCCTGCAAAGGTTCTTAGAACATAATATGTGTAAACAACTATTAACTGTGTTGAATATATGAAAGAGTACACTTAAAACCCAGAAATGCACATCAGAAGCTATGTTTCATCAGTCACATTGAAAAAATATAAAAATAGGCCAGGCGCGGTGGCTCAAGCCTGTAATCCCAGCACTTTGGGAGGCCGAGACGGGCGGATCACGAGGTCAGGAGATCGAGACCATCCTGGCTAACACAGTGAAACCCCGTCTCTACTAAAAAATACAAAAAACTAGCCGGGCGAGGTGGCAGGCGCCTGTAGTCCCAGCTACTGGGGAGGCTGAGGCAGGAGAATGGCGTAAACCCAGGAGGCGGAGCTTGCAGTGAGCTGAGGTCCGGCCACTGCACTCCAGCCCGGGCGACAGAGCGAGACTCTGTCTCAAAAAAAAAAAAAAAGAAAAAATATAAAAATATTTACAATATCCAGTACTGGCAAGGGTGTAGAAAGGAATGGTATCACTCACTCTTGATAAAATTTCAGATTATGGTACTTTTGCTGGAGGAAATATGACTGTACCTCACAAAATGTAAAATGTGACTATCTTTGGAATCAGTATTTATACTTCTGAGAATTTACCTTATAGGAGAAAAGTTTAACTTTGCATGCAGATACACAAGATATCGATTATTACAGCATTGTTTATAACAATGAGAAATTAGAAGCAATCTTCATGTCAATCAATGAATTGTTAGTAAAGAAATACTGGTATATCCAGTATTCATGAATTCCAATAAGTGGTATAAAAAGAGTTACGTACAAAGATATTTAAACGTTCCCATATACATGATTAAGTGAAAAAAAGTAAGTCATAGAACCCAATGTATAATGTTATATGACACCATAAAATGCTTCCTTTATATGGATAAAAAAGAAATTTTAAAGGACATATATCAAACCTTTACTATGATTATTTCTGAAGGATAAGATGGGAAAAGGATCATGAGATTTTTTTTTTCCAAAATGTATACCTCCATATCATTTTAGTTATTTTAGTCATAAATATTAATTGATTGATAAACAATAAATAAAAAGAAAAATAAATAATTTCATATCAAACTGAAGAATTTAAGACCATGCTATCCCCAAATATGCTGCTCCTGGATATTGATTATTTTGAGTTAAAGACACTTGAAAAAATACAACATCAAGACCTGTCTGACTTTCCTTCTGTTTCTTAAAAGCAGGTGACGAGATTCCCATGTGAAAGATGTCCTCTCTACACCAGAAGGAAAGTATCATTTTTTTATCATCAAAGATGGGACACTGGGCAGGTACTTAACAATACGTACCTGGGAGGGGCCCTTCCATTTTGATTGTAATTGATCCTCAGGGGATTCTTCTTTCCAGGGTTTTAATAGAATTTCCATATTCTTGAAGGGCCTTTTGGACCTGGCCTAAATTCTAAAAAGGGGGGTATGGTGAGTTATGTCTGACATCCTGTTTCTTTTCACTGCCTAAATTTGTTTTTCAGGTTTCTTATTGTCAATTAAATGTTCTAGGCCAGACAAGAAGGGTGGTGGGCAGGCACCCATTTTTTCTTAAAATACTTTTTAAGCAATAAAATAGACAAAGACTAAAAGTCAACAATAAGGTTACACATCAAGAAAAAACAAGAGTATAGCATCAAGTTATACTGGAGAAAATCATTGCTTTTATATACCTCTAAGATGAAATATTTCAGCAACTGGCCATAACAACTATTAGAACCAGGGGATAGAAAAACCACAGAAGCTGACAAAGAAGCGAAAGAAGAGAGTTATCCTCCTCTCCTTTTAATGAGAAAATGGATTATAAGCATTTGCCAGCTAATGAAATACAACAAAAGGAGTATATTTATTAAACAAAGTCTATAAGGTGGTGAAAAAACAGAACGACAAGATAATCATTTTGTTAGGAAAAGAAGAAGTCAAATTGTCCCTGTTCGCAGATGACATGATTGTATATTTAGAAAACCCCATCGTCTCAGCCCAAAATCTCCTTAAG
>NW_012117077.1:897627-908018 GCF_000951035.1 Colobus angolensis palliatus
GCAGCACACCAACATGGCACAAGTATACATATGTAACAAACCTGCACGTTATGCACATGTGCCCTAGAACTTAAAGTATAATAAAAAAAAAAAAAAATCATTTTGAACTTTACAGCAGAAAACAGATAAGATAATACCAAAGATTGGAGGTGGTTTAGAGGCCCCCTAGAGTGGACCTCTAACTCACAATACCTCTCTAGAGTAGGCCTCTAAGCCATAATATCCAATGTCAAAAACCCCAGAGCAGATGGGGATGACCAACACTGAAGGTGGGCCTCTAACTCACACTTCTAGAATGAACACTCTCACAATCAGGTGTCCTGCCTTCTACAATTGCCAAATGCACTTAATGGAGAGCTAAAGCAAAAGCTGCAAATGAAACCTATATTTCAGTGTGGAAGGTAAATTAAAATAAAATTTCCAATCAAAAAATTAAAATAGTGTTAGAGGAGAAATGGCTGAGAGAAGGGGTGACAGGGACGAAGCTGATCCATTGTGCTTCTGTTCAGGACACTCAAATGGCGGGGGATTTTGAATTGACTACCTTGACAAGGTCTTATTTCCAGGTTCACCCAATGTTGAAAGGGGGACAGATGGAACACCTACCCATCCACAGGAGCCAAAATGATACTGACCAGTCTCCAATGTGGGGCTTGGGTGAAGGTCTCCACCCAAGCTTTACAGCTTGGGCTGGCTCAGCTGTCATGAGAGGACTGGCACATGATCCTGTAACCAGCCAGCCAAAATGGTGGGTCTTTTTATATGAGGTGGCACTGTGGCTGCTTGTGCATCTATCTGCTCAGATCTGCTTCCACCACCTGCCAGGAAAGATGATGACTCTGAGAAGAGCCTTTGGCTAGAGTTACAGCTCTACAGTGTTATGCCTCATCAATCATAATCTTGCTGCCTCACCACCTCACTGTCTCACCAATCATTGCCTTTCACCTTCTCTCCATCCAACTGTTGCACCAATTGCCACCTCTTGCCATCTCACCATCTCATTGTCTCACTGATTGCCAATTGTCAACTTGTCACCTCGTCAATCACCAATTGCCATTTTACCATTTTGTTTCATTTCTTTTTGATCACCAAGATAATATAGGACAAGTGAGCTCCAAAATTGAGACTTAGCCTGGGAAGGTTCTTGGCTTCCCTCAGGAAAGAATACAAGGGTGAATCAGTGGTGAGAGAGGGCAACTTTTATTGAACCAGTGCTGCTCCTTGCAGAGCATGGCTAACACATGGCCAGTGTGCCCAGAGTTGGCAGCATATGGGCTGTTGGCAGTTAGTTGCATTTATACCCACTTTTACTTACATGAGAATTAAGAGGCAGATAATTCGGAACTTTCTAGAAAAAGGGAGGAGAGTTTCTGGAATCATGTAAGATAACTTCTGGGCCATTGTCATGGTCCATTGCAATGGCATTTGTAAACTGTCATTGTGCCAATGGGAGTGTCATTATGCTAACGAGCAGTGAGGGAGACTAGATATCCCTTCCATTGACTTCTGCAGGTTTGGGACAGCTTCCTCACTTCACCCTGAGAATCAACCAGATTCTACTTAAATTAGCAGGATCATTACTGGAAAACAAGTCCTGCCAGCCTCCTACCTTACTGTTTGTAAATTAAATTAGATAAATTTGTATGCTTTTCTCCTGATAATCTGTCTTACATTAGTTTAACTCTTAGTCCTAGTTTAAAAAAAAAAAAATCTAAGAGTGTAGAAGTAAATTTTGCCACCACTTATAAGAAATTGGTTAAAAGAAAATGTACATAATTCAGTTAGCACAAGAGAGATTTTGACACTTTCAGTCACTGTTTTTCAAATTTATGTCTCTTATTCAGCAGAAGGTCATGTATATTATCCAACTCAATAAATAATAGCTCAACATAGTATAAATTATTTTTTTCATTATATTTAAAAAGTGTAAAAATTTCAGCAGCTGGGGATAATGGTATGTTCTCTCCTGGATTTTGGAGCTCCACGGATTTGTGTTTGAGCTCTTTCAGTTTCTTTGAGCAAATTTCTGATCCAAACTGTCTTTGGAAGTCATGACAGAAACGGGACTGGGTCCATAATAGTATTTAATTAAGGAATTAACTGACTTGGATCCAGTTAGAGACCTCTTACCTCTGAATGAGTCAGAAAGAAATGGATAGTAACTGGTAATATTGCAGAGGGTATACAATTTGGCTTTTTGGAAATTCACAGGGGTTTTGTCTTCTATTCTTTTGTTTCATTTTTCTTACATGCTTAGGTAGGAAAAAAAAAATTGACTAAGTTAATCTAGGAACCTGAGAGCAAAGCCAGTATCTTAGGTAAAAATAGGATTCTTAATTTCTGAAAAACTGAGCAGCAAATTCTTACAGAAATGGCAAAATCTTACTAAAGATGACTTCCAGGAGATTGTTCCAAATGAACAAAACTGCACTGAAGCTCATTTGAAAATGAGAGTTCCCAAATTAGTCTCATCTATGGATGCCCATTAACATGAAGAAGTTTCTATAAAGTTTTCAGTATTTGTATTTAAAGACTGTACATAAGGCAAATAAAAACTTGAGTGACTAACTGATTTAAAAAAGTGAAATCTGCCTTGCAATTTTTCCTGATGGCAATGAGTGACAGGATTAGGCATGTACAGGACCGTGGAAAATGAGAAACTTTTTCTCCCCAAAGGGGAAAAATTGAGAGCTGATGAGATTACTGGAAAAGATTCCTTCACGACTAACAAACGGCCACCTGAACTTTTGATTCAGGTTCTCTACAATGGGTGGGTTTTTCTCTAACCTCCTTGAGCTAATCACTTTCCGCACCCTGTGGCAGGCAATGATTCTCTCTCTCTTGCTCTCTCTCTGTGCAAGACAGTTGAGAGAATGATAAAAATCACTATCTCTTGGAAAGTTTTAATTAATGGGAAAAATGATGTATGAGGCTACTCTTAAGCTGTAGTGAATCTGGTAAACTCTGCGGTATGAATTTGTCTTTTTGTGTTGTTCTGTCATGAAAGGGGTACCTTATGATAGAACACGGGCTTAGGATTCCATAAACTCACTCTTCAAGATGGCCCAGAAAGCTAGTCAGTAACAAACTTTGCTGCAGGTCTCTGAACCAAACTAAAAACTGGATGAGGTCTCCATCTTGTTTTATGTCCTTGGGAGCTTGATCTTGTAACTACGTCATGGTACTTTCTCTTGGTCTTTGCCATCTAGGGAACAGGAATTTGGTGGTTCATGTAACAGTTAGCTCTACAAATTATCTTGAGTAGTTAAAAGTCATTGCAAGCTCAAAATTGACTGCTCTGGACTCCTTCTGGGGAGAGCAATGGAAACTTCCCAATAATCCTTTACCTCAGCAGCTAAGGCTTTGCCATTTCAAAATGGTGGCCTGGGTTCAATCCTGGCTTAGGGATTTAGTATATTTCTTGTTGATATCTGTGTGACCTTTAACATCTGTTGATTCTCTTCCTCTCTATGAACAACTTCTAGGTTCCCTTCTTAAGTTTTCCTTTCTCTGAGCTACCTTTGAAGATTCCAACTTCTGTAACCACTGTTTACCATGTCTTTGAAAGTACCTCATACACTTGTACACTCATGGTTAAGCCATAACCATTTTTAAAGCTTGTTAGTTTCACCTATGAGGTTAATTTTGATAACATTTAAAAGCCAGGAATATTTGCTGTTTGGCCTGGCTAAAGTAGAGTAATAAGAAATTTACAAGGATTTTTATTGATTGATTGATCGATTTTTTGCAAGCGCTGTGGTTAAAAGTCAGCTTAATTAAAAGTGGCTATCCAATCTCTACGTATATTTAAGAGGACTTTTTTGTTTTCTTTCTCATTTTGAATCTTATTTTTCTGAGGAAAGGGTGTTTTCTTTTCAATGAACTGAATTGTTTTTCTTTATTATTTTTCTTCTTGCCTCTCACAATGCACACCTGAGAGGACCTAAGATAACTTCTAATAGCATGGGACTCCTTGGGAAAAACAGAGTAGCCACCGTAGATTCTGTTTTAGGAAAAACCTCTGTTTTTCTTGTGAAACCCCAGGAATTGCAAGTATATATATCCCTCTTAAAATTTAAGGCTGTGTTCTGTTTTTCATTGTGTTATAAGTTTGAGTTAAGGGGTTATCAGAAATTGCTTCTCATTATGAGAGAACTTTTGTGTGTAATAACTAGGTAGGAAATGTACTTTTAGGGATGGCTAATTGCAGTTATGTCAGATACTTGGCTCTTTGCATGTTTGGATTAGAGATGCAGACGCTTAGCCACCTAGAAGGTATGGAAATATTCCCACCTGCTACTGAGAGATAAGACTCCCATTGGTGATGGACTGATTGCAAGATGGTCTGATTGAAAAATTGGCTGATTGGCTGGGTTGCCATGCAATGAAATGCAAGGTAAAAGCTTTACACTGTCTTCTCCCATAGCGTTTCTGTTTCAGGGGATCCAGAATGTGATATAAAAATTGAACCCTTAATTTTGGAAATTTGTTCTTGTCGTCAAGCTCTGCTTGTTGATAAGGCCCTAGAAAATGCATGCTTTTCTGGTCCTCTTCCTTGAAGAACTCCATCTTGAAGCCAATAATCCATTTAAAAAAGTTAAAAACCGGCAAATGAAAAATGTGACAACTACTGGATCTTCTTCTGTCTCTATGCATAGTTGTATATGTTTTGTGCTTGTGATGTTTATATAAAAGAGGTCTAATTAATTGACTTAAAGAAAAATAAACAAATTGATTTCAAATCAAATAATTTAAATTAAAGACTTTGTCAAAAAATTAAAACTAATGCCTTTTACTTCATGTGACTTAATACGTTCTCAGAAATAAAGAGCTTTAAAAATTATTGGTAACATAAAGACATTTTGTCTAAATCAAACAGGTCAGATATTAGGTTTGCTGAATGATTTAAGGTAATAAACTGCTTTTTTGGCTTTTAAAAATTGTTCAACTCGCCACTTTATGGCTTGATAAGGTAAGGTCTGGGATGTATGGAGTTAGCTATGCCCCTAGCTATGCTGAAAAGAATCAGACCATATCTGCACTTCTGTCTGGTGACCTAGGCTCCAAACCTAGCACATAATTAAAATCACTTGCTTACCAGGTTTTTCATCAAAGATAAAAATTGCTGAAAGTTGACATTGTAACATTTGACTAAGACTACTAAAAAGTGTTGTACATGCAAGGTGTGTGAAGAAAGTGAAATATGCTTTTAATAAAAGATGATATGAAGGCATGAAAATGTAAATTTTTACCTGGTTTAGAGGGTTAAAGGATTGTTTTATATCAGATAGGATAAAGCTGGAGTTTTGAGTAAGTTGTGAAGGATTTGAGAAAAACTGATCTTGCAAAAATTCTGTGCGATATATATTAGCTAAATTTAAAAGGGTATTATTTAGTTTTTCTGTGCATTCAACATTGGAATAAAAGCACAACAGGGTTTACTTTAAGAACTGATCTGCTCTTTAACAAAAATTTGTAGAGGATTAGAGAAAGTTTTTGAGAATCTCACCTTATGATCAAACTGATTAAGATTGACAGATTTGTCTATAAGGTTTTATTAAAGATTGGGGTTGACATTAATAGTACACTAATGCAAAGGTGAAATTTGGCTTTCTTTCTTGAACCAGATACTCATGTAATATTAAAGAATAATACAAATTTTTGTTTTACTTTTGAATAAACTAGTGAACAAAGAAAAAAAGACAAGGGACAGATTGTTTTGAAAGCTAAATTGTCCCTCTCTCAATGAGTGATGACTTATGCCTTTTTAAGGTTTTCAAGTCATCATTTTGGCCAACTGAATGACTTATGGTGACCTGGAATTCTATTTCATAATATCAAGTGTTTCAAACCTTTAACATATTTTATAGGCTTTCCAAAATAAAATTTCAGCTTCAAAATAGTCTCTTCTGACTTCTAACTTTGGGATACCACGGAGGATCCCTGAAGCATCCAAAAGAGAGGTAAACAGGATTATTTAACATGTTAAGTTACATGAGAAGCATTGTCAAAACAAAAAAATTATGTTTCACCTTCTTTAGGTTATATTTAAGTGAATGACATTAGCATATGTTATAAAATTGTATGGGATTGCTAAAGTTCTAATATGGCTAAGTATATGTTATCCATCATAATTATAGTTATTATGTTAAGTTATTGTAGGCCACAGAAATAACCAAATTTCCTTGTGAATTGTGTTTTTAACCATAACCATTTAACGTCATTTCCACATTAATTGCTTAATGCTGACACAGTTTCTGAAAACTTCACAAACACACAAAATCCTAGAATATAGTGTCTTCTAGGAGGTTCATGAAAAGCTGGAAAGGACCCTGAAAGCACTCTTGAATACAGGTTTCTAATAACTCTGAAATCATTATCATTTGGACCGGGTAAGAATTCCTGAACCTTTAATGAAAAGAACATTGTCAGGAGGCTTTCATCCTTCTAGATGGACATCATTTGTTAGGTCCTTTTTCTATGATTTGGATTCAGAGATGCAATAATTAGAAATGTACCTCCCATGATGGGCTCAATTGCAGATCCTACTGGAAAGGCTATGGTTACACAACAAACTTTAAATTCTCTTGGGAAACTTCTGCTAAATAATAGAATTCTTCTAGATTACTTTCTGGCTAAACAGAAGTATCTGTGCAGCTGCTGGCCCTTGTGGACTATGGAAAAACATATGACATCAGGTATTATAGAGATCCAGTTGTAGGGGATTAGCGAAGATACTGCTTAGTTAAGAGACTAGATTCAGCCGGGCGTGGTGGTTCACGCCTGTAATCCCAGCATTTTGGGAGGCCGAGGTGGGCAAATCACGAGATCAGGAGATTGAGACCATCCTGGTTAACACGGTGAAACCCTGTCTCTACTAAAAATACAAACGAATAGCTGGGTGCAGTGGCTGGCGTCTGTAGTCCCAGCTACTTGGGAGGCTGAGGCAGGAGAATGGCATGAACCTGGGAGGTGGAGCTTGCAGTGAGCCAGGATTGCGCCACTGCACTCCAGCCTGGGCAACAGAGCAAGACTCCATCTCAAAAAAGAAAAAAAAAAAAATTAGACTCTATCAGGCTCTTTCTTTTGTCTGTTTGATTTTAGGTGGTTTAATTTATGGGGACCCTGGGTTAGAAGCATACTCCAAACTCTTGAAATTATCTTCCTGAGAGTCATAATAGTAGTCTCCCTGGTGTGTTGTATTTCCTAAAACATTTTAAATGTTTGCATGTAACCATCTCTAGAATGTCAAATGGTCTCTCTTCAACTGACCTGACAAAAGCTAAAAGAAATGTGTGACCGTAAGGACATCATAACCTATGAATGACATGCTGAGACTGGAACCCCAAAATGATGGTAAATGAGATTGGCACTAAGGCCTTAAATTTTGGTCACACTTTCACCTAGGTGAGAACCTGACCAAAAAGGGGGAATTTATTTAAAGAAAATTATGGAAGGTTATTGTTTTGGACTGAGCTCATGCACTAGGCCCCAACAGACAAAACCAAACAAAAATGGAATCACTCGTGCTAAATGTGACATAATCAAAATAAGACTTTAAGGAAAAGTATAGTTCTGGAACAGACATGGTTTTGTTTTCTCCTATAAACAGTGTTTTCCAGCATAAGGAGGTAACCTCTACTCAGTCCTTGTTCCACCTTGCAAAACCCATTGTTTTACTTTTCCTGGTGAGTTTCCAGATCAAATAAGTACATTTACAATCTTGATAGTGACATCAATGACTCAGGTTTCGGTCAATCTCACAAAATTGAGAAAATTACAAAATGGGGAAATTGTTAAATCAAGTTTAGCCTAAAGCTACCTTCTGACATATTTAAGTTTGGCTCAAAGGCTTTTCTGTACATCATGAACTATATCAAGTGGAGGTCTAAAGAGACCATAGCCTACATTTGTGCCAATCAAATGCAGCCAGTTGTTCAAACCATGTTCAAATAAGGTAAATGCTGAGCTGTAACCTATCCAGCTCTTTCTGTATCTCACTTTCGTTTTCTGTACTTCACTTTCCTTTTCCTCTCCATAAATCTTCTTCCACCACATGGTGACACTGGAGTCTCTGAGCCTACTGTGACTTAGAAGTCTGCCTGATTTGTGAATCATTCATTGCTCAATTAAACTCCTTTAAATTTAACCCAGTTGAAGATTTTTTTATCACTAGTAAAAAATATATCTCTATTCTGCATATTCCTTGATTTTTTCTGGGAAAGATATTTCTCACTTGACTATTAGTTTACATTAAATGCAAAGTTAATGATAATTATACCACAGATATTAGAACTGTGTTACAATTTTACATAGTCATTTATTAGTAGACATATGTTATTTTGTATATATACATAAATATTTGTTCAGAAAAACAAAGTTTCATTTTTAAATGAAGAATTTTTAGACATATTTGCTGACAAAAACACAAAATACAGATAACTAGAAAATCATTATATTTCTTAAAATAAGAAGAAAAATATTCAGCTTTAATATGAGATTTTTGTCTACAATGCATTCAGTTCAGTTTAGATATCGTCACCTACTGCCTGAGTAAAATGCCACACACCTTTCTTGAACTTTCCAGGTTCTTTTCTTTCCAAAGAGAACATTCTTAAATTTTCTCAACTCCTTCATTTCAATTCTTCATTTATTTATCATTAGAATATGAGATACTTTCATATAGAAATAATAACTTTTTCAAATGTAAATCCTTCTGCTGAGTGCAGTAGAATTCAAGTAATGTTTATCAAATTGAATTACAGCACATATTCATGGTAAAAATATAATTAGTTAAAAATTTTATTTACCTATTTTCCTGCACTTCTTACTCGTTCTTTATATATTTATATAATAGTATAACATACATTAAAGCATACTTAAAAAGTAAATCATTTCAATTGATAGAATGTATTACATTTTCTACCTGAGTTCAAATCCTAGTTCTGCCCCTTCCCTAGTTGTGTAGCCTTTGATAAGTTGTTTGACCTCTTAAGGTTGTGATTTTCTTATTTGCAAAATGGGGAGCACAAAAATGGGACCCACCTCATAAAGTAATTATGGCAGTTATATGAATTAATGTATGTAAATATATATGTATAGTGTTTTATGTGTTTGTATTTAGTTGATGTTTGAAAAATGTTATTCACATATAAACTGTGAATAACTAGAAGCAGAAGACAGTTGAAGTTCCTTAACAAAAAGCAGATTAGCATGAGAAAAAGAAACAGTAGTTTGTTAACATGTATATCTCATATATACATAGATGCTATCTTGAAAAATGAATAATGTCAAAGAGGTGGCCTAGAACTCTGGTTTGTTAGCATCTTCAACTGAAACAAGCAAAAAAGGGTATAGAGGAGGCAAGACATGGAACAGTAACCAGAAAATGCAGGGTAAACAAGAGTAAGGTTTGCTATGCAGTTATAAGTCAATGTCTTCTCCATTGATAAGACTCTCTTGTGATTTCATCATCCTTCTTTTCTTGGTACACAGAAACCCTTACAAATGGAGATTTCCCTTAAACATATGAAGTTTTTCTTATAAAAGGGTAAACTGTGCTGTTTTTAGAATTCCTCCTATGACTGCTATTTCTCAAAATAACCAGATTAAAAAAAATTTATGCCAAAAAGACATATTTTGATCTCCTATAGTCGTATTTTGGGATGGCATATGTTGGAATCCTACACATTGAAAGTCCATAGTTATATTAGTCAATTTTCACACTGCTATGAAGAAATATCTGAGATTGGGTAATCTATAAAGAAAAAGAGGTATAATGGACTTACAGTTCCACGTGGCTGGGGAGACCTCACAATCATGGTGGAGGGCGAAGGAGATGCAAAGTCACATCGTGCATGGTAGCAGGCAAGATAGAGCATGTGCAGGCAAACTGCCCTTTATGAAACAATCAGACCTCATGAGACTTATTCACTATCAAGAGAACATCACAGGAAAAACCCATCTCTATGATTCAATTACCTCCCACTCCGTTTCTCACACATGCGGGAAATATGAGAGCTACAATTCAAAATGAGATTTGGGTGGGGACACAGCCAAACCATATGAATAGTTTACATTAGGATTCACTCTTGGTGTTACACATTCTATAGGTTTTGACAAATGCATAATGACATGTATCTATTTTTGCAATATCGTACTGAATAATCTCACTACTATAAAATCCTCTGTGCTTTGTCTATCCTTCTCTCACTACACAGTAACCCCTAAAAACCACTAACCTTTTCACTGTCTTCATAGTTTTGCCTTTTATAGAATACCATATAGTTGGAATCATATATTACGTAGCTTTATTTCACTTAGCAATATGTATTTAGATTTCCTGCATGTGTTTATATACCTTGATAACTCCTTTCTCTTTCTTTCTTTCT
>NW_012117077.1:908068-910339 GCF_000951035.1 Colobus angolensis palliatus
TATATACCTTGATAACTCCTTTCTCTTTCTTTCTTTCTCTTTCTTTCTTTCTTTCTTTCTTTCTTTCTTTCTTTCTTTCTTTCTTTCTTTCTTTCTCTTTCTTTCTTTCTTTCTTTTCTTCTTTCTTTCTTCTTTCTTTCTTTCTTTCTTTCTTTCTTTTTTCTTTCTTCTTTCTCTTTCTTTCTTTCTTTTCTTTTCTTTTCTTTTTTTTTCTGACAGAGTCTCACTGTCACCCAGGCTGGAGTGTGGTGGTGCAATCTCGGCTCACTGCAATCTCCACCTCCTGGATTCAAGCGATTCTCCTGTCTCAGCCTCCAGAGTAGCTGGGACTATAGATGTACACTACCATGCCCAGTTAATTTTTGTATTTTTAGTAGATGCAGTGTTTCACCATATTGGTCAGGCTGGTCTCGAACTCTTGACCTTAGGTGATCCACTTGCCTTGGTCTCCCAAAGTGCTGGGGTTACAGGAATGAGCCACCAGACCTGGCCAGTTCATTTCATTTCAATGCTGAGTAACAATCCATTGTCTGAAGGAACAACAGTTTATTTATTCATTCACCTACTGAGCAACATTTTAGCTGCTTTTTAAGTTTTGACAATTTTGAATAAAGCTGCAATAAATACTCTTCTGCAGGTTTTTGTGTATACATAACTTTTCAGTTCATTTGGATAAATACTAAGTGGTGTGATTGCTAAATCATACACTAAGATTATGCTTAGTTTTGTAAAATACTGCCAAAATATTTTTCCCAATGGCTGTAATATTTTGCATACCCATCAGAAATAAATGAAAGTTACTATTGCTCCACGTCTTCACTAGCATTTGATGCTAGTGTTTTTGAATTTGATCATTCTAATAGGTCTGTAGTGGTACAATGGCATTTTGGAATCAATGCTTCATTTAAAGAGTAATGATTCTTGTAGAAAATTTAGGCCTCTGGAAATAATTCTGAAAAAAATTAGACTTTGCACTACCACTCAAGTACTAAAACACTTTTAAAGTGTTATCAATGGTGTCATAATTAAGACACAAATTATCTTATGACATGTTAAAGAAATTAACACTTAGAAAAACATTATCATATGTGTATCAGGTGAGATACAATGAAAAGATGAAGTCAAACTGCATGAAATAAAAGATGTTCATTACTCACAGGTCAGGGAGATTAGAAGTGTGTACAAGGGGCAGGTGAGAAGTTCAGATACAGCAGGGTGCTCAACCTATAAGTAGTGAACAAGAAAGAGAGACAGAAAGAGAGACACAGAGAGAAAACCTATAGAAGTATGCCCTTATTAAGGACCATAGGCATTATTTTTTACCCTTTTCCAAAAAGGTTGTAGAATAGCTAGTTTACATAAACCTGCATGAAGTTGAAACATATTTATAGGACTCTGGTGATGATCATTAGGTCTCACTGTAATTAGCATCTGTGGGTTGTGTGGGGTCAGTGAGATAAAAAAACAAGCAGGTGCTATTACAAACAATCATGTGGGAAGGGGAAGTTTTAACTAGACTAAAGCTGATGAGGCATGACTGGATTACAAACAACTTGTGTCTGTCCTAAAATGGATGCTGAGGCAGCAACTATGTCAAACAAATTCACGACACCTTATTACACATTACTTATCTATATCTGCATGTAAATTTATATATAAATTCTGTATTTATATATAAATGTATATGTAATTTATTTTCTACATCTTTATAATGTTACAACTACATTGCAAATCATCTAGGAACATGTACTGCTGCTTAGAACTTTTGAGTGAAACCAAAGGATCTAGCCCAGTGTCTTGTATATAGTAAGTGCTTAATACAGACTAGTAACAATTACTGTGCTCATTTGTGTATAAAAGCATACTTACACGTATTTTATATGTAGTGAATATATATTTACAAATAATTGAAGCAATAAAATGGAGTTTTAATATACATCTTTAAACTGCTATTTATAATACATATAAATCTAAGTAATTATTCAGTAAAGTTTAATAAAATATATTAATGTGATTAACAAATAACATTTTCTGTTGTTCTGACATTAGAATGTATTTCTGTGCTTTGTACAATATGGCCAGAATAATTAAAAATAACTCTTCATGACTTGTTCTAGGGGGCGGAGCAAGATGGCCAAATAGGAACAACTCCAGTCTCCAACTCCCAGCGCGAGCGACACAGAAGACCGGTGATTTCTGC
Source organism: Colobus angolensis palliatus (assembly GCF_000951035.1). Taxonomy (NCBI): domain Eukaryota; kingdom Metazoa; phylum Chordata; class Mammalia; order Primates; family Cercopithecidae; genus Colobus; species Colobus angolensis. The sequence goes on from NW_012117077.1 coordinate 910,269, forward strand.
ATTTTCAACTGAGGTACTGGGGTCATCTCACTGGGGAGTGCCGGACAATCGGTGCGGGTCAGCTGCTGCAG
>NW_012117077.1:914809-1044675 GCF_000951035.1 Colobus angolensis palliatus
GAGTTGATGGGTGCAGCACACCAACATGGTACAAGTATACATATGTAACAAACCTGCACGTTATGCACATGTACCCTAGAACTTAAAGTATAATAATAATAATAATAATAAAGAAATAACTCTTCATTGTTTCATTTGTATGCTTATACTGCATTTACATCTGGAAGTCCAATTGCTTAGAATCTGCTATAGGACTTCTATGGATATATTTAAAAATGACAACTTGGTTATGATGAGGTTTAATTTTGAAATGTCTGAAGCAGATGGATTAGAATTTGTGGTTCATTCATTTATATATAAATACAGATTCCACCCCCTCAGAGACTCCTGTTTTACATTCTCAAGAAAACATAAGAAAGAAAAGATCTAAAGCCACAGACCTTTTGAAACACGCTAAGTTAGCTTATAAAATAAAATAAAGCAATTATATTTCCTAGGCTCATGTGGCTTTAAAAGTGCTATAAATTTCCCCAAAGCATGTTTGAAGCAAGCATTCCTAAGAAGCTTAATCAAAACCTTTTATAAAAAAAGTCTTTCCATCCGTCCCTATTTTCTATGATTTATTTTGTTTCTACTCATTTAGTTTTTCATTTGTCTGTGTATAAAATGGTTTTTCATTTGTCTGTGTATGAAAACGTTTTAATTCAGAATTTTCCATTGAAGATTCTATTATGTACTTCTTTTATACTACTAATTATCAAGTAGGCACACAAATTTGCTCAATTTAAAATTTAGAATTATTTAATTTTCTGTTTTCCTGTTGCCATTATTTGCTTATAGTGTTACTAAGTTTACAAAAAAATTAGCTATCACAAAATTTATATTTTTGACAAGTATTCATAGAAGCAAAAAAATGGCTGTATTTTAATGGCACATTTAATTATATGTCTTATAATGTTTTTGCGTGTGGACTTGATTATTTGCACTGTGTATTATTGAATTATGCCTGATTTTGAGTTATAATATAATAAATCTTTTCTAAAAAGCTATGCATTTATCCACATACATTTCAAAGCAAAAAGGGATTTTTTTCTTTTATACCTATTGTAGATCAGACAATAGAAAATCCGAATGAAATAACTGGACTTAATGAAACACATACAGCAGGATACAAATATTACAATCTTTAATATAGTCTTTTAATTTCTCAACTTTGTAAGTTTGGTAATCATCTAATAATGTGAATCTAACGTACAGCCAATTTTCTTGTTGCGGTCAAAATTTTGTAAGGAAGGTTGGAAGTGAGAAAATAATGAATCAATTTTCTTAGCCTACGAACATTTTACAATAACATATTGGAAAATATTAGAGAAGAGTCCGTCTTGGTTTTGCTAAATTCAACAGGTAACTTTGAACAGTCAGTCACTTTTCTTCTGCTCTCATTTTCCTAATCTAGGAAACAAATTGACAATTATATGTCAACTCTGGACACACAAAATTTGAAATCAGGTCTATTTGGGAAAATATCACCTGAATATTTTGATATACAAGTAGCTTGACTCATAAATTTTAAGGATCTGTGTGAAAAGGCAGATAAGGCCTGGGAATTCTATCATATACTAAAGTGAATCTAGTGTAGAAACTAAAAATACAGCAGAAAATAATGAGAAACAGAAACATTTAGAACAAGTGCAAAAGAAGTAAATCAAAGTTACTTATTGTGATAAAAAGATAGTTTTCAAATGTAGCAGGTAGATGTATTATGTGAAAATCACTCTATGGAAGGAGCCATACTATGTATCTAAAATTATATATATATGTACTAATAATATAATGTTTATATAATAAAGTATATTATTAAATATATATTTAATGTTTTCAATTATGCATTTAATAATACATTTTAATTATATATAGATATATATATATATAATTTTTAAACAAACACTATTTATTTATCAGGTTACTAAATATTGCCCCAATACTAAAGTTGCAGGACCTTTAGTTCAGCTAAAGACAAAGTTTTTTGTCCCACAGCCATGAATACTCAGGCTGACAGACAATTTAAATGGTGAGTGAGACAGGGTTTTCTTGGGTGAAAAGAAAGAAAAGGGGGAAACAGAGACTCTTGTTAGGCCAGAGTTCCTGCTAGAGAGCTTCCTGACCACTGTTCGAATTTCAGAATCCACACAGTTTTGTGGATATCTATCAGATCCTCTTGATGTAGCACTGAGTTCAGGTCCTGGATATCTTTCTTAATGTTCTGTTTCAATGATCTGTCTAATATTGACAGTGGGATGTTAATATCTTCCACTATTATTGTGTGGGAATCTAGGCCTCTTTGAAGGTCTCTAAGAATTTGCTTTATGAATTTGGTTGCTCCTCTGTTGAGTGTATATATATTTAGAATAGTTAGATTTTTTTTAGTTGAATTGAACCCTTTACCATTATGTAATGATCTTCTTTGTCTTTTTGATCTTTGTAATTTTACATCTGCTTTGTCAGAAACTACAGTTGCAACTTCTGCTTTTCCTATTTTCTATTTGCTTGGTGGATTTTCCTTCATCTCTTTATTTTGAACCTATATGTGTTATTGAATGTGAGATGAGTTTCTTGAAGACAGTGTACCAGTGGGTCTTGGTTCTTTATCCAGCTTGTCTGTTTCTTTTAATTGAGACATTTAGCCCATTTACATTTAGTGTTAGTATTGATATGTGTGTATTTGACTTGTTTATGTGATTGGTTTATAGTGTCACTCATGTATTTAATTCAATGTGGTTTTGTAGTAGCTGGTAATGGTCTTTCTTTTCTATATTTAATACTTCCTTTAGGATCTCTTGTAAGGCAGCACTAGTGGTAACAAATCCCCTCATCAGTTGCTTCTCTGAGAAAGATTTTATTTCTCTTTCACTTATGAAGCTCAGTTTGGATAAACATAAAATTCTGCATTGGAATATCTTCTCTTTAAAAATGTTGAATATTCCTCCCAAATTTTTTTCTGGCTTGTAGGTTTTCAGCTGAGTGATCCACTGTTAGTCTGAAAGACTTCACTTTGTAGATGATCTGGCATTTTTTTCTAGCTATCTTTAACATTCCTTCTTTCATTTCCACTTTGGAGAATCTGATTATTGTGTGTCTAACCAAACAGCCATAAATTTGGTCTCTTTACATAATCTCGTGTTTCTTGGATTTTTTATTTCTTTTTATTTTTTATCTATTCTTGTCTACCTGTATTATTTCAGAAGGGCAGTATTCAAGCTCTGAGATTCTTTCTTTTGCTTGGTCTATTTTGCTACCAATATTTGTGATTGCATTATAAAATTCCTGTAATGTGTTTTTAGCTCTATCAGATCAGTTACATTCTTTTCCTTACTGGCTATTTTATCTATCAGCTCTTGCAATGTTTTATCATAATTTTTAGCTTCCTTGCATTGGGTTACAACATACTCTTTTAACGCAGTGAACTTCATTTTTATCTATATTCTGAATTCTACTTCTGTCATTTCAGCTATCACAGCATCAGCCTGGTTTCAAAACCTTGCTGGAGTGGTGATGTGCTTTTGCAGAGGAAACTGATCATTCTGGCTTTTTGAGTTTTCAGCATTCTTACACTTATTCTTTTTCAATTTTGTGGGCTTCTCTGTCTTTAATCTCTGAGGTTGTTGGTCTTTGCATATTTTTTTTTTCAAAAGTCTGACCACTTTTCCATAAGGCTGCTGTGATAGGCTGGGGGTCCAATCCAGTCTGTAGTCACCTCATATTTTCTAGTATCTGAAGGTATCATCAGTGAAGGAGGTGAAACAGCAAAAATGGCAACCTTTTCCTTTCTCTGTAATCTCTGTCTCAGGGAGGTAAGAACCTGTTGTCATCTTGAATACACCTGTAGGAGGTTGTCGAAAATCCCAGATGGTTTTTTTTTTTTTTTTGCCCAGTCAAGAGGAATGGGATTGGACACCCATTTAACAAAGTAGTTTGGCCAAAATTATGTTGAATAGCTGTGAGGTACTGGGGGTCCACTTCAGTCCCTGATTACCTCAGACGCTCTAAAGCCTGAAGGATGAAACAGCTAAGTCACCCAAATAGCAAAGATAGTGGCCTTCCCCTCTTCCTGGGAGGCTTATCCCAGGAGGTCTGAAACCTCTGTCAGCTGGGGAACACCAGTGGGGGTAGCTGTATAACCTCATTAAGGGGATCCACCTGATGATGAGAAAAAGTGTTGGGAACTGCTTACCAAAGCCATCTGGCCATATTTTCATGGGGCCACTGTGATGTGCTGGGTACTGTTTCACCCCTAGATGTCTTGGCCTCTCCAAATCCTGAAGGTTGGAACTGCTAAGTCACTCAGACACCAAAGATGGTAGCCCACCCATCCTTCTCAGAGTTCCACCTGAGGAGTTTTCAAATTTCTGTAGGCAGGGGAACACTGGTAGGGATGGCTGTAGGCCCCAGCTGAGCGGTCCTGCCCAGTGAGGAGTAATGGCATCAGGGACCCACTTAGAAAAGCTGTCTGAGCCTGATTTTATAGAGCAGCTGAGATGTGTATGGGTACCACTTTTGCCCCAGCCAGCTTGGGCACTCCAAAGCCTGGAGGCTGGAATGACTAAGTCACCCAAACAGCAAAGACAGTTTTTTGCTTTTCCCTCTGGGAGCTCTGTCTCAGGGAGTTTTCAAATCTTGGTTGGCTGGAGAATACAAACAGGGGTGGCTGGAGGCTCCAGTTGGAAAGTCCCACCCAGTGAGATGGAACTGATTTGGGACCTGCTTAAAAAAGTAGTCTGGTCACGTTTTGGTACAGCAGCTGTTCTGTCCTAGGGGATCTCTTCCACTCACAGTTAGCCTGGGTTCTCCAAAGCCTAATGGCTGGAATGGGTAAGTCTCCCAAACAGCAAAGAAGGTGACCTGCCCCTCCCACTGAAAACTCTTTCCCAGAAAGTTTTCAAATGTCCGTTGGCTGGAAAACACTGGTGAAGGTGACTTGAGGCCCCAGTTGGGAGGTTCCACCTAATGAGGAGAAACGAGATTGAGGAAAGATTAAGTAAACAGACTGGCCACACTTTCACAGAGCCTCTGTGCTTGTGCTGAGGTAGCACTTTCACCCCAGTCAGCTAGGGTTTTGCAAAGCTCAAAGGCTGAAATGACTAAGTCACCCAAATACTGTGATTCAGAATCTTTCCTATGGGTATGTATGGAGGTCTAACCTTCTGCTTTGCAGGAGTTGCAGATACTTTTGTTGGGAAGCCAGGAGCTGGAGTACCTAAAGCTCCCAAGTATCTGCATGTGTCTGAGTGTTTTCTTTGTCAAGACTCCATGTAGTTCTGTGTGTCAGACTGATGGCCTTCATGGAGTGGATACAAGAGGGGATCTCCTAATTTAAGGGTTTAAAAGATCCGTAAGAGAAGTGTGGTTTTCCAGGGTCACATATTCACTCACCACTTCCCTGGGTCAGGGAGGTTTCCTCGGTTTTGCATCGCTCCCAGGTGGGCCGTTGTCTTGCCTTGCTTTTCTCCATTCTCCATGGGTCAAGTTGTTTCCTTGATTAGTCCCAATGTGAGTACCTGAATTTTTCAGTTGAAGGTGCTGTATTTATTTGGCCTTTTAGTTCCTCTCCATGAGAGTCACATACCCTAGCTTTTCTAGTTGGCTGTCTTGGCCACCTGTCTCAATAATTCTACTTTAAACACATTTGGATTAGTAAATGTGACTATAATGTAATAACAATCAACTTTATTTAGTTTACAACAAACCTAGTGAAGTAGGTAAAAGAGTTATTTTTCCTTATTTATAGACCAATGAATTACATTCAATAAATTGGAGATCCTTAGTTTCTCTTCAAAAATGCAATTAAGGAATACGTGTTGAGAAATACAAATACAATTCTAAGCTGCTCAACTGACTGCATAGACCTCTCCTTGTCCAAAGGAACCCCAGAGAAACCGTGGAAGCTGAGTTACCAGCCATGAGGGGGATCAGTGGTCAGACATGCCTTATTATATCCCTTCTGTTGCTAACTGCCATTAGGCTGTTTTTTTCTAAAGGCTGAACATAAACCAGACCTTTAAAAAGACTCCACCACTAATTTCAATCAACCCAACTGCCGGACAGCTGCCCATCCCTGTTGCAGTTTTGATACAACAACTGGTCAGCATTCTTTTCTTATAAGAGACTGCCAAATATGGAGTGATTCTGGCCAGTCTATGGAGAATGAGTAGTGAGAGTTTTCATGTCCTCTGCTTCACCTTTTGATGGCAGAGGCCCAAAAGCTCCAATCCCAGATTTTACTAAGCCCATCAGTTTTTAAACATGGGACCCATGAAGGGGCATGGTGGTTTTGATTTGCATTTCCATTATACAACTTTTCGTATACCTGTTGGTCATTTATATGCTATTTTCGAGGACATATTAATTCACTTCCTTAGTCCATTTTTTAATTGTGGTTTCTTTTGCTATTGAGTTATACTAGTTATTTATTAATTTTAGATATTAATCCCCTAGCAGATAATGGCTTGCAAATATTTTCTTGCATTTGTTAGGTTGTCTCTTTATTCTATTGATTGCTTTCTTTGCTGTGCAGAAACTTTTTAGTTTGATATAGAATTGAAATCTTAATATCTGTCAAAGAGACATCAGCACTTCCATGCTCGTTGTAGCAGTATTCACAAAATCTAAGATACAGAAACAATCTAAATGTCCATGAACAGATAAATAGATAAAGTAAATGTCAAATATACATACAGTAAAAAAAAAAAAAAAAATATTCAGCCAAGAAATTCTCTTATAGGTGACAGTATGAATGGGTCTGGAAAACATTGTGCTAAATGAACTAAGTCAGTTACAGAAAAATATATACTATATGTTGCACTTATATGAGATATTTAAATGACTCAAACTCATAGAAACAAAAAGTAGAATAATAGTTAACAGGTGGTGTGAGGAGGGAAAAGTGGAGAATTGCTATTCAAAGTCTATAAAGTTTCAATTATGCAATATGAATAAAGTTGTAGAGGTTTACCATATAAATTTATGCCTGTATTTAACAATACAGTAGATGCTTCACATTTATGAGTACTGCATCTGTGGATTCAACCAAGCAAAGATCAAAAACATTCAAAAACAATAATAATACAACAATAAAATGATATGCACTAAAAATGTAGCATAACAACTGTTTACATACCATTTACATTGCATAAGGTGTTACAAGAAATCTAGAAGGATTATTTAAAGTATACAAAAGGGTATGTATAGGTTATATGCAAATATTATATCATTTTATATAAGAAACTTGAGCATCCACAATTCTGGCATTCACAGATGTAGAGTGGGTAAGGGACCCGAAATCAATTCCCCATAGACACTGAAACTACATTGTACTACATTGTGTACTTAAAAATGTGTTAAAAGGGTAGATTTTATGTTAAGTGTCCTTACCACAATTTTAAACAAAAGAAGAAATAACATAAAAAAGAGTACATTTTTAGTATTTAAAAATAATAAAAGCTGCTATGGAAAAAATAACAGCAAAGTAAGGATAATAGGAAATATTTAGTTAACTAAAGAAAGATAATTAAGGAAAATTTGCTTGATAAAGTAATATTTGAGTAAAGACTTGAAGGCAGGGAGGGAGCTCTTTAGGTACATATCTTATATTTGGGGAAATAATGTTTCAGGCAGAGGAAACTGCAAGTGTTAAGTGCCTGATGTGGAAGCACACACTGTGTTTTCGTTGAACAACAACAAAATCAGTGTGAAAAGCAACTTAGTAAGAGTGGTAACAGTAGTCAGATCACAGAGAGGTTTCCACACCTTTTTACATATTTGGTGTTTACTCAAAACGATATGGGAAGACATTTAAATATCTTAAGCACAGAAGTAATATAATCTGTCCCATGTCTTAAAATGAAAATTCTGGAGGCTGTGTGGAAAATAAAGAGTAGTAGAGACAAGGACAGGAATAGGGAGACCAGATAACTGACTCCTACTTTCTTCCAGGCAAAAAAAAAAAAAAAAAATTATGGTGACATGAACCAGAATAGTAGCAGTAAAAGCAGAGATAAGGGTTGAAATTGGGATACATTCAAAGGCAGAACTTCAGGAACATGCAGATGGATTGAATACAGAGTTTCAGAGAAATAATGACAACCAGGATTACCACCAACGTTTTTGGCCTGAGAAATTGAAAGAAGAACATTTTTATTCCCTAAGAGCCAAAAGACTTTAAAAGGAGGAAGCTCAGGTGGAAACCAGAGTTGACTTTTATTATCTTTAGTAAAAAGTCAAGTAAAGTCAACTTAGTTGATGTTTACATGTGCTGATGTTGAAATGGCTAAGAGACATCCCAGTAAAGATATTGAATACACAGTTTCATAAATAATTTTGAGTTCAGGGGAGAGGAACACACTGAGCATTTAAATATGGTATGGTATTCAATTCCATGGGACTAGATGAGGTCACCTTATAGATGAGGTGACCAAAAACAGTGGCTTTCACTTTTGATCATAAATTATAATCAAAAAGTACATTTTATGTTGTGACCCAGCACATATGAAAAATACTTGTTTACTAAGTACAATGAAATCTTATATTTCCTGTTCTATTCCCCCACTCCTCATCAACCTATTCTGTCCTACAAGATTTATTTTATGACTCATTAATGGATGTCTACCTAGAGTATGAAAAAAAAAAAAGCCACCTACCGAATTCTTGTCAATACAAAGAAAAGATTGTGTCTTGCAGCATTCTTATTTTTAAAGGTAAGGTTGATGTGGTACAACCAGGCAGAAATATCTTTAGCAAGAAAAAGGAGCCTCTAATGAAGTAAGAGAAGAATGGCATCTAGAAGCCAAAAACAAAAATTTCTTAAGAAAGAGAAAGCTATGAACTGTGTCCAATATTATTAATATGCTGAGTAAGGTGGATAATGAGAATCGATCACTGGATATAGCAGCACAGAAACAATGGGTTTCCTTAATTAGAGCAGTTTCATTGTAATGCTGATTACAAGAACCTTATTTGCCTGGGCATAAGACAGAATATTAGGCGAGAAAGTGGGGACAAAGAATGAAGATTCTTTTAGGAAAATTTTATGTAAAGAAGATCAGAGAAATAAAGAGGAAACTGAACAAAAAAACATGGGGAGTCAAGGGAAGTGATCTTTATGGCATGTTGTTGGTTTTTAACATGGAAGACACACACACCCAAAAAAGTCTTTGAATAGGCAAGAAGACATGGCACTTTTGCACAGAATTGATGTATAGTAGTAGGTGGCAAATGAAATTATATGGACACCAATAAAATAAGATGATAAGTGAGAAAGGATGAAAGCATGAAAGGTCTTTTTACATTGATTCTACATTCGCAGTAGGTAGAAAAGCATTTTCATGAGCTGAAAATAGAAGGAGGAAAGATGTTGAAGGTTGAAGCAGAGAGGAGAAACTGTGAAATAGTTATCTAGATTCTAGAACAATGGGCGAGGTAAATGGAGTAGGATTTCTAGACAGCATTAAGGTGCTCCCTTATGGTTAGTGGTTATGTCCATATTCATAATATAACTGTTCATCTACTTTTCTGTTTCCTTTCTCTTACTCTCTCATTCTCCACTTCTTCTTATTATATATTCATATATTCTTGCTACTTCCAAGTGTAATCTTAAAGCATAATTCTATCATGCCATTATCTTATTCTTTTTTTTAAATTTTCTGACATGGATTACAGAATAAACAATAAAAAGATTATTGTCATCTCTTAATTTTCAAGGTTGATCTTTTACTTTTTTGACTATATTCACAGTGCTAGTTCAAACAGGATTACTTACTCTTCATAAAAATGCCACTCATTGGCTGGGCGTGGTGACTCACGCCTGTAATCCCAGCACTTTGGGAGGCCGAGGCGGTCAGATCATGAGTTCAAGAGATTGAGACCATCCTGGCCAATATGGTAAAACCTCATCTCTACTAAAAATACAAAATTAGCCAGGCGTGGTGGCATGTGCCTGTAGTCCCAGCTACTTGGGAGACTGAGGCAGGAAAACTGCTTGAACCCGGGATGTGGAGGTTGCAGTGAGCCAAGATCACGCCACTGCACTCCAGCCTGGTGACAGAGCGAGACTCCGTCTCAAAAAATAAATAAATAAAATTAAAAAATAAGCCAGTCATTATTACCTCCTTTGCTTACAGTGTCTTCTTATTGCTGGACATTTGACTTCTTAATATTAACTATGCCCATTGTCACCTCATATATATTATGCCTCACCGAATTACAAATCTTATTTACTTCTATTTTTATCCTAGCAACATCTGGAGAATAAAAATCAGCATGGATATTGAAACAAATGAGCATAATCTCACAACATTTTGCTTTATGTCTGCAACACCCATCTGTTGCGATTATACATGGGATTTCCTTATTAATGCTGAATATATGATATATAAGTACTGCTTACAACCCAGAGATTCAGGGGAAAGAATACTCCTTAGGGTAAATTATTGATCAGTAGTAGACTGGAAGATAAATTATTCTCCCTTCATATTTAGACAGATTGCTTTACTATGTAATAGTTGATTCAGCCCCCTTCGAAGACAGTCCTGGGTGATTAATTGATTTGTGTTACTCAGCTCAATAGTACACACCTATATCAGTTCTTTCTTCTTTCCTGATTCCGTTTCTGCCTTTTCACTCCTGCTTCCCTGGTACTTTACTACCAAAGTAGTAACACCTATGTTTTTGCCTCACGTTCTGTTTCCTAAAAAACACAGGATAATACAATACCATTATTTGATCTTTACAACAATCGTGTGAAGAAAGATGTATCATTATCTCCATACAATGCATAATCAAACTGGAGTACAGAATGTGTCACCGATTTTCCTAAATTATTCAAAATATTCAAATATTAGAACTGGGTCTCCTGACTACAGCTACACTGCTATTTCTACAATTTCTACTATACATCTTCAAGGCCCACTTTTAGTGCTCTGGATTCTGCAGTAAGTAGTGATCACTTCTCTCCATAGGTCAAAAATAATTGGCTTTTATTTTGCTAAACATGTTTTGAAGCATCAATCTATTTGTTGGTGAGGTTACTACTCCCACTGTATTGTTAACTGGGAGAAATATCTTTATTGCCTATAATGATCAGCACAGTAGACACTAGATTATTGTCTTGAAATAGAGAATGCGTTAGTGTCGAGGAAGTGAAATGAATGAATGAATGAATTAATTAATTAATGGATTAAATGTCCCAGTCTTTTCAACCCTTGACATACACATGTAGAATTCAAATTTTCTTATATTGTTTTCAGAACAAGTAAACTAAAAATGTTTTATCTCAACAATATGAATATTAATCTTCTCAATATATCTCAATATTATTATTAATATTCTCAATATAGCTCAATAATATTAATATTATAAATATTAATGTAACAACATTCATATTAGTAATTTAGGAATCCATTCAAACTGGGATTTTTATTCACTTAGAAGTCCATAAATGCTTCTAAAAATATCTAAGGTCTTAGATTCATTTCTTGGACATTTGTCCTAAGCAATTTATAAAAGGAAGTTTTATCTACAAACATCTTTACTGCCACAAGATTTATAACAATGAAAATTGTGAAAATAGTCCAAATATAAAACAATAAGTGAAGTAAACTAAATATTAATAAAAACAGTCAATTTAATATCATGAAACCAACAAAAATATGTTTGCATAAATTAAAAACTAAAGAAATATAAGGAATATTAAATTTTATACTTTGGAATCACAAGTATGTAAAACAAAAGTACAAGCAGGAGAGACAGAGAAAGATGGTTGTATAGAAGACTTCATTGATCACCAACCCCTTGCAGAATTGCCAAATTTAAAAACCATCTATGCACAAAAAGCGCATTAATAAAAACTACAAATCAGGTGAGCATCCACAGTACCTGATTTTAATGTTGTATCACTGAAATAGACACTAAAAATGGTAGAAAACGTAGACTGGAATCACTGATGCCACCGTTCCCCCTTTGCTCAGCAGCAACCATGGTGTAGAGAGAAAGCTATGCACATGGCAGAGAGAGAGTGCAGTGATTGTGAGAATTTCCATTGAACTCAGTGCTCTCAGTAGAAAGCAAAACCAGAAGAAACTAAACTAAACTAAACAGCATAGTCCCTTTGGTGGTGCCTACAGGGTTGCTTATGTCATCCCATTCATAGCTCCAAGTGGCACAACACACACACACACAGAGATGTCATTTGTTAGTCATGTTGACCATTTTTTCATGTACTTAATGGTCATTTGTATATCCTCTTTGGAGAAATGACTATTCAACTTTTTTGCCCATTTATTCCTCAAGCTGTTTTGTATTTTCTTGTTGCTGAGTTGTAGTTCTTTGCATATTCTGGATATTAACTCTTATCAGATATATGATTTGAAAATATTTTTCCCATTATGTAGGTTGCATTTTTACTTTTGGGTAGTATTTTTAATGCAAAAAATATTTTTAATTTTAAAAAACTTCAATTGATCTATTTTTTCTTCTTTCACCTGTGCTTTCGGTATCATATTTCAGAAATTATTGCCAAATCCAATGTTACAAAGATTTCCCTTTTTGTCTTTTCCTGAGGGTTTTATGCCCTTAGCTCTTACATTTAGGCATTTGATCAATTTTGAGTTAATTTTTGTACATGGTGTAAGGTAAGTATCAGACATGATCCTTTTTCATATAGATATCCAGCTTTCCCATCACCATTTGTTTTCTCAACTCAATGACTTTGTCTAAAATCATTTGCCCATGAAGGCAAAAGTTTATTTCTGGGCTTACTATTTTCTTCTATTGGTTTATTCTATAAATGGAATATTTCTTTTTCCTTCAAATTTATATATTGAAATTCTAACTCCCAATGTAATGAAATTAGTTGGTGGGGCATTTAGAAAGTAATTGTATCATGAAGCTCGAGCCCTCGTGAATGATATTGGGGCATTAGAAGAAAAGGTTATAAGAAAAATAGTGAGAAGACTAGCTTGCTCTTCACCCCCCATTTCTCCTCTCTCTCTCTTTCTCTCTCTCTGTCTGTCATGTAGGATACAAGAAGAGCCGCCTCTCTGCAAATTTAGAAGTGTGTCCTCCTAAGATACCAGTTTTGCTGGCACCTTGATATTGGGCTTCACAACCTTCAGACATATAACTAATAAATTTCAGTCATTTAAGTCACCCAGTCTATAGTATTTTGTTACAACAGTCTGACAGACTAAGACAGAAATTGGTACCGAGAAATGAGCTGCTGCTGTATTAAACACCTAAAAATGCCTTTGGAACTGGGTAATGTATAGAGGCTGGAAGAGTTTTGAAGTACATGCTAAAAATACCCAAGTCTCCAAAGAGACTTTTAAAGGTGATTATAGTGAGGGATCAGAAAGAAAGAGGAGAGCTGTAGATAAAGCATTTATCTTCTTAGAGAATACATAAATAATAGCATACAGGATTTTTGTGGAACTGTGGATGGTAAAAAGCCATCCTAATGAGGTTCACATGAAAAGGAGAACAACTGGACAATGGAGGAAAAGCAATACTTGTTATAAAGTAGCAAAGAACTTGGCTAAATTGTGTTTGAGTTCTAATGTTTTTTGAAAGATAAAACTGATGAGCAATGAAGTTCAATATTTATCTGAGGAGATTTCTAAGTGAAGTGTTGAACGAGCAGTCTGTTTTTCCTGACTGATTGTAGTAATATATGAGAAAAGAGAAATAAATTAGATTGAAAATTATTTTTTATATTTAAATTTGTTTTCTTTTTAAGTTCCCAGGTACACATGCAGGATGTGCAGGTTTGTTACATATGTAAACATGCGCCATGGTGATTTGCTGCACCTATGAATCCCATCATCTAGGTATTAAGCCTGGCATGAATTAGCTATTTTTTCTGATGCTCTTCCGCCTACCCTCCCTCAACTGGCCTCAGTTTGTGTTGTTCCCCTCCCTGTGTCCATGTGTTCTCATTGTTCAGCTCCCACTTATAAGCGAGAACATGCAGTGTTTGGTTGTCTGTTCCTGCATCAGCTTGCTGAGGATAAGGGCTTCCAGCTCCATCCATGTCCCTGAAAAGGACATGATCTCATTCCTTCTTGTGACCACATAGTATTCCATTGTGTATATGTACCACATTTTCTTCGTCCAGTCTATCATTCATGGGCATTTGGGTTGATTCCATTTCTTTGATATTGTGAATAGTGCTGCAGTGAACATACATATGCATGTACCTTTATAACAGAATAATTTACATTCCTTTGGGTATATACCCTGTAATGAGACTACTGGGTCAAATGGTATTTTTGATTCTAAATCTTTGAGGAATTGCCACACTATCTACCACAGTGGTTGAACTGATTTACATTCGCACTAACAGTGTGAGAGAATTCCTATTTCCCTGCAACCTCACCAACATATGTTGTTTCCTGACTATTTAATAATCATGATTCTAACTAGCATGAAATGATATTTCATCGTGGTTTTAACTTGCATTTTTCTAATGATCAGTGAAGTGGAGGTTTTTTCATGTATTTGTTGGTCACATAAATGTTTTCCTTTGAGGAAGTGTCTGTTCATGTCTTCTGTCCACATTTTAGCGGAGTTTTTTTTTTTTTTTTGGTAAATTTGCTTAAGTTTCCCGTAGATTCTGGATATTAGAGCTTTGTCAGATAGACTGCAAAAATTTTCTTCCATTCTGTAGGTTGTCTGTACTCTCTGATGATAGTTTCTTTTGCTGCACAGAAGATCTTTAGTTTAATTAGATCCCATTTGTCAATTTTTGCTTTCATTGCAATTGCTTTTGATAATTTCTTCACAAAATCTTTGCCCGTGCCTATGTCTTGAATGGTATTGCCTATATTTTCTTCCAGGGTTTTATAATTTTGGGTATTACATTTAAGTCTTTAATCCACCTTGATTTAGTATTTCTATAAGTTGTGAGGAAGGGGTCCAGTTTCAATTTTATGCATATAGCTAGCCAGTTTTCTTAGCACCATTTATTAAATAGGGAATCCCTTCCCCATTGCTGGTTTTTGCCAGTTTTTTTGAGGTTCATTTGGTTGTAGACGCATGGTTTTATTTCTGAGTTCTCTATTCTGTTACATTGGTCTGTAAGCCTGTTTTTGTACCAGTACCATACTGTTTTGATTACTATAGTCTTGTAGTATAATTTGAAGTCAGGTAGTGTGATATCTCCAGCTTTATTCTTTTTGCTTAAGATTGTTGTGTGGCTATATGGGCTCTTTTTCTTTTTCTTTTTTTTTTTGGTTCCATATGAATTTTAAGATAGTTTTTTCTAATATTTTGAAGAATTTCAATGCTAGTTTAATGGAAATAGCATTGAATACATAAATTGCTTTGGGCAGTATGGCCATTTTCATGATATTGATTCTTCCTATCTGTGAACATGGAATGTTTTTCACTGTTTTGTTTCCTCTCTGATTTCTTGAGCAGTGATTTGTAGTTCTTCTTGAAGAAGTCCCTCACTTCCCTTGTGAGCTGTATTCCTAGGTATTTTTTTTTTTTGTGGCAATTGTAAATGAAAGTTTATTCTCAATTTGTCTGGTTGTTTGTTGTTAATAAATAGAAATGCTTGTGATTCCTGCACATTGATTTTATATCCTGAGACTTTGATGACGTTGCTTATTGAAGCTCTTGAAGAATGACAGTGGATTATCATAAGCTTAACCAAGTGGTGACTCCAATTGCAGCTGCTGTACCAGAGGTGGTTTCATTGCTTGAGCAAATTAACACATCCCCTGATATCTGGTATGCAGCCATTGACTTGGCAAATGCCTATTTCTCTATTCTTGCCCATAAGTCCCACCAGAAGCAATTTGCTTTCAGCTAACAAGGCCAGCAAGGTACATTTACTGTCTTAAGGGGTATATCAACTCTCCAGCTTTGTGTCATAATCTTATTCAGAGAAATCTTGATCACTTTTTGCTTCTGCAAGATTTCACACTGGCCCATTACATTGATGACATTATGCTGATTGGATCCATTGAGCAAGAAATAGCAAACACTCTGGACTTATTGGTGAGACATTTGCATGCAAGAGAATGGGAAATAAATCCAACTAAAATTCAGGGGCCTTCTACCTCAGTAAAATTTCTGGGGGTTTAGGGGTGTGGGGAGATATTTCTTCTAAGGTGAAGAATAAGTTGCTGCATTTGGCCCCTCCTACAACCAAGAAAGGGGCACAATCTAATCAGCTGCTAGCGTAACTAGAATATAAGCAGGCAGGAAAATGTGAAAAGAGAGACTGGCCTAGCCTCCCAGCCTACATCTTTCTCCCATGCTGGATGCTTCCTGCCCTCAAACATTAGACTCTTTCTTCAGTTTTGGAACTCGGACTGGCTCACCTTGCTCCTCAGTCCGCAGATGGTCTATTGTGGGACTTTGTGATAATGCGAGTTAATTATATATATATATATATTCCATTAGTTCTGTCCCTCTAGAGAACCCTGATACATCAGCTTAAGAAGCTTTTGGGCTGAGTTGATGGGATTTTCTAGGTATAGAATCATTTCATCTGCAAAAAAGACAATTTGACTTTTAAGTATAAAAGAACCAATGACTGAACACAGTGGCTCAAGTCTGTAATCTCAGCACTTTGGGAAGCCAAGGCAGGAGGATTGCTTGATGCCAAGAGTTCAAAATTAGCATAAACAACATAATGAGATCCCATCTTTATAATAAAAAATATATTAAAAATAGCTGGGCATGGTGACACATGTCTGTAGTTCCAGCTACTTGGAAGGCTGAGGCAGGTGAATTGCTTGAGCCTAGGAATTCAAGGCTGCAATACAGTTTGATTGTGCCACTGCACTTCTGCCTGAGCAACAGACAGAGACTCCATCTCTAAAAAAAAAAAAAAAATATATATATATATATAATTAAAAATAAATAAATAAGCCAAGACTTGAAGAAGTATAACGTTTTCAACCTGTTCATATTGCAAAAAATGAGAAAACATGTTATAAAACGTGTTATAGAGCACTGAAGGTGTGACAAAGAAAACATTTGATAAGGAGATTGAGATAGATGGATGTGAACCATGGAATTAATCAACCACCCCAGCAAGAAAACTGCTAGTTTGAAGCACAGATTCAATCAGTCAACTAAAATTACCCAGGAATAGATATCTGATTATACCATCAGAATCACTGCCAGCTGGAAATAAAAAATTAAAAAAAAGAGAAAATGTGATAAAATTAAAAAGGCTGAAACTGTGTGCTAACTTCCAAGAAAAAGAGGACCTTTAAAGTAATTCAATGAGCTATAAAGCAGATAGTGCCCAACAGAAGCTCAGGGAGTAGGGACACTCCATGCCATAGGGATAGGGCCATCCAGTAGAGCCTGTGGAGGCAATCTCCGCATGGCAGAGTGTCAGCATAGGCAGAACCCTGACAGAAAGCCCCATCATGGCCATAGGTCAGGCACTGCAGAGAGCCATGACGTAGGCAGTGCCCCGCTGAGCCATGAGGGCGACATTGCTACCTACTGGGTCCAGAAGGCAGAGCATTGGGACAAAAAAATATTTTTCTCCACCCTTAAGATTGTACAGAATTTGCCTAGTTAGGTTTTGGATGTGCTTGGACTCATAATCTTTTTCTTCTTTCCTGTTTTTCCTTTTTAGAATGAGAATGTCTATTCCCTGCCTCTCCCACCATTGATTTAGAACCATAGAACTTTTTTAGTTTGACAGACTTACAGATAGAGAGGAATTTTGTCTAAGGATGAAACTCTTACTCACATCTGATTAGATGATATTTATATGAAATTGAGAACTTTAGATTTTAGAATTGATGCTGCAATGAGTTAACAGTCTTAGAAATGTTAGAATGAAAGGAATTAATTTGACTTGTGATAAAAAGCATTTGGTGAGGGGCAGGGGTAGAATGCTGTGGACTAAATGTTGTTTTTCTCACAAAATTTATGTTAAAACCCTTAGCCCCAATGTGAATAGAGGAAGGGTCTTTGGGAGTTAATTAGGTTGTGAAAGTGAAGCCCTTATGGGTGGGAATAGTCCGTTTATAAGAAGAGGCATGAGAGAGTTTTCTCTCCCTCTCTCTCAACCATCATTTTGATTGGGATTTCATTGACTTTGTACATCAGCTTTGGATACTCTACACATCTTAACAGTATTGTTTTTGAATTTATGAAAACAAGATTTATTTCCATTTATCAATATATCATTTAATTTCAGCAAATTTTTTCGTTTATGCCATAGAAGTATTTTGCCTCCTTGACTAAGTTATTTCTAAGTATTTATTCCCTTTGATGTCGTTGTAAATAAAATTGTTTTCTTAATTTTTATTTCAAATTTTTCAATGTTAGTGTATAGAAAGGCAAGTAGATTTTTGTTGATTTTGTATCCTGCAGCTTTTCTAAATTTATTATTTTTAAAAAACTGTATGTGTGTGTGTGTGTGTAGTCTTTTCCAGTCACAATGCAATGAATAGAAGTCAACAGCTGATTGTAAATGGAAAACATATGTTGTATGATTTAAATGTTTTTGAATTTATTGAGACTATTTGGCGGGGGCCTAAATATATGGCCTCTCCTTGAAAACAGTCAATGTGTATGTGAAAAAATAATGTACTTTGCTGTTGTTGAGTGGAGTGCTCTCTATAAAACTCAATCTATATTGATCTAATTGATCTAAAAATCAAATGATTTTTCTTTTTTTCTCTTTCTCTTCACCTCCTGCATGTTCCTGATGTAGTTTGCATGCTCATCACCTGTACATCCCATGTTAAAATGTGATCCCTAATTTAGGAGGTAGGGCATAGTGGGGAAAGTTTGAGTCATGGAGGTAAGTTTCTCATGAATGGTTTGGAGCCCTTCTCACCGTAATGAGTGAATTCTCACTCTATAATGTCATGTGAAAGCTGGTGTTGAAATAGCCTGATACTTCCTCTCTTCCTCTCTCACCATGTGACATGCTTGCTCTCCCTACACCTCCTACCATGATAGTAAGCTTCCTGAAGCCCTCACCAGAAGCAAATGCCAGCAGTATGCTTCTTGTATAATCTGCAGAATGGTCAGCCAAAATAAACCTTTTTTTCTTTATAAATAACCCCAGCATTAAATACTACTTTACAGCAATGTAAAACAGACTGACATACCACAAGATATATTTTGGTCTGCTTGATGATGTTTTACATCTCTCTTCCCTCCTATTCACTGAACTTTTTTCTTCTCATACTCGATCATTTCTAAAGACTATCATTCAAATTGTATGATTGTTTCTTTTCCCTGTTTGAGTTTGCTGTTTAAACCCCCTGGTGAATTTTATAATTGAGTTCGTGCCTTTTGCAGCTCCAGATGTAGTTAGGTTTTTTAAATAATTTCTATCGTGTTGTGAATATTTTTCATACATAGTTTTCTGATTTCCTTTTATGTTTAGTGTATGTTTCATTTTAACTATGTGAGTATATTAAGAAAGTAGTTTTAAAGTTGCTTATTTTAATTCCAATTCACGTCTTCTTTTAGGGAAGCTGCCTTTTTTAGTTTATGTTGCTCCTTTAAATGGGTCATGTTTCTGTCTTCTACCTGTAATGTCTTGCCCTCAGGCATATGTGGATTTGCAGTTCTCCTGTAGGTTTTACGTGCCATGGAACTGGCCCTGTCTTTTGAAGCTTCTGTCAACTGAAGATAGAATTTATACTTAATGTTCTTCATATGATCTTTGATGGAGATCATATTCCCATAATATATCAGAGTCATGCAGAGAATAATCTTTTAGGTAACCCATAGATGGGTCAGAATGTTGCAAACATGTTCCACTCTGCTACTTCTGCCTAACCAAAGGAACACATGGTTGCCTCATTTTCTGCTGATTACACTACTACGCCAGGAACGAGATGAAGCAAGAGTGAATAAAAATACCACAGAATTTTCTAACATACTGAATGTGTCTCTTTCTTGACTGTGCATTCAATTGGTGGTTATCATTCTTTAACTGGTTGCAGAATTTCTGTAATATTATTTTAGTCAGTCTATAGCTGTTTTCTTAATGTTTTCATGGGGGAATGATGAACTGTGACTTCCTAGACTGTACCTTTTAGACATCACTTTCAAAGGCATATTTTAAGATCTAAGAAGTGCTTAGCATGACTCTCATCTTTTCAAATACATTGAATATATTAACTTAAGGCAAAAATTAGCATATTTAGAAATGGTTTAAAAAGGAGAAAATATGAGAGCATTCTCAAGAAACTTACTACTATGCAGACATCTGGAATTTTAAAAAAGTTATCCCCCGCCTTGGCCTCCCAAAGTGCTGGAATTACAGGCATGAGCCACCACACCAGGCCTAAAGTTTTAATGTGGTTGTTTGGTTTTATGTTTGTTAATTTCTTTTAGTTTCTTACAGATGCTAAATGTTAGGCCTTTGTCAGTTGCATAGTTTACAAACATTTACTCTCATTCTGTAGGTTGTCTGTTTACTCTGCTGATAGTTTCTTTTGCTGTACTGAAGTTCTTTAATTAGGTCCCATTTGTCATTTTTTGTTGTTGTTGCAATTACTTTTCATGTCATTGTTATGACATCTTTGCTGGGTCCTATGTCCAGAATGATATTTCCTAAGTTATCTTCCAGGGTTTTTAAAGTTTTAGATTTTACATTTAAACATGTAATCCATCCTCAGTTGATTTTTCTATATGGTGTAAGGAAGGAGGTCTTGTTTCAGTCTTCTACACATTGTTAGCTAATTTATCCCAGCACCATTTATTGAATAGGAAGTCCTTTTTCCATTGCTTAATTTTGGAAACTTTCTCAAAGATCAGATGGTAGTAGTTGTATAGTATTATTTCTGGGCTGTCTATTCTTTTATTGATCTATGTATCTGTTTTTATAGCAGAAGTATGCTGTTGTGATTACTGTAGCCTTGCAATATTGTTTGAAATCAGGTAATGTGACACATCCAACTTTGTGCTTAGGATTGCTGTGGCTATTTGGGCTTTTTTTTTTTTTTTTTTGATTCCACAAGAATTTTTTTAAGTCTTTTTTTTGTAATTCTGTGAAGAATTCAATTTGTAGTTTGAAAAAGATACTATTGAATCTGTAAATTGCTTTGGGCAGTAAAGCCATTTTAACAATATTGATTCTGTCTTTCATGAGCATAAAAAGTCTTTCCATTCATTTGTGACGTCTCTGATTTTTTGAGCAGTATTAGGTAATTTTCATTGTGGAGATCTGTTACCTCTCTGATTAGCTGTATTCCTAGGTATTTCATTTTTCTCATTGTGAATGGGATTGCATTCTTCATTTGGCTCTCAGCTTGGATGTTGGTGGTATATAGAAGTGCAACTGATTTTCGTACATTGCTCTTGTATCATTTAACTTTGCTTACATTGTTTATCACATCAAGAAACTTTTGGGCAGAGGCTATGGGGTTTTCTAGGGATAGAATAATATAATCTAAAAGAAAAAGGATAGTTGGACTTCCTTTCTTTCTATTTCAATATCTATTATTTCTTTCTCTTACCTAATTTCTCTGGCTAGGACTTCCAGTAAAATGTTTGAGTGGTGAGAGAGAGCATTAGTGTCTTGGCTTGCTTCTCAAGAGAATGTTTCCAACTTTTGTCTATTCAGTGTGATGTGTGCCATGGATTTATCATAGATAAATGTTATTATTTTGAAGTACGTTCTTTTAATTATTTTGAAGTACAGTGTCTAGTTTGTTGAAGATTTTTAACAAGTAAAGAGTTGAATTTTATCTAAAACCTTTTCTGAATCTATTGAGATGATCATGTAGTATTTGTTTTTAGTTCTATTTATGGGATGAATTAAATTTATTTATTTACATATGTTAAAACAACCTTGCATCTCAGGGGTAAAAAACAACTTGATCATGGTGGATAAACTTGATCAAGTTTAAACTTGATGTGCTGTTTAGTTTGGTTTGCTAGTAATTTGATAAATATTTTTGCATCTATTATTCTTCAAATATATTGGCCTGATATGTGTGTGTGTGTGTGTGTTCCAGGTTTTGTTATCAGGATGTCCCTGGCCTCATAGAATGAGTTAGAGAGGAATGTCTCTTCCTCAAGTTTTTTGGAACATTTTCAATAGAAATGGACCTTCTCTTCTTTGTACATCTAGAATAATTTGTCTATGAATTTGTCTGCTCCTGGGCTTTTTCTTTTGGTAGACTTTTTATTACTGATTCAATTTTGGAACTCATTATTGATCTGCTCAAGAATTCAATTTACTCATGGTTTAATCTAGGAAGGTTGTGTGCTTCCAGGAATTCATCCATTTTTTCTAGGTTTTTTTTTTTAGCTTATGTTCATAGAGATGAAAGGAAGAAAATCGAGAATGTGCCAACTTCTAAATCCATGGATTATTCATGCTCATAATGTAGAAGATGTACAAACAATCTCTAGACAAGTAATTTTCAGACAGCATATGTTTTCCTGAAAATTCTCAGGCAAAAATGTAAAGACTACCAAGCAAGATGAGCTCTTTCAAATAGCCTTTCTAAAATTGTGAATGAAGTTCTAAAATTTAAACTCACAATAGGGTTTCTCCAACAGCTTGATTTTCTTCTTCTATGTGTATCTGTAAATAGAATTATAGATAAATGCTTTAATGTGACTAAATCCCTTTGACAACTTTTCAAAATGTTATAAAGTGTGTGTGTGTGTGTGTGTGTGTGTGTGCACATGTGCACGTGTGCATGCATGCGTCAGAGGGGAATAAAGAAGAATAGAGAGAGAGAGAGGAATAACAATCCAGTACCATATCTGATTGTAATTGTCTATAATATACATTATCTTTATTTTCTAAGGTGTTGTGTTTTTTAACTATTATAAGACTATGTATAGGCCCTTAGCCAAATTTTGTGTGCAGAGTATGGTAGTAGAAATTTATAGATATAAAGATGCCCATTTTATAGAGTGAAATGCTAAAAATTATTTACTTAGTAGCAGAACTATTGTTAGAATACAGATTTTCTCCATTTTAATCTTGACCTTTTCACCTACCAATGGATCATTTGTTGCTTTCCTTGTATCATGAAATATGTCTTTTTAAAGTAGATATTGGTACAACCAGGAAGAACTGAGTTTAAGGAGGAATATATTGCTTACACCCAAAAATCTTGAATTTCAAAAGACAATAATATCTGGTGGCAAGTACTAGTATCTCCGTGGTTTTGTTTCTGTGATATTATGCTTAGTTAGTTGAAGATGACTAAAATAATATAATCTCCATAATTTTAACTGACTGAAGTCTTGCAGAATAAATTAAGAGTGTTTTTAGTATTATTCAAGAGATTTTAGTGCATGATCAAGTGAAATCAATGGGTAGATGTACTAAGATAGTAACGCCTGACTTTAAAGGACCAGCACTTCAACTTTTATTTTATTTTCTATATTGTTGCATCAGAGTGCCTTAATATTTCTGCCAAATGGAAATTATTGGTTAGAATTTCAATTCTAACTATATGATGAATGATCAAATCATATGAAAGTCATTAGGTCAAAATATTATAACAGATAGGAGCAATTCCATGTCTAGCTCTAGTCAAGTCTTTGGCAGATCTGTCATTTTAGTTCAATAGAAAAAAATATAGAAATTATTTTTTATGTAGCAGTTTTTGACAATTTGAAATTGGGGATCCACGTGGATTTCACTATTCATAGTATATATGTCACATTTTTACTCCTGGTTGTTGGCAATGCTTGTCAGTTATAGCCCTATGATTTTACTGCATGCACATTTTGATACAAAATGTAGACGGTGATACTGGTTGTTGTGGTGATACTGTTGGTGGTCGAATATTGTTGCTATTGTTCCTCATATGAGGAATATGTAATATAAAATGTTTAATGGACTATTTTTTTCTTTAGAGATTTTAAATAACACACTATAATTTTCGTTCTGAAAATAACTGTCCTTTAATTTTTTCTTAATTTATTAAAAATATTTTATAGTTTTACCTGGATGCTAAATTTGGATAAGCTAATTTATAGAAAGAGTATGTGTGGTATCTAAATGCCAAGAACAACTTCAAATATATGATGTGTTTGGTTGAGTGCCAAAATTGCAATGTGCCAATTTTCTATGAAATAATATACGTTCATGTGTGGGGTTGGGGGGATGATACATTTAAGATGCCTCTTTTCTTCTAAGTACATTTATGTGAAAATTGTTGTTGGAGATAGCAATCTTAGTTTCCTGTCATCTTGAATGAGTAGTGGTCTATTATTCAGATATACAATGTAGAAAAGAGGCCATTCCACAACCCAAATATAGTTCGATGAGCTGCAGTATGATTGGTTAACACATCAAACATAAAAGCCTTTTATGCATTGATTTCTCTACATTCCCTGCAATAATTTATCTAATTTGTTTGATTGATTGACTCTTTGTATTGCAGTATGCATTTATTCAATAAAGTACCTACATCATAAAATCAATATATAGTTGCATTCCTGCATTAAGTACCATTTTAGAAAGTGTGATTGAATTTCCACAGAAATTAATAAATGTGATAGATGCATTTATTATTTGGATTAGACAGAAAATAAGAAAAAGTCATGTAAGTGTGTCTTTTTTATTATAAAAATATATATTTTTTATTTTGAAGCTCTTATTAGCCCTTAAATTTTATAAATTTTATATAAGGTAGTTTTCAAGAGCACAGTATCTAGGTGATAAAAGTTAATTATTAGTATTTTGCACCAAATAGGTCAAAAATTATACACAGTTTTTCAACTGAATCGGGAGTTGGTGCCCTTAACCTTTATGTTGTTCAAAGGCACATATACATATGTATATGTACACACATGCAAACACACACACACACACACACATACATAGATGGAGAGTGGGAGAGAGAAAGAGATAAATTTTCAGAAATTGACTCAAGCAATTATGGGGTCTGGCAAGTCTGAAATCTGTAAGGCCTGTCAGCAAGCTGGCAAAGGAGACAAGATTTTCAAATTAATGTTGAGGCAGAATTTCTTCTTCTCCAGGACAGCTCAGTTTTAGCTCTTAATACCTCCAACTAATTGTATGAGACCCACTCGTGTTATTAAGAGTAGTATACTGTGCTTAAATTTAACTGATTACAAAAGTTAATCACATCTACGAAAGATAGGTTGTGCAATTTGGCACCAAAGCCTGGCTAATATGACATAAAAATTAATCATCAGCGCATCATTTAAATAAAATAGATCATTGTTTTCCTTTTCCCTTTTTAAAAAGTCAGTTATTAGTTATCAGTACATTGTGTAAAAATAATATTAAGTATATGGTTATATACTTAATATATAAGAAAATACCTCATTGGAACAACTGACTGGTATTTGGCTAAGTTGTTACATTCTGGATTACTTAATAACTAGCCTACAAATAGAAGCTATTAATTTTACATCACATAAAAGTAGATTTATCAACCTCTTTTTGGGGTCAGATGGATAGATCAACACATATTTTAATAATCTCTTTTAATCACTGATAATAACACTGGGATGTAAGGTTATTTCATTTTTTTAAACAAATTCCCTACTCAAACTATTTACAATCTTATTTCTATAATGATATAATTGAAATTTTACCCAGTGGTTTATATAGTTTTGCATTTGATAGCTTTTTATATTTGAAACACATTAGAAATTAATGATAAATCAGCCACAAAATCAGCCACAAAATATTACAGTTGTAATTTGTAAGCAAAGTAATATTTTAATTATCAAAATTAGTTGGATAATTGTTTTAGCATTTTTATATTAAAATACCTCCTAAATGGTTGACTTCATAGTTGATTTTGAATAGAAATTTACATGTAAATTTTCAAATGCAGTTTTTGAAAAATATATTATAAAATACACTTTTTGGGAAATGAATTTCCAGATAACTTCACATCTTGGAATCCAAAACATCAGAACTTCTCCTTGCTCACTCATGACCAGAGATTAATAAACCTTGTTGTTACCCCTATTTTTATCAGTTGTGTTGGATAAACATTTACATTTATAAACAATATCACACTTCCTACGGAGATTATGATCTTGATATTTTGGCTTATCCTTCATTGGTTCACACATAATCTTTGAATTGGGTGATATCACATATTTTTATTATATATTAGTGTAATAATCTTCCCTATTTTACTTTCAATCTTTCAAAGCTTTTGTTGCTTTTTCCAAATACTATTCATTTACGCCAGTGTTTCTGAAAATTGCACACGCATCTAAATCAGTTGGAAGTCTTGTTAAAACACAGATTGCTGCACCCCACTCTAAAGCTTCTGATTTACTAAATGCAGGGTGAAGCCGCAAAGTTTGCTTCTCTAGTGAGCTTCCATATGATATTGATATTACTGATCTGGGAACCACAAGTTGAAAAACTATAATTTAGCCTTCCTGTTTCTTGAACTCCATGTTTTATGTCTGGTAAATGGGGAAAAGCTGAGAACACTAAAAAGGAATGAGAAAACATGAGAAAATTTTCTAGATCACTGATTTTCAATCTTAGCTACATGTTAGAAATACTTACATAGCTTTAAAAAATAAGGATGCCTGGATACCTCTTTCAGAGATTTTGAGATTTTTTAATTAATTAATTTTTTATTATACTTTAAGTTCCGGGAAACATGTGCAGAACGTGCTGGTTTGTTACATAGGTAATACAGGTGCCATGGTGGCTTGCTGCACCCATCAACTCGTCCTCTAGGTTTTAAGCCCCATATGCATTAGGTATCTGTCCTATTGTTCTCCCTCTCCTTGACCCCCACCCCCAGAAAGGTCCCAGTGTGTGATGTCCCCTCTCTGTGTCCATGTGTTCTCTTTTTTCAACTCCCATTTATGAGTAAGAACATGAAGTTTTGGTTTTCTGTTCCTGTGTTAGTTTACTGAGAACGATGGTTTCCAGCTTCATCCCTGTCCCTGCAAAGGACATTAACTCATTCTTTTTTATGGTTGCATAGTATTCCATGTTATATATGTGCCACATTTTCTTTATCCAGTCTATCATTGATGGACATTTGGGTTGGTTCCAAGTCTTTGCTATTGTAAATAGTGCTGCAATAGACATACATGTACATGTGTCTTTATAGTAGAATAATTTATAATCCTTTGGGTATATACCCAGTAATGGGATTGCTGGGTCAACTGGTATTTCTGGATCTAGATCCTTGAGGAATTGCCACACTGCCTTCCACAATCGTTGAACTAATTTACACTTCCACCAACAGTGCAAAAGCTTTCCATTTCTCCACACCATCTCCAGCATCTGTTGTTTTCTGACTTTTTCATGATCATCATTCGAACTGGCATGAGATGATATCTCATTGTGGTTTTTATTTTTGTTTCTCTAATCACCAGTGATGACGAACTTTTATTCATATGATTGTTGGCCACATAAATGTCTTCTTTTGAGAAGTGTCTGTACATATCCTTTGCCCACTTTTTGATGGAGTTGTTTTTTTTTTTTTCTTGTACATTTTTTTATGCTTCTTGTAGGTTCTGGATATTAGCCCCTTGTCAGATGGATAGATTGCAAACTTTTCTCCCATTCTGTAGGTTGCCTATGCAATCAAAATATCCCAAAATAATAAGAGCTGTTTATGACAAACCCATAGCCAATATCATACTGAATGGAAAAAGCTGGAAGCATTCTGTTTGAAAATTGGCACAAGACAAGGATGCAGTCTCTCACCACTCCTATTCAATATAGTATTGGAAGTTCTGGTCAGGGCTATCAGGCAAGAGGAAAAAAATAGAGTATTCAAATAGGAAGAGAGGAAGTCAAATTGTCTCTGTTTGTAGATGACATGATTGTTTATTTAGAAAACCCCATTGTCTCAGCCCCAAAACTCCTTAAGCTGATAAGAAATTTCAACAAAGTCTCAGGATACAAAATCAATGTGCAAAAATCACAGGCATTCTTAAATGCCAATAATAGAAAAACAGAGCCAAATCATGAGTGAACTCCCATTCACAATTGCTACAAAAGAATAAAATACCTAGGAATACAACTTACAAGGGATGTGAAGGACCGCTTCAAGAACTACAAACCACTGCTCAAGGAAATAAGAGAGGACATAAACAAATTTTAAAAATTCCATGCTCATGGATAGGAAGAATCAAAATCAAGATAATGGCCCTACTGCCCAAGGTAATTCATAGATTCAATGCTATTCCCATCAAGCTACTATTGACTTTCTTCACAGAACTCGAAAAAACTAGGGAACCAAAAAATACCCCTATACTCAAACAAACCTAAGCAAAAAGAACACAGCTGGAAGCATCACACTGCCTGACTTCAAAGTATACTACAAGGCTACAGAAACCAAAACATCACGGTAATAGTACCAAAACAGATATGTAAGCCAGTGGAACAGAACGGAAGCCACAGAAATAACACCACACATCTCCAACCACCTGGTCTTCTGACAAAAACAAGCAATGGGGAAAAAATTTCTTTTTTAATAAATGGTGCTGGGAAAACTGGCTAGCCATATGCAGAAAACTGAAACTGGACTCCTTCCTAACACCTTATAAAAAAAATTAACTCAAAATGAATTAAAGAATTAAATGTAAAACCTCAAACCATAAAAAACCTTGAAAAAAATATGAGACAGTACCATTCAGGACATAGGCATGGGCAAAGACTTCATGACTGAAACACCAAAAGCAATTGTAACCAAAGCCAACGTTGATGAATGAGATCGAATTAGACTAAAGAGCTTCTGCATAGCAAAATAAACTATCATCAGAGTGAACATGCATTTGAATTTTTTAAGTTCTTTGAGTACTTCTGATATAAAGCCAAAATTGAAATCCTATCTTCTATATCAACAGAGATTACAACTAACTCTTCTTACTATTAGATAGAAATGACAATGGGGTAAATCACATTTTTTTTGAGAGAAGACTTTTCTAGAAATATTCACATTCTTTGAAAAATATTTAACCAAATAATTTGATATTATGTGTAGAATTATTTAAGCTTTGAAGTCAGAAAGACTCTTTATTCATTCATGCAATGTATTTTTGAGATTGTCAGTTTTTAAGGTTCAGTTGTAGAACTAAATCTCAAAAAGAAAACAGCGTAGTAACAATGTTTGCAAAAGAACTGCTACTCTTATCAGAATATTCTATCTTTATTCACTCTAGCTGGTAGACACCAACAAACTTTAGTTTCCATAAATAACCTGGAAAGTAGAATTTTCAGGTCCTGGTAGAAACTACTATTAACTAGGGCTTCAACAAGAAATAAAAAATTAGCATGAAGAACATCAGTTACCTGAATATGAACATATATGAATGAACTATTTTTTTCATCTTGGACTGCTAAAACTCCTATTTTTAAACGTAAAATTTTAATAGTTTTGAGGAACAGGTGGTTTTTGACTACATGGATAAGTTCTTTAATGGTAATTTCTGAGACTTTGGTGCACCTGTCACAAGAGTGTGTACACTGTACCCAAGGGGTAGTCTTTTATCCCTCAGCACTCTTCCCCACATTTCCTTGAGTCCCTAAAGTCCACTATATCATTCTTATGCCTTTGCATCCTCATAGCTTAGCTCCCAATTATAAGTGAGAGCAGATAATATTTGGATTTTGATCCCTGAGTTACTTCACTTAGAATAATGGCCTCCAGTTCCATCCAAGTTGATGCAAAAGTCATTATTTCATTCTTTTTTATGGCTGAGTAGTATTTCATGTTGTATATCTATCACATTTTCTTTATCCACTCATTTGTTGATGGGTATTTAAGGTGGTTCCATATTTTTGTAATTAGGAATTGTCCTGCTATAAACATGCATGTGCAAGTGTCTTTTTCATGTAATGACTTCTTTTCCTCAGGGTGGATACACAGCTATGGGACTGCTGAATCAAACGGTCGTTCTACTTTTAGCTGTTTAAGGAATCTCCATGTTATTTTTTCATAGTGGTTGTACTAATTTACGTTCTCACCAGAAGTATAAAAGTGTTCCCTTTTCATCACATGCATACCAACATCTATTATTTTTTAATTTTTTAATTATGGCCATTTTTGCAGGAGGAAAGTGATATCTCATTGTAGTTTTAATTTGCATTAACCTGATAATTCATGATGTTGAGAATTCTAAAAATATGTTTGTTGGCCATTCATATATTTTCTTTTGAAAATTGTTTATTCATGCCTTTGCCTATTTTTGTTGAGATCATTTTTTTTTTCTTGCTGATTTGTTTGAGTTCCTTGTAGATTCTGGATATTAGTCCTTTGTTGGATGCATAGTTTGGGAATATTTTCTCACCTAGTCTGTGGGTTGTCTGTTTACTCTGTTGATTATTTCTTTTGCTGTGCAGAAGAAATAATGTGATTAATTTAATCACATCTCATTTATTTATTTTTGCTTTTGTTGCATTTGCTATTATGTTCTTGGTCATGAATTATTTGCCTAATCCAATGTCTAGAACAGTTTTTCTGATGTTGCCTTCCAGAATTTTTGTAACCTCAGGTCTTCGATTTAAGTCTTTGATCTGTCTTGATTTGATTTTTGTTTAAGGTGGGAGATGAGGATCCAGTTTCATTCTTCTACATGTGGCTTGCTAATTATCCCAGCACCATTTGTTGAATAGAGTGTCCTTTCCCCACTTTAAGTTTTTGTTTGTTTTGTTGATGATCAGTTGGTGTAAGTATTTGGCTTTATATCTGGGTTCTCTATTCTGTTCAATCACTCTACATGTCTATTTTTATACCAGTACCAGGCCGTTTTGTTAACTATATCCTTGTAGTATAGCTTGAATTCGAGTAACGTGATGCCTCCAAATTTGATCTTTTTGCTCAGTATTTCTAGGCTATGTGAGCTCTTCTTGATTCTGTATAAATTTTAGGATTTTTTTTTCTAGTTCTGTGAAGAATGATGATGGTAATTTGATGGTAATTGCATTGAATCTGTAGATCGCTTTGGCAGTATGGTCATTTTCTCAATATTGATTCTAGCCATTCATGAGCATGAGAAGTGTTTTCATTTGTTTTTGTTGTTGGTAGCTTCTTTCAGCAGTGTTTTGTAGTTTTCCTTGTAAAGATACTTTACCTACTTTGTTAGGTATATTTCTAGTATTTTTTTAAAATTTTTTGTAGCTCTTGTAAAAGGGATTGAGTTCTTAATTTGTTTCTCAGCTTGTTTATTTTTGGTGTATAGCAGTGCTATTAATTTGTGCACATTGATTTTGTATCCTGAAACTGTACTGAATTCATTTATCACATCTAGAAACTTTTTGGATGAGTCTTTAGGGTTTTCCAGGTATATGAGCCTATCATTAGTGAACAGCAACAGTTTGGCTTCCTCTTTCCCAATTTGGATGCTTTTCATTTCACTCTCTTGTCTAATTGCTCTGGCAAAGTCTTCCAGTACTATGTTCAATAGAAGTAATGAAAGTGGGTATCCTTGTTTTGTTCCAGTTCTCAGGAGGAATGCTTTCATCTTTTCCCCATTTAGTATAATGTTGACTGTGGTTTTGTCATAGATGACTTTTGTTACCTTGAGGTGTGTCCCTCTTATACCAATTTTACTGAGTGTTTTAAACATAAAGGGATATGCTAGATTTTGTCAAATGTTTTTTCTGCATCTATTGGAATGATTATATAATTATTGTTTTTAATTTTGTGTATGTGATATATTACATTTATTGACTTGCATATGTACAAACATCCCTGCATCCCTGGTATAAAACCCAATTAATCATGGTGAATTATCTTTCTGATATGCTGTTGGATTTGGTTAGCTAGCATTTTGTTGAAGATTTTTGTTCTTTAGGGATATTGATCTGTAGTTTTCATTTTTTGTTATGTCCTTTTCTGGTTTTAAAATTACAGTAATACAAACTTCATAGAATGATTCAGGGAGGAGTCCCTCTTTCTCTATATTTTGAAATAGTTTCAGTAGGATTGGTACCAATTCTTCTTTGAATGTCTGATACAATTCAGTTATGAATCCATTTGGTCCTGAATTTGACAGCAATTTTTAAAATTACTGTTTCAATCTAGCTACTTGTTATTGCTCTATTCAGAGCTTCTATTTCTTCCTGATTTAATCTGGGGGGGAGTTATATATTTCTAACAATTTATCTGTCTCCTCTAAATTTTCCACTTTGTGTGTAAAGTTGTTCATAGTACCCTTGAATGAGCTTTTGTATTTCTCTGGTATCCGTTGTAACATCTCATTGAGCTTATTTGATTCTTCTCTCCTCTTTTCTTGGTTAATCTCACTAATGGTTTATTATTTTTATTTGTCCTCTCAAATAAAATTCAGGCCTCCTTGAGCTGCGGTGGACTCCACCCAGTTTGAGCTTTCCAGCCGCTTTGTTTACCTACTTAAGCCTCAGCAATGGTGGGCGCCCCTCCCCCAGCCTCGCTGCCGCCTTGCAGTTAGATCTCAGACTGCTGTGCTAGCAATGAGGGAGGCTCCATGGGCATGGGACCCTCCGAGCAAGCCATGGGATATAATCTCTTGGTGTGCCCTTTGCTAAGACCCTTGGTAAAGGCAGTATTAGGGTGGGTGTGACCCAGTTTTCCAGGTGTTGCGTGTCATGGTTTCCCTTGGCTAAGAAAGGGAATTCCCTTCCCCCTTGCGCTTCCTGGATGGGGCGATGCCTGGCCCTGCTTCCGTGCTGGCTGGTTGGGCTGCACCCACTGTCCTGCCCCCACTGTCACACACCTCCCAGTGAGATGAACCTGGTACCTCAGTTGGAAATGCAGAAATCACCCATCTTCTGTGTCACTCACACTGGGAGCTGGAGGCTGGAGCTGTTCCTATTCGGCCATCTTGGCACAGATCCCGCAATGCCTTCTTTGTTGACTTCGTCAATTATCAGTTTGTTGTAAGTATGTGGACGCTTTTCTGGTTTCCGTATTGTATACCTATAATTTATATGTTCATTTTATACCAGTACCATGCTGTTTTGATTTCTACAGCCATGTAGTATAATTTGAACAATGTAATGTGATTCTTCCCTTTTTGTTCTTTTTTCTTAGAATTTATTTTGCTATTTGGGTTCTTTTTTGGTTCCATATGATTTTAGGATTATTTTCTCTAGTTCTTTGAAATATCACATTGATATTTTGATAGGATTTGAATTGCATCTGTAGATTGTTTTGGGCAGTATAGTCGTTTTAAGAGTACTGATCTTTCTGATTAATGACCATGTGGTGTTTTTCCATTGGTTTGTGTCATCTACAATTTATTTCGTCAGTGTCTTGTATACTTCCTTGTAGAGGTCTTTTACTGCCTTTGTTAAATATATTTCTAGATGTTTTGTAGCTATTATAAATTAGGTTGCCTTCTTGATTTGGTACTTAGCTGAATTATTATTGGTAAATGCTGCCAATGGTTACACATTGATTTTGTATCCAGAAAATTGATTGATTTATCAATTCTCAGAGATTTTTTATTGGAGTCTTTAGGGTTGTTTAGATATAAGTTTATGACATCAGTGAACAAGGATAATTTTCTTTTCTCTGTTCTACCTAGAATTTCTAGCACTGTGTTGAATAGGAATGGTGAAAGTGGGCATCCTTGTTTTGTCCCAGTTCATAGAGGGAATGGTTTCAACTTTTCCTTATTCAGTGTTATGTTGGCTATGGGTTTGTCACATAATGCCTTTATTTGTTTTGATATATGATTTTGTTCATGTGGATCTTCTTGCTTATTTTCTTGATTAGTCTAGCTAGAGGTTTACCAACTTTTAAAATCTCTTTGAAGAACCAACTTTGCATTTCATTGATTCTTTATATTCCTCTTTGTATTTTTTGTCTCAATTCAATTTAAATCTGCCCTGATTTTTGTCATTTCTTTTCTCTTCCCAACTTTGAGTTTGGTATTTTCTTGTTTTACAAATTTGTTGAGATGTAATGTTAGATTGCAAACTTGTGATCTTTCTACTTTTTGATGTAGGCACTTAATTCTATAAACTTTCCCCTTGATACTACTTTTGAGGTATTCCAGAGATGTGGGTATGTTGTGTTTCCATTTTCATGTGTTTAAAAAAGTTTAATATGTACCTTAATTTTTTGTTTACTCAAGAATGACTCAGGAGCATGTTGGTTAATTTTTATGCCTTTGTATAGTTTCCAAAGTTTCTCTCAGTATTGATTTATAGTTGGATTTTGTTGTGGTCTAAAAAGACACTTTATATGATTTCAAGTTTTAGGAACTTTTTGAGACTTGTTTGGTGGCCTAATATATGATCTATCTTATAGAATGTTTCAAGTGCTGATAAGAAGAGTATATAGTCTATAGTTGTTGAGTAGAATATGCTGTACAGTTTGTTAGGTCTATTTTATCTAAAGTCCAATTTAAATCCAAAAATTCTTAGTAGATTTTATCTCCTGGTGATTTCTCTGTGCTGTGATGGGAGTTCTAAATTCTCTCATTATTATCATATTGTTGTCTATGTCTCTATATGGGTCTAGTAATATTTGTTTTATAAATTTGGGTGCTGTGGTGTTGGGTGCACACATATCTAGAATGGTTATGGGTTTTTTTTGAAAATTTGCAGCACGTCCCCCTTCTCTTCCTCCTGCTCTGACCATGTGAAGTGCTGGCTTACCCTTTGCCTTTCTCCATGATTATAAGTTTCCTGAGGCCTCCCCAGAAGCCAATCAGATGCCAGCCTTAGGTTCCTGTACAGCCTGTGGAAATATGAGCCAACTAAGCCTCTTTTCTTCATAAATTACCCAGTCTAAGGTGTTTCTTTATAGCCAAGCAAGCATGACCTAACATAGAAAATTGGTACTGAAGAGTGGGATATTGTGACTGGAACTTAAACATTTAAAAGGGAAGCAAAGCATGAAAGTTTGAAAAACATGCAGCTTGATTTTGTGGTAGGAAAAAAAAAAAAGGCCCATTTTCATGGGAGAAACTCAAGCAGGCTGCAGAAATTTGCATAAGTAAAGAGGAGCCAAGTAATATCAGCCAAGACGATGGGGAAAAGGACTAGAAAGCATTTCAGAGATTTTGTGACAGTCTCTCCCATCATAGGCCAGGAGGATTAGGAGGGAAGAATGGCTTTGTGTACCAGGCCCAGGGCATCACTGCCCTGTGCAGCCTCAGGTCACTGCTTCCCACTTACCAGTTACTCCAGCTCCAGCTCCGGCTAAAAGGGACCCAGGTACAGTTCAGGCCACTGCTTCAGATGGTGTAGGCCACAAACCTTGGCTGCCTTCACGTGGAGTTAAGCCTGTGGTTGCACAGAGAGCAAGAGTTGAGGCTTGAGAGACTTCAACTGGATTTCAGAGAATGTGTGAAAAAGCCTGGATGTCTAGGCAGAAGCCTGCTGTAGGGGCAGCACCCTTATAAAGAATCTCTGCTATGGCAGTGTGGAAAAGAAATGTGAGGTTTGAACCCCCACACAGTATCCCAACTGGGGCACTGCATAGTGGAGCTGTCAGAAGAGGGTCACCATACTCCAGACCCCTCCAGAATGGTAGACCCAGTGGCAGCTTGCATCCTGCACCTGGAAAGGCTGCAGTCACTCAATGCCAGTCCTTGAGAGCAGCTGTTGAGGAGCATGAAGCTTCCCAAGGCCTTGGGAGCCCATCCCTTGGACCACTGTGCTCTGGATATGAGGCATGGAGTCAAAGTAGATTATTTTAGGGCTTAAGGTTTAATGGTTGGCCTGCCGGATTTTGGACTTGCATAGGGCCTGCAGCCCCTTTCATTTGGCCAGATTCTGCTTTCTGGAATGGCAATATTTACCCAATGCCTATACTACAAGTGCATCTTGGAAGTAACTAACTTGTTTTTGATTTTACAGGCTCATAGGTGGAAAGGACTGGCCTTACCTCAGATGAGAATTTTGAGTTACTGATGGAAAAAGTTTACATCTTTGGAATTATTGGGAAGGCACAACTGTATTTTGAAATGTGAGGACATGAGATTTTGGAAGGGCCAGGGGCGGAATGATATGGTTTGAATCTGTGTGCCAATCCAAATTTCATATTGAAATGTAATCCACAATGCTAGAGGTGAGGTCTAATGGAGGATGATTGGATCATGGAGGCAGTTTCTCTTGAGTGGTTTAGCACCATCCCTGTGGTGCTGTTCTTGTGATATTGAGTGAGTGAGTTATCACCAGATCTAGTTGTTTGAAAACATTTAGCACCTCCCCTTCTCTTCCTCCTGTTCTGGCCATGTGAAGTGCTGGCTTCCTCTTTACCTTCTGCAATGATTGTAAGTTACTCGAGGCATCTCCATAAGCCAAGCAGATGCCAGCATCATGCTTTATGTAAAGCCTGTGGAACCATGAGCCAATTAAACCTCTTTTCTTCATAAATTACCCAGCTTTAGGTATTTCTTTATAGAAATGTGAGAACAGCCTAATACACTGTTTATAAAATTAATTCCTTCATCTTGACTTTAGATAGTCTGATATCAATCAGCCATTTTGAAATCCTTTATGTAATATATTTTCTTGGCATCATTAGGCCTCTTGAGTCTGGATATTTATATGTCTTGCTAAACTTGGAAAGTTTTCATCAAATATTCTCTTAAATATATTTTCTAAATTTTAGACTTTTCTTTCCCATCAGGAATACCAATAATTTATTAGTTCAATTACTTTAGGTAGTCTCATATGTCTTTAATGTCTTGTTCATTCTCTTTATTCTTTTTTTCTTCATTTTTGTCTGACAGTATTATTTCAAAATACCTGCCTTCAACATCTGAGATTCTTCCTTTTTCTTGGCCTACTCTATTTTTGAAGGCTTTGAGTATATATTGTAATTCCTTCAGTTAATTTTTTATTTTTATGTTATATTTACCTTTTTAAAAGATATCTCTCTCCTTAGTAAATTTCTTGTTCATATCTTGAATTGATTTTCTAGTGTATTTGTATTGGAATCACATTTCTTGTATTTCATTGAGCTTTTTTAAAATAAATATTTTGATTTTTACATCTAGCATATCAAAAATTGTTATTTTTTATTTTTTTAGAATCTATTGCTGGAGAATTGTGTTTCTTTGGTGGTGTCATAATACCTTGCTTTTTAATACTTTCTGTATCTTTATGTTAATTTATGTGCATCCAATGGTCACTTCTTATTTTGCAACTTAATTTACTGGGAGTAAATTTTCTTTCTTGAAGATATGACTATGCTGTATGTTGGGTAGGGCAATTTAGTTTTGCTTCTGGGTGCCTGCATTGGCAAAGACTCTGCAGGATTTTATCAATTATAAATAGCATTAGTTTGGTGGTTTTCTCAAATGCCGGTTGTAGTAGCAGTGTACCACATGGGTGAGCTTGCTGATGACCTTCTTTGTAGCCAGTGTGGTGTGGGTGAAGGGGGTAGCAGTGGTAATGAGAAGCTTTTTTTGTTCAAAGGGCTTTGCTCTGGTGTTGGCGGTTGTTCTAATGGGTTGCAATAAGACAACCCCCAGGCTAGTAGGTGGTACTCTCAAGTAAGAGTTAGCTGTAGTGGTGGCAGTAGAACTTACTCTTGACCTCCGTTCCCCAGGAAAAATGCTCTGCTTTCCAGGTGATGGATTGGGCTGTGGACTCTCCAGAAGCTTGGATCCTATGCTCTGTTTCACAGAGGTAGGTGAAGCTTTGTAGAATTGGACTGGGCAAGCGAGGGATCAGGCACTCCTATGGAAGATGTGAACTCCAGCCTTGACAGGGGTGGCAGAAGATTTCTCAAGCCCCTGGCAAAATATTTGTGTGAGGGTTGATTGCTACTGCACTGAAGTCTCAGCATAGAGAGAGAGGGCCTGTCTCAGAGCCACAGGCTTCGTAGGCAGAAGTATAACCTGCTTACCTCTCATGCCTTTGTCCTGGCAGAGCTCACTTTCCTGTCCTGACTATGGCCACATTTAAGTTAATCTATGAACTGCTGAAGTTTACTTCTAGTCTGAAATGTAACCCAATGTCATAGAAGTCACTAGCCTTATTGCTCAGTACTAAACTTCTGAAGTAGCTGGCAGTGGCTGCACTGCAGTCTTCACTCACAGCTTCAAACACACAGCTCTCAGGTTCTCCTGCTTTCTATGGTAGCAACACTGTAGCTCCCAGGGAGAGACCCCAACCCATACATGAGCCTAAGCTCCAAGGACATGCAACCAGTGAAGTCACAGTTGCCACTCACAGTCCCAGACTTGCAGCACTTCAGCTCACCTACACTTCAGCCTCCAACTACAGCAGCAACAGCAGCTATGCCTGCAACTATATGCAGTGGGGGAGAAAGGATTTCATTCTCCATTCATAATCATAAGCAAAAAGGTTGCTTGGCAGGTAGGAGGAGATGTTGCATGTCCCTTGAAAAGCCAAGCACAGAGTTTATGCCACTGCTGGGGATGTAGTCATTTTGTAAAATGCCAAACAGAGAGCTTTCAGGCTCTGGAACGCATGCATGCCATTTTTCTCCGGGCCAGGGACTGCCTTTTTGGTGTGCTGCACTGCCCTTTCCCCAGGGAGGAAAACTCCCTCTAGGCTATATTACTGGGGACTCTGAAGCACCTTTTGGTTCAGCCAATGCTGTGCCACTGCAGCTCTCTGGGTAGATATTGGGGAATGTCAGCAGTAGCTTTCAGAATGTAGAAATGGAGTGTTGTAGTTCTCAGGACAGGATGCAGTCCCGTGATAGCTGCACTTCACAACGGTGCCCTACCACAGTCTCTCAGGTCCGAGGGGAGGGTGTGACTTGGCATGAGTTCCCAGTCTGGAGCTATGCTCTCAAAGGTCTCCAAATTACCACTCATACTAATGCCAAGGTTTGTGGCGGTAGAGGAACTCTCCTGTGGTATGGATCCCAACAGTCTATGGCAAGAATGTGAACATCAAAACTCTCCCACTCACCCTCTCCGCACAACACCAAGCCTCTATAGGCGCCTGACCAATTCTCAGACAAGTTGGCTTCTTGTTTCCTCCTACTTCTGTGCCTTAGACATTTCCCCTGAGTTCTCTGCTGGACTCTAATATTTTCTTCTTTAATACTCTATTCAAAATGCGATTATCTGTTCATAATTTTGGTTCTTTTTTCTAGAAAAAACAGGCGTCTGATGTCTTCAGTCAGCCATGTTGAACTGGAACCTCCCAACATATAGCATTTTAAACTATTATTCTACAGATGTACATACATTTTTTGCAACATTTCACTATTAAAAATATAATATTACAATAAAGAGATTTGTGTTTAGTGTACATATATGACTATTTCCTTAAAACAAAGAGACTCTTATAATAATATTTAGTTGAAATGTATGCATATTTAAAATTTTGATATTTTTAAACCGAATCCCCCAACAATATCCTTAATTATTTATACTACCACTCCTGATGCACATGTGTAAGTATTTTACTGCCATACTAATCACCACTGCTTTTTGCTAATTCCGCCAAGATTGACAATTTAAGAAAAAGACCTGTTTGCACATGAGTGCGTGTGTTTGTGGTGGGAAGAAGTGACAGTGTAAAAATCAATTGCGTTGAATCTGTCTAGTAGGAATATCTGCATGGCAAGACTTAGAAAGTAGAGGTAGAGCTTTGGGAATATTTGAAATATTAAAATCAGATGACTACACAGAAATTCCATGCCCAGTGGGTTATGGTTTTATGCAATTCCAATGCATCACTATATGTATATAATTTAATATGACGATATATTTCTTAACAGGATGAGATTGCTAAATTATTTTATTAATTTGGCTTTACCTGAAAGCCAATGATTTGAGGCAGATGGTTTTGGGGAAAGGTAGTTCCAGGAAGCCAAAGTGAGAAGGCAGGAGGGTGAGAAAGAGAAAAAAAGTGAAAGTCGATGTACAGCAGCATGTTAGAACTGCTTACCACTGTGGAAAAGTGGAACATAACCCTGTTGGAAACCCAGTGAGGAATAAAGGAAAATGCAACTCGTAATTGTCCCTCCATACTCTCATCTTCAATTGATTTGAGTGTTTACTCTCTAAAATATTAATACCCTCCCCTCCACCTCATCCCACACACACACACTTCTGGCCTATATTTGCTGGCACACTGAGTGAGATTTTACCTTTAGGAAAAGTCTGGAGGCAGAAATTCAGAAAGAAGGGATCAGAGGTAAACTTTGGGAATGTGTCTGCTGTCAATTTCTTCACTGGATTTTCTCACTAAGAGGAAAAAAATGACCTCATAATTCTTGTTCTATAATAATAAGCTTCATTTGCAAAATTTGAGGTTACTCAGTAAAACTTTTCTAAATTCTATTATGCTCTGAGATTTATAGACTGTCCATTCAAGACTATAGAGTAAGTTGAACTGATAATAATAAATAACAAACAATAAAACTAATAAAATATTTATCTCATTTTCGGATGTGAAATACCTATGATAATGCATTATTCTTAACTGTTAATCTTCCATTAGAGAAGTTTTTAAAATAGTAGCCACATTAGAGATTATTCAAATACATTTTGTGTAAGTGCTACATCCCTGCCAATTATAAAACATGAGGTAAAACAGCAAGGAAAAGACAATTGAAAAGTTTAACAAGTGTATTCATAATATTAATGTGTCACTAACGCCTCCTTATGTGTTGCTAATTGTCTATATCTTGGGGTGAATAGTGACAGTGTTATAAAGAGGTTTACTCTTTAGTAAGTATTATTTTACCCCTTAATGTGGGAAAATATTAATTCAGTAAGTCTCTTGTGAGGTTTAGAAATAGTATAAGGTTAACTTGGTTATGTCCATACTTTGTAAATTACTTTTTTTCCTGCTATAGAGTTTCCTGAATATGTTTTTGTCCTCAGTATTTCCGTCTTATGTTATGTGAATAATACTCACTACACAGACTGCTTTTTTCTAAAAAAATGTTTAATTTGTAGCAGTTCTCGGAGAAAAGCTACTCATCTTTGTATTTAATTTTCCTCATATCAATTAGAATCTGAGGCACATCATGTTACTTCCACAGGCTGTATGTGCCAAGTGGGATAAAAAGAAACAGTAAAACTTTAACAGGTTCTCACATCTCCCTTAGAAATTTTTTGTTCCAATACAGTCTATAAAGCGACGATAGAAGCAGTTGTTACACGTTGTTATTATAATATCAAAAAGTTGAGGAACAATTACATCCAAGTCTGAAATTCCACAGTAAGTCTCAAGAACCCTTCTCTTTTTTCTCAAATCACCAACATTTCTCTCTTCTCTCACATAAATAATTTCTGCAATCATTTTTTTACAAAGTCTCAATAGACAGATATGAGTAAAGAAGAAATTATTTTCTAAATTCCATACCAAATTCAGTGTAAATAAAAGTTACACTATCCTACCTTCTTGATGCACTAGTAAAACGTGTATTATATGCAAACAACTAGATTATTGATAGCCATTCTGTTTCTACCCAGCTGGACAAATGATACTTGATTCCAACAAATTTAATTCCAAGTATACATATCTCAATCATTTTAAATACTATAATGGAATATTAGAATATTCCATTTTAATATTGAGGATGACAGATCCCAATTCGTTTCTCAAGTGGATTGTTTTGCCATCTTAAGGGTGAAAGCAGTATTTCTTACTTAATATAGAGGGAGGAAAATTTTCTCTATTTTCCTCAAAAAGTGCATTTCCAAATTGCTTCCTTGGAGCTAGAATCCTCTGTGGTTTCTGGCACCAAAAATTTCTAACAATGCTCTAAAAGAAACATAGGAAACAGACATGGTTATGGAAAAAATAGCTACTGTAAGGTCAAGAGTCTAGCGCAGTCCTTAACTCATTTTTTCAGCTACATAAACTCTTCTTTGCAATAGTTTTACCATTGCACTCAGAAGCAGTTGAATATTTATTGAACTACATCATAATGGTAGGTTTCAGGGAGTACTGTGACTAAAACTTTGAATATGTACGAAAATATTTTTGCAGTGGAGAAAATAATTAAGACAAATTGGGGGCCTGGCCAAAATGGCAGACTAGAAACAGCTGCAATCGGAGGCTCCCACCTAGAACAAAAACAGGGTGAAAATTCTGAACTGGCAACAGAGGTATCCAGGTTCTCTCATCAAGACTAACTAGGCACTTGGCATGACCCTCGGAGAACAAGGAAATGTAGGGTGGGGCAACGGCCCACCTGGGAGCCACACAAGGCCAGGTGAGCCCCAAACCTTAGCCAAAGGAGGTGGTGAGTGATTGTGCTATTCGGCCTGGAAAACCATGTTTTTTTGTTTTTTTGTGTTTTTTTTTTCATGAATCTGTGTAACCCATGGATGAGGAGATCCCACTCATGAGTCCATGCCACCAAGGCCTTGAGTCACAACCACAGAGCTATGCAGATTCTCAATGGCCACTTGGCTGGAGACCGCTTTAGACTATCAAGTTGCTGGGGAGAGGGGTGGCCATTATCACTGCAGCTGACTGCTGCCTAAGACAACTGAGTTCCCCGGGGGAAGGATGCCCATCCTCACAGCACCTGCCTGCTGCCTGAGGTGACTGAGCTCCCCAGGGGAGGGGTGGCAGCCATCACTGTGGCTGCATACTGCCTAAGACGACTGAACTTCTGGGAGGAAGGGTGGTATCCATCACTGCAGTTCCAGGCTGCCATTTTTTTCCCTGTTGGTTCCAGGGAGACTAGACAATTTGAACACAGGATGGATTCCCCATGGTGCCTCACAGTGGCTGTGGCAGGCTGTGGCCAGACTGCCTCTTTAGGACAGACACCAACCTATCCCTCCTCAGTGGGGCCTCCCTGCAGGAACTTCAGCAACTCCAGTCAGGGGTTTAGGGACAGAACTTCGATCACTCTGGGCCTGAGCCCCCAGTGGGAGTGGGAATCTGGTCAACCCATATGAGTTGGGTTTCCCCCAGCACAGCACATCCCCTCCACCAAGGGGCAGCCAGTGGGCTTCATTAAGCAAGTCCTGGATCCTGAGGCCCCTGACTGGGTGAGACACTCCAACAGGCGTCACCAGAAACGTTATACAGGAGCATTCCTGCTGGCATTAGCTCTGTGCCCCTCAGGAACAGAGGTTCCAGAGGAAGGAGCAAGCACCAGTCTTTGCTGCTCTGCAGCCTCCTTGGGTGACATCTCTAGGTGCAGGGGGGACCCAGGTGAATAGGGCCTAAAGTGAACCCCCAGAAAACTGCAGCAGCCCAGCAGAAGAGGGGCCTGACTGTTAAAAAACAGACAAACAGCAAGTAACTACAACAGCATCAATAATAAAGTCCTCAAAATAACCACATCCAAAGGTCAGCAGCACCAAAGAACAAAACTAGACAAACTAATTAAGATGAGAAGGAATCAATGAAAAAATGTTGAAACCTCAAAAGGCCAGAGGGCCCCTCCTCCTGCAAATGATCACACCTCCTCTCCAGCAAGGGCACAGAACTGGGCGGAGGTTGAGATAAATTGACAGAAGTCGGCTTCAGAAGGTGGGTAATAATAAACTTTACTGAGCTAAAGGAGCATATTCAAACCCAATGCAAGACATCTAAGATCCTTGACAAGACGTACACGAGCTGCTAACTAGAATAACCAGTTTAGAGAGAAACATAAATGGCCTGATGGAGCTGAAAAACACAGCATGAGAACTTCCTGATGCACACACACAAATATCAATAGCTGAATTAATCAAGTGGGTTACCCATAGTACCCAATAGGTAATTTTTCTGATTCTCTCTGTTGTGCCCTAATCTTAGCTATTTCTTGTCTCCTGCTAGCTTTTGGGTTTTGCCTATTAGAATCCTGCTCCACTCTCACTCTGTGTGCATGCATCCATGTCCCTGATTTCGTCAGCTGTGAGAGCAAGAACCTTAGTATTTACTCCAAACAACAAGGCTGTCTTAGTACCGTTCCTTCCAAAACTATTCTAAACAATGGAAAAGAATGGACTTCTTTGAAACTCATTTTATGAAGCCAGCATCATCCTGATAACAAAGCCTGGCAGAGATACAACAAATAAAGAGAACTTTAGGCCAATATCCCTGATGAACATTTGACATAGTTTAGCTGTGTCCCCACCCAAATCTCATCTTGAATTTTCGTGTGTTGTGGTAGGGACCCAGTGGGGGGTAACTGAATCATGGGGTCAGATCTTTCCTGTGTAGTTCTTGTGATAATGAATAAGTCACAAGGAATCTGATGGTTTTATAAAGGGGGGTTTCCCAGCACAAGCTTTCTGTCTTTGCATGCTGCCATACGTATAAGACATGATTTTCTCCTCCTTGCCTTCTGCCATAATCTTGAGACCTCCCTGGCTACATGGAACTGTAAGTCCATTAAACCTCTTTCTTTTGTAAATTGCCCAGTCTCAAGTATGTCTTTATCAACAGTGTGAAAATAAACTAATATGGTGAATTCGTACCAATAGCATGGGACACTACTGTAAAGATACCCGAAAATGTGGAAGCAACTTTGAAACTGGGTAACAGGCAGAGGCTGAAATAGTTTGGAGAGCTCAGAAGAAGACAGGAAAATGTGGAAAAGTTTGAAACTTCCTAGAAATTTGTTGAATGGCTTTGATCACAA
The DNA here is from genome assembly GCF_000951035.1 of Colobus angolensis palliatus. Lineage (NCBI taxonomy): Eukaryota > Metazoa > Chordata > Mammalia > Primates > Cercopithecidae > Colobus > Colobus angolensis. Next base: position 959,209 of record NW_012117077.1, read on the forward strand.
TGTTGATAATGATATGAACAATGAAATCCAGGTTGAGGTGGTCTCAGATGAAGATGAGCAATTTCTTGAGAACTGGAGTAAGGTGACCCTTGCTGTTTTAGCAAAGAGACTGGGAGCATGTTGTCCCTGCCCTAGAGATTTGTGCAACTTTGAACTTGAGGGAGATGATTTTGGGTATCTGGCAGAAAAACAAAGTATTCAAGAGGTGACTTGGGTGCTGTTAAAGGCATTCAGTTTTAAAAGGAAAACAGAGCATAAAAGTTCAAAAAATTTGCAACCTGATGATGTGATGGAAAAGAAAAACACATTTTATGAGGAGAAATTCAAGCCAGCTGCAGAAACTTCCATAAGTAATGAGGAGACAAATGTTAATTTCCATGACAATGGGAAAAATGTCTCCAGGGCATGTCAGAGACTTTCACAGCAGCCCCTCCCATCATGGGTCCAGAAACCTAGGATGAAAAAATGGTTTTGTGGGATGGAGCCAGGAACCCCCTGCTGTTCAGCATGGGGACTTGGTGACCTTTATTCCAGATCCTCTGTGCAGCCTAGGGACTTGTTGCCCTGCATCCCAGCCACTCTAGCCATGGAGAAAGGGTACAAGCTCCAAGCCTCTGTAGCTTCCATGTGGTGGTGATCCTGACGGTTCATAGAAGTCAAGATTGAGGTTTTGGAACCTCCACCTGGATTTCAGAGGATGTACGGAAATGCCTGGATGTCCAGGCAGAAGTTTGCTGCAGGGGCAGGACCCTCATGGAGAACCTCTGTGGAAGGGAAATGTGGGGGTGAAGCTCCCACGCAGTGTTACCACTGGTTGCCTGCCTAGTGGAGCTGTGAGAAGAGGGCCACCATTCTCCAGACCCAAGAATGTTAAGTACCCTGACAGCTTATACTGTGTGCCTGGAAAAGCCATAGACACTCAACACCAGCCCATGAAAGCAGCCATGAGGGTAGCTGTACTCTGAAAAGTCACAGGGTGATGCTGCCCAAGACCATGGGAACCCACCTCTTGCATCAGTGTGACCTGGACGTGAGACTTGGAGTCAAAGGAGATCATTTTTGAGCTTTAAAGTTTGACTGTCCTGCTGGATTTTGGACCCTCTAGATCCTTTAGCCCCTTTATTTTGGCCAATTTCTCCCATTTGGAATGGCTGTATTTACCCAATACCTATACTCCCATTGTATCTAGGAAGTAACTAACTTACTTTTCATTTTACAGGCTCATAGGCAGAAAAAACTTGCCTTGTCTCAGATGAGACTTTGGAGTGTGGGCTTTTAAGTTAATGCTGAAGTGAGTTAAGACTTTGCGTGACTGTTGGGAAGGCATGGTTGTTTGAAATGAAAGGACATGAGATTTGGGAGGGGATAGGAGTGGAAGGATATGCTTTGGCTGTGTTCCCACCCCAATCTCATCTTGAATTCCCATGTATTGTGGGAGGGACCCAGTAGAAGGTAACTGAATCAGGAGGGCAGATCTTTCCCATGTTGTTCTCATGATAGTGAATAAGTCCTATGAGATCTGATAGTTTTATAATGGGTAGTTTCCCAGCAGGACCTCTCCCCCTTTGCCTGCTGCCATCCATGTAAACTGTGACTTGCTCCTCCTTGCCTTCTGTCATGATTGTGAGGCCTCTCCAGTCATGTGGAACTGTAAGGCTGTTAAACATTTTTCTTTTGTAAATTGCCCAGTCTCAGGTAAATCTTTATCAGCAGCAAGAAAATAGACTAATACATCATTGATGTGAAAATCCTCAGTAAAATACTTGTAAACCAAATCCAGCAGCACATCAAAAAGCTTATCCATCATGATCAAGTTAGCTTCATCCCTGGGATGCAAGGCTACTTCAACATACACAAATTAACAAATGTAATTTATCATATAAACAGAACTAAAGACAAAAACCACATGATTATCTCAATAGATGCAGAAAAGACCTTTGATAAAATTCAACATCACTGCATGTTAAAAACTCTCAATAAACTAAGTATTGATGGAACATATTTCAAAATAATAAAAGCCATTTATAACAAACCCATAGTCAATATCATGCTTAATGGGCAAAAGCTGGAAGCATTCCCCTTGAAAACTGGCACAAGACAAGAATGCCCTCTCTCACCACTCCTATTCAACATAGTATTTCAAGTTCTGGCCAGGGTAGTCAGGCAAGAGAAAGAAATAAAGGATATTCAAATAGGAAGAGGGGAAGTCAAACTGTCTCTGCTTGCAGATGACATGATCCTATATCTAGAAAACCCTATCATCTCAGCTCAAAAGCTCCTTAAGCTGATAAGCAACTTCAGCAAAGTCTCACGATATAAAATCAATGTGCAAAAATCACATGCATTTCTATACATAAACAATAGACAAACAGAGAGCCAAATAAGAAATGAACTTACATTTGCAATTGCTACAAAGAGAATAAATTACTTAGGAATGTTGCTAACAAAGGAAGCATAAGACCTTTTCAAAGATGACTACAAACCACTCTTCAAGGACATAAGAGAGGACACACAAACAAATGGAAAAACATTCCATGCTCGTGGATAGGAAGAATCAATATCATAAAAATGGCTATACTCTCCAAAGTAATTTGTAGATTTGATGCTATTTCCATTAAACTATCATTGACTTTCTTCACAGAATTAGAAAAAAACTGCTTTAAAGTTCATATGAAACCAAAAACAAGCCTGTATAGCCAAGAAAATCCTAAACAATAACAACAAAGGTGGAGGCATCATGCTACCTGAATTCAAACTATACTACAAGCCTACAGTAACCAAAACAGCATGGTACTGGTACAAAAGCAGACACATAGAGCGACGCAACTGAATAGAGATCTTATAAATAAGACCACACATCTACAACCATCTGATCTTTGACAAACCTGACAAAAACAAGCAATGGAAAAATGACTCTCTATTTAATAAATGATGCTAAGAAAACTGGCTATCCGTCTGCAGAAAACTGAAACTGGACCCCTTCCTTACACTTTATACAAAAATTAAATCAAGATGGATTAAAGATTTAAATGTAAAACCCCAAACTATAAAAACTCTAAAAGAAAATCTAGGCAATACTATTCAGGACATAGGCATGCACAAATATTTCATGAAAAAAAAAATCAGGTGTAATTGTAACAAATTCAAAAATTGAGAAATGGAATCTAATTAAACTAAAGATTTTTGGACAGCAAAATAAACTATCATCACAATGAACAGACAACCTATGGAATGGGAGAAAATTTTGCAATCTATCCATCTGACAAAGATCTTACATCCAAAATCTACAAGGAAGTTAAACAAATGTACAAGTAAAAATCAAACAACCCCATTAAAAAGTGGGCAAAGAACATGAACCGACATTTCTCAAAAGAAGACACTTATCTAGCCAACAAATACATGAAAAAAAGCTCAACATCACTGATCATTAGAGAAATGCAAATCAAAACAACAATGAGATGCCATCTCATGTCAGTCAGAATGGTGATTATTAAAAAGTCAAGAAACAACAGATGCTGGTGAGGCTGTGGAGAAATAGAAATGCTTTTACACTGTTGATGGGAATGTAAATTAGCTCAATCATTGTGGAAGACAGTGTGGCAATTCGTCACAGTCTAGAACCAGAAATATCATTTAACCCAGCCGTCCCATTACTGGATATATTCCCAAAAGAATATAAATTTTTCCATTATAAAGATACATGCATACATCTGTAAATTGCAGCACTATTCACAATAGCAGAGACATGGAATCAACCCAAATGCACATCAATGATAGCCTGGATAAAGAAAATGTGGTACATATACATCATGGAATACTATGCAGCCATTAAAAAGAAATGAGATCATGTCCTTTGCAGTAACATGGATGGAGCTGGAAGCCATTAGTCTCAGCAAAACAACATAGAAAGAGAAAACTAAACACCCCATGTTCTCACTTATTAGTGGGAGCTGAACAATGAGAACACATGGACAAAAAGAGGGGAACAACTACACACTGGTTCCTGTCAGGAGGGCTGGGGAAGAGAGAGCATCAAAATAAATAGCTAATGTATGCAGGGCTTAATACTTAGGTGATGGGTTGACAGGTACAGCAAACCACCATGGCACATGTTTACCTGTGTAACAAACCTGCATGTCTTGCTCATGTATCCTGGAACTTAACATAAAATATAATTTTTTTAAAAAAGGAAAATTCAGAAATTGTTTTGATAGACACTTTTGTGGCTTACCAACAGATGTATGTATTCCGTTGATAGTTTAAAATACTATATCCTGTCTTCCTTGATTTGTGAATTAAACTGTGAAAGTAAATTTTTAATGACAATACATATACTACTTGATTTGTCTTTAAACTTAGTTAAATTGTGGATAATATTAATATCTTAAAGTGATATTGACAGAACAAGCTGATTAACTACATAACATTATTAATATTATTTTAAAACTAAATTTACGTAGTATGCTTTATTTATATCAAGGGATTATTGAATAAAGTGTTTAGAATGTTTAAATAGCCAGTGAAAATAATTTGAAATAATAGATTGTAAACACACACAGTGCATTACTTTGTGAAAAACAAGTTACAGACTGAAATAGCTGATTTGACTTTTTCAGCAGCTTTTTCAAATAAAATGTAATTATACCATGATATTCATTTATAAAAAGGATGATAATATTATCACACATTTCTACTTTACTGACATACATCTGTTTTATTATAAATGGGTAATGGTTGTTGTTCAGTGATTTGCTGCATGTTTAGAGAAGAATACATGGTATTCCTTTTTTATTCTTTAAACATGGTAAATTAAATTGATTGACATTTGAAAGTTAACCTGGAATTTCTCATATAAAACCCACTTTTTCATGCTGTGTTATCATTTTAACTTTGTTTAAATTTGATAATATTTTGTTAAAAATTGCATCAATACTAACAAACAATAGTTATACACAGCTTTTGCTGTTGTTTTTGTTTAGAATATGTATGTCTGGTTTTGACATCTGGATAATGCTGGCCTTATAAAAACAATTGAAAAATGTTTCCCCCTCTATTTTTTGAAATAGTTTTCATAGCATCTTTTTTCTTAAATATTTCATAGAGTTCAACAGTGAAATAGGCTGTAAGAATGTTTTAAATAATTCATTTTAATAGTTGTAAGTCTATTAAGAAATCTGATTACTTCTTCAGTGTATTTTGGCATTTTGTGTCTTTCAAAAAATTCTCCATATCATCTGAGTGGTAAAATTTAGTGGTTTAAATTATTTTTGTTGTTTTTTTTAAATGTCTGTAGAATCGGTATGTTTATTCTTTCATTTGTGATGTTGATTGTGTTTCTCCCATTTTTCTCTTAATCGGCAAACGTAGACTGTATCAATTTTTACTGCTTAGTTATTTATTTATTTATTTATTTTATTCATTTATTTTGAGATGGCGTTCCACTCTTGTTTCCCAGGCTGGAGTGCAATGGCGTGATCTCTGCTCACTGCAACTTCTGCCTCCTGGGTTCAAGTGATTCTCCTGCCTCAGCCTTCCGAGTAGCTGAGATTACAGGCACACGCCACCACGCCAGACTAATTTTTGTATTTTTAGTAGAGACAAGGTTTCACCATGTTGGCCAGGCTGGTCTCGAACTCCCGACCTCAGGTGATCCACCTGCCTTGGCCTCCCAAAGTGATGGGATTACAGGAGTGAGCCACCACACTTGGCTGCTTTTTAAAAACAAAGTCTTCTTTTGGTTTCACATTTGCTTTACTTTATTTTTCAGTTTTTCATTTTATGCTTTTATATTTTATTTCCTTACTTCTGCTTATTTTGGATTTAATGTGATTTTTTTTTAGGTTTTTTTGGGTGGAAACAGATTATTTAAGATTTTTTAGAATTTCTAATAGAGCATTGAATGTCACTATTTTCCCTATAATCATTGCTATAGCAGCATTTCAATACATATTTTTATGTTATGTTTCTATTTCCATTTAATTTGAGATTATTTTATAATTTTACTTATAATTTCCTCGTTGATCCAAGGAATTAAAAAATTATTATTTAATTTCCTATTATTTGGCATTTTTATCAGATAGTTTCTACTGTTTCCAATTTGACTGCATTGTAGTAAAAGAATATGTATGATTTCAATCCTTTAAACATACACTGGACCTTGCTTAATATGCGGTATATAATCTATTTTCATGAATATTTCCTATGAATGTTAAAAGAATATACACTGTAGTTTGTTGCTGTTGGATGGAGTGCCCTATAAATGTCAATTAGTCTTTCATGGCTGATAATGTTGTTCAGGTGTTTTGTATTCTTACTGATCTTTCTGTGCACTGGTTCCTATCGATTACCGAAAGAATAGTATTTCAATTTTCAACTATTACGGTAATTTTGTCCCTTTAATCAGGCTTTATATTAGCGATTTTGAAACTATATATTGTGCAGACACATTAGGATTCTAACGACTTCTTAACTGGTTGACTTTTTCATTATATGAAATGACCCTGTTTACTACTGGAGTTATTTCTTATTCTGAAGTCCACACATTTCATTTTTACATCAACATTACAGCTTTCTTATACTTAGGGCTTGCCTTATATATCATTTTCTATGTTTTTTGGCTTTAAGCAAATCCATTACTGGTATTTAGAGTCAATTCCTTGTAAACAATATATAGTTAGGTCTTACTTTTTAAAACAGTCTGTTAATCCTGACCTTTCATAGATATGTTTATACAGTTTACATGTAATATACTTACTGATATGCATAGATTTAAATTAATCATTTAGTTATTTGTGTTCTATTTGTCCCACCTGTTCTTCCTGCATTTTTCTATTTTCCTGCCTTCCTTTGAATTAAGTAGTTTTGGTATTTTAATTTAACCACCATTATTTGCCTCCTGCTTACTTTTTAGCGACCAATCTTGCATTTATAATATAAATATAATATGAATTCACATACAGGTTTTACTTTATTCTTTATGTATAATATCTGACTGTTTAACACTTTACTTTCATTTGCCTTCTTCTGACTATTATGTTGTTATTGTCATAAAATTTACTACCATGTATGCTGTAAAATACACAAACATTGATAATGTTTTGTGCTTTGAGTAATTTTAGTTTAAAAATTATTCAATGAGAAAATATATCTTTTGTATTTGCCCACAAATGTATTTTTTTTTTAACACCCTTCATCGTTTAGAATAGATAAAAGCTTCCATCTGGTGTCATTTTTATTCTGTCTAAAGAATGTCCTTTAAGAGTTTATGTAGCTCGGATCTGCTGAGGAGGAATTTACTTTAGGCCCAATATAGTTTTACTTCTAAGGAACAACACTTGAGGGATCTCTATTGAGAGACATCATGTATTCAGAAGGTCTCCTCATGTTGTACTTTTTTAAATTATAAGTTTTATTTTAGGTTTAGGGATACATATGCAGTTTTATTATATAGGTAAACTGCATGTCATTGGAGCTTGGTGTAGATATTATTTTATCACCCAGGTAATAAGCATAGTACCCAATAGGTAATTTTTCTGATTCTCTCCCTCTTCCCACCTTCCATTTTCAAGTGGGCCCCAGTATGTGTTGTTCCCCTCTTTGTGTTCATGTGTTCTCATTGATTAGCTCCTACTTATAAATGAGAATGTGTGGTATTTAGTTTTCTGTTATTGTGTGAGTTTGCTTAGGATAATGGCCTTTAGCTCCATTCATGTTGCTGCAAAGAACATAATCTAATTCTTTTTCTGGCTGTGTAGTATCCCATGGTGCATATGGATCACATTTTTTAATTCAGTTTACTGCAGATAGGCATCTAGGTTGATTCCATATCTTTGCTATTCTAAATATTGTTGCAATGAACATACATGTGCTTATGTCTTTATGGTAGCACAATTTGTATTATTTTAGGTATATACCCCAAAATGGGATTGCTGGGTTGAATGGTAATTGTGTTTCAAGTCATTTGAGGAATTGTTATGCAGGTTTCCACAATGACTGTACTAATTTACAGTCCCACCAGCAGTGTAAAAGCATGCCACTTTCTTCACAACCTCATCAGCATCTGTTATACTTTAACTTTTTAAACTAATTGCCATTCTGACTGGTGTTAGATATTATCTTTTTTGCTTTTGATTTACATTTATCTAATGATCAGCGATGTTGAGTATTTTTTTCATATGCTTGTTGGCCACACATATGTCTTCATTTGAAAAGTGTCTGATCATGTCTTTTGCCCACTTTTTATTTTATGTTTTATTGATTTTTATTTTTTATTTTTTATTATTTTTTTTTATACTTTAAGTTCTAGGGTACATGTGCATAACGTGCAGGTTTGTTACATATGTATACTTGTACCATGTTGGTGTGCTGCACCCATCAACTCGTCAGCACCCATCAATTCGTCATTTATATCAGGTATAACTCCCAATGCAATCCCTCCCCCCTCCCCCCTCCCCATGATAGGCCCCGATGTGTGATGTTCCCCTTCCCGAGTCCAAGTGATCTCATTTTTCAGTTCCCACCTATGGGTGAGAACATGCAGTGTTTGGTTTTCTGTTCTTGTGATAGTTTGCTAAGAATGATGGTTTCCAGCTGCATCCATGTGATGGTTTCCAGCTGCATCCATGTCCCTACAAAGGACGCAAACTCATCCTTTTTTATGGCTGCATAATATTCCGTGGTGTATATGTGCCACATTTTCTTAATCCAGTCTGTCACAGATGGACATTTGGGTTGATTCCAAGTCAATATCGTGAAAATGGCCTTACTGCCCAAGGTTATTTACAGATTGAATGCCATCCCCATCAAGCTACCAATGAGTTTCTTCACAGAATTGGAAAAAACGGCTTTAAAGTTCACATGGAACCAAAAAAGAGCCCGCATTGCCAAGACAATCCTAAGTCAAAAGAACAAAGCTGGAGGCGTCACGCTACCTGACTTCAAACTATCCTACAAGGCTACAGTAACCAAAACAGCATGGTGCTGGTACCAAAACAGAGATATAGACCAATGGAACAGAACAGAGGCCTCAGAAATAATACCACGTATCTACAGCCATCTGATCTTTGACAAACCTGAGAGAAACAAGAAATGGGGAAAGGATTCCCTATTTAATAAATGGTGCTGGGAAAATTGGCTAGCCATAAGTAGAAAGCTGAAACTGGATCCTTTCCTTACTCCTTATACGAAAATTAATTCAAGATGGATTAGAGACTTAAATGTTAGACCTAATAATACCTAAAAACCCTAGAAGAAAACCTAGGTAGTACCATTCAGGACATAGGCATGGGCAAGAACTTCATGTCTAAAACACCAAAAGCAATGGCAGCAAAAGCCAAAATTGACAAATGGGATCTAATTAAACTTTTTTTTTTATTTTTTATGTTTTAAGACAGAGTCTCGGCTCTGTCGTCCAGGCTAGAGTGCAGTGGCATGATCTTGGCTCACTGCAAGCTCCACCTCCCGGGTTCCATTCTCCTGCCTCAGCCTCCCTAGTAGCTGGGACTGCAGGCGCCCACCACCATACCCGGCTAATTTTGTGTATTTTTAGTAGAGACGGGGTTTCACTGTGTTAGCCAGGATGGTCTTGATCTCCTGACCTCATTATCCACCTACCTCGGCCTCCTAAAGTGCTAGGATTACAAGTGAGAGCCACAGCGCCTGGCCACCCACTTTTTAGTGAGGTGATTTGTTTTTTGGGTTTTTTTTGGCTTGTAAATTCGTATAAGTGTCTTATGGATTCTGGAGTTTAGATGTTTTCTGGATGCATAATTTGAAAATATTTTTTCCCATTGCAGAGGTTGTTTGTTTATGCTGTTGGTAGTATCTTTTGCTGTGCAGAAGCTCTTTAATTGAATTAGGTCCTTTCTGTCAATTTTTGCTTTTGTTCTAATTGCTTTTGGTCTCTTCTTCATAAAATCTTTATCAGTTCTTATGTCCAGAGTGGTATGTCTTAGATTATCTTCCAGAGATTTTCCTTCTAGGTTTTATGTTTAAGTATTTAATCTATCTTGAATTGATTTTTGTATGTAATGTAAGACAGGGATCATATTAATGTTTTGCACATGGCTAGCCAGTTATCCCAGGATCGTTTATCGTATAGAGAGTCCTTTCTCTGTTGCTTGCTTTGATGAATGTTGTCAAAGATCACATGATTGTAGGTGTGCAGCATTGTTTCTAGGCTCTCCATTCTGCTCCATTGGTCTATGTGTATATTTTGGTACCAGTCTCAGTCTCTCTTTCTTACTGTGGCCTTCGAATAGAGTTTGAAGTCAAGTAGCATAATGCCTCCAGCTTTGGTTATTTGTTTTTGTTTTGCTTTTTGCTTAGGATTGCCTTGGCTATTCAGGCTTTGTTGTTGTTGTTGTTCCATATAATTTTAAAACCGCATTTTTGCTAATTCTGTGCAGATCATCATTGGCGGTCTGATGGGAATAGCATTAAAACTATAATTGCTTTGGGCAATATTGTCATTTGAACAATATTGATTATTTCCTCCCATGAGCCTGGAATGTTTTTTCATTTGTTTGTGTAATTTCTTATTTCTGAGAGCAGTGTTTCGTAGTTCTCTTTGTAGACATAATTTACATCCCTGGTTAGCTGTATTCCCAGGTATTTAGTTCTTTCTATGGCAATTTTGAATGAAAATACATTCCTGATCTGAGTCTCAGCTTGTACGTTGTTGGTGTTCAAAAATGCTACTAATTTGTGCACACTGATTTTATATCCTGAAACTTTGCTGAAGTTGTTTCTCACCTGATGGAGCTTTTGAATCAAGACTATGGGATTTTCTGGATATACAATGACATCATCTTCAAATAAGGATAATCTGGCTTTTTATTTTCCTATGTGGATGCCTTTTGTTTCTTTATCTTTCCTGATTGCCCTGGAAGGGACTTTCAGTATTATGTTGAATAGGAGTGGTGATAGAAGCCATCCATGTCCTTTTTTTGTTTTCAAGAGGAATGCTTCCAACTTTTTTCCATTCAATACAATGTTGTCTGTGGGTTTGTCACAGATAGTTTTTTATATTTTGAAGTATGTTCCTTTAATGCTAGATTTATTGAGAGTTTTTAATATAAAGGGATGCTCAATGTTATTGAAAGGCTTTTCATTTATTTAGATGATCATGTGGTTTTTGTTTTTAGTTCTGTTTATGTGATGAATCACATTTATTGATTTGTGTATGTTGAATCAACCTCACATCCCAGGTATAAAGCCTACTTTATCTTTCTGGACTTGTTTTTGATGTGCTGCTGGATTCAATTCACTAGTATTTTATTGAGGATTTTTGTATCTTTGATCATAAAGGATATCGGCCTGACATTTTTGTTTGTTTGGTCTCTGCCAGGTTTTAATATCAGAATGATGGTGGTCTCATAGAAGGAACTGGGGAGGAGTACCTGCTTGTAAACTTTTTGGAATAATTTTAGTAGAAATGTTATCAATTCTTTATATATCTGGTTGAATTTAGCTGTGAATCCATCTGGTCATGGGCTTTTTCCAGTTGGTAGGCTTTTTACCACTGATTCAGTTTTGAAACTTGCTATTGGTCTATTCAGAAATTAAATTTCTTTCTGGTTCAGTCTTGGGAATTTGTACGTGTCCAATAATTTATTTTTTTTTCTAGGTTTTCTTGTTTGTGTGCATATAGATGTTCGTAGTAGTTTCTGAGGGCTCTTTGCAATTCTTAATGTCCTCCTTGGCATTTCAAATTGTATTTATTTGTAACATCTCTCTTTTTTATTTATTACTCTTGCTAGTGGTCTATTTTATTAATTTTTTCAAAGAATAAACTCCTAATTCATCAATCTTTCATATGGTTTTCCATGTCTAAATTTCCTGCAGTTTGGCTCTGATGTTGGTTATTTGTCATCTTCTGGCTTTGGGGTTGATTTGCTGTTGATTCTTTTAGTCCTTTAGTTGTGATATGAGGATGTTAATGTGAGATCTTTCTAAATTTTGATGTGAACATTTAGTGCTATGAAATTCCTTCATAACTCTTCCTTAGCTATGTCCCAGAGATTATGGTGTATCTTTATTCTCATTAGTTTCAAAGAACTTCTTGATTTCTGACTTAATTCCATTAGTTATTCAAAGTCATTTCATAGCAAGTTATTTAATTTCTATATAATTCTATGATTTTCAGCAATTTTATTAGCATTGAGTCTTATTTTTATTGCACTGTGGTCTGATAATATGGTTGGTATGATTTTGATTTTTTTTGAATTTGCTGAGGTTTGTTTTATGGCAGATTATGTGGTTAATTTCACAGTAGGTACCATACGATAATAAGAAGAATTTATATTTTGTTATTTTCCAGTAGAGAGTTCTGTAGAGTTCTATAAGATCCATTTGGTCAAGTGTTGAGCTCAGCTCCTCAATATCTTTGTTAGCTTTCTGCCTTGACGATCTAATAATTTAAGTGGAGTGGGTCACATTGGAGACAGAACGGCTCCTTCTCTTTAGGGCAACTGAAGATTGCTCGAGGTATGATTAAAATACTCAGGGTCTTTGCTCCTTTCTAAGTCTGAAGACAACAAGGGTGGTAGCACTGCAGTGGCAGTGGCAGAGTGGCATTTGTTTGCCTCTGGGAGTTTTACCTCGGAGAAATGTGGAACCACTGCTACTGCGAATGTTCAACCACGGGTTGAGGCAGCTGCTGTGTTGGCCTGAGCTGGGGCCTCTGCTTGTTGAAGAGCAGAAGATCAAGGGCTCACAGGGATGAGAGACTGGGCTCCTCTCTGTATCGTGATTGTGGCATGGTGGAAGTTTGACTGAAGCCCTCAGAGTCGATGTTTCTTCCTCAGACAGTGGGCAGCAAGGGCAGAGCCTCTGCTGTAGCAGTGGCAGAGGAGCTGTTGGTTGCCTCTGTGAGTCCCTGCCTAGAAAACACAGTGCAAGTGGGCATGCTAAGCTGTGGGTGGAGTGTCTGTTCTGCAGTCCTGAACCTGGGGCCCTGTCTGGTGAAAACGGGGGTGTTGGGGCTCACAGGGAAAAGAGACTGACTTTCTCTTCATATGGCGGCTGCAATGTGCTGGTGGTGCCAGCATAGCAACTTGTCCCTTTTTTCCTTCCGGCGGAGGGCAGTTAGGAGGGTACCACTGCAACTACAATGGCAGAGGGTTTGTAGGTTTTCTCTGGGATTCCCTCTTCAGAGAAATGCAGAGCCACTTTCAATTGAAGTGTTCAGGCAGGTAGTTGTGCTGGCGTCTCAGGTCAGGGCACCCTGCCAAGCGATGAGGAGCCAGCATGAAGGCCCATGTGGAGAAAAAACTGTCCGCTTTTCTGCAGGAAGGCTTCACTGTGCTGGAGAATCGGCTCACTTCCTAATGATCACATACTCTTTAGAGCCTGGAGGCAATAGTGGCAGGTGCTTAGAGACAGCCAAAATAGTGGCTGGACTCTTTTTCAGGAGCTCTGTTCCAGGGAGGTTCAGAACTACTACCAGCCCAAGAGCCTCGGCAAGGTTTGGCTGGAGTCTCAGTTTGGGGTTCCTACTCAGAGAGGAGAAACAGGATCAGGGACACACTAAAAAACAGTCCAGCTGCTTTTCCATGGGACGGCTGCACATTGCTGGAGATCTACACCACTCCCTGATCCCCGTGTACTTTCCAAGGCCTGAACGCTATACCAGCAGAAGCTGCAAGGCAGCAAAAATGGCAGCTGGCCTCTCCCTCAGTGAGCTCCATTTCAGAAAGTGCAGAACTGATACGGACTTAAGAGCCCCAGTGAAGAATGGCTGGAGTCCCAGGTCCGGGATTCTGTCCAGTGAGAAGTGTGATCAAGGATCCAAACACACACACACACACACACAAGCCTGGCCACTTTTCCATGGGATGGCTGCGTTGTGCAGTGAATTCGTGCCACTCCCTTATCACCACATACTCCCCAGAGCCTGAACTCTATAGCAGTGGAGGATACAAGACAGCAAAAATGGTGGCTAACCTCTCCCTCTGGGAGTTTTATTCTGGGGAACTGCAGAGCAGCTACCGACCAGAGAGCACAGACCGGGTGGGGGCAGAGCTGTAGACCCAGGCCAGTGGGCCTTAATCTTCAAAATGCATTTGCAGTGAGGCATGCGGTCTGTTGCTGGTCACCTTCCTGGATTCAGTCCCTCTCTGGCTGCATGCTGGGGATACTTACCTCCTCCACTGCCAGAACTGCAACCACTAGTACCAGGATGCCCAGGGATTCAAAGCTCCCAGGACTTTAGGTGTAACTGAGAAGTGGCTCTGCCCAGACTCTACGTAGTTCTCCACGTAAGTCTGGTGGCCCCAGTTGGGTGGGCTCATGAAAGGATCACCTGAGCCCAGGGTTGCAAAAGTTCATGGCAGAAGTATAGGTCCCGAAGGAGTCTTACTCACTTACCATTTCCCCATAGTGGGGAAGTGTCTCCTGGTTACATGTCATTTCCAGGTGGGCAGTCATCCTGTCTCACTCCTCTCTGTGGGTCAAATTGCTTCCTTGATGAATCCCAGTGTATTCTCCTGGATGTTCCGTTTGAGTATGTAGTAATTATTCATACTATTTCTTCTCTCCATTTGAGTGGTGTACACTAGCTGCTTCTAGTCAGCCATCTTGGCCCCTCCTCCATGATGAATATTAATAAGTTTTTCTCAGACGTGTGAGTTTGTGAATTGTATATTTCTTACACTTCATTGATGATCATACTTAAGGTTTTTTTGTTGTTTTGTTTTGTTTTGTTTATTGTTTTTTGTTTTTTTGGGTTTTTTTTTTTTTCTGATCTCGTGGGATGTCATCTACACATGCACAGATTGGCATACAGAAAAGGCTCAAAGGAACACTTACACAGATTTATAGAACTCTTTCCTTTCCTAAATCTCTCTTAAGGATATGCTGCATCTTAAAGTTTAGCCACCTTAATCTCTCCAAACTCCACTGTGTGTTTGCTTAGCTAATCAAGATTCTGGGCCTTTTTTTGGTCTTTCCTTTTTGCCCTGCAATGCAAAAATTATTTCCAGCACAATTTTTGATGAGACAGCCAGCTCCTCTTTGAATTTCCATGACATTTTTATAGTATAAAATGACTAAATACATGTGGTTCTACTACAGGATTCTATTCTATCTCACTTGTCTCTTTGTCTATAATCAATGGCAACAACATACAATCTAAGATACTACAGATTTATATTATGTCTTGAAATATTGCAGTGTAATCCTTCAATTTTGTTTTTTTAAGTATGTCAGGTGTTCTAAGTGCATTACATTTCTATATACATTTTAATTTGTTAATTTCTTCAGAACTCTGGAGATTTGTTTATTAACTTTTTACCTTTTAACTTTATCAGGGTGTAATTTGCAAGTGGTGAAATACACAAATGCTAAATACTGTTGTTTCATAACATCTGTAGAAAATTGTTTCAACAACATGTCCCTCATTCAGATAAAAAAATTTACAGATACACAATTTTTTATAAAAAATGGCATAGTATTTGTAGATAACCTACACCCATTCTCCTATAGACTTTAAATAATCTCTACATTACGTATGATTCCAAATGCAATGTAAATATGATGTAAACAGGTTTTACGTTGTATCGATTTTTAAAATTTGTATGATTTTTATGGTGGTATTGTTACTTTTAGGGTTTCTTTAAAACATCTTTGAACTGTGGTTGGTTGTATCTACAAATGCAAAATTTGTGGATATGAAAGACTGACTACATATAGTTTGTTCATTTTTGACAAATGAATATATTTATGCCACCCACACTTTTATCAAGATACGGAGAATTTCCATACTCTCAGAAAATGTCTTCATGTGCCTTCCCAGGGAATCTTGTTCTGAAGCTAACAATTATATGATTTTTACATGTACAGAGTTTTATTTATTTTAGAATTTTAAAAAAATTGCAGTTTATCTCTATTTTGTCTAGTTTCTCTATTCAGGATGACTTTTCTGAGATGCATCTCACTTTATATTTTGTTGCTATGTAGCATTCTATTAAATAAAGAAACTTCAGTTTATTCATTCTACTTTTTGTTTTATTTAGATATAATTGAAAAATAAATATGACATAGGTATACATGGTGAAATGCTTACCACAATCAAGCTAACTAACATATCCACCACCTCACACAGTTACTCTTTTGTGGTGAGAATAAAGATCTACTTACTCTCTTAGCAAATTTCAAGTATACAATACATTGTTACTAACTATAGTGACCTTGCTGTATATTAGGTCTCCATAATTTATTAATCTTACAATTGAAGTCTTTTCTCTCTGACTTCTTACATTTTCCCCATTCCCTGGCCCTTATAGCCAGCTTCAACTCTCTGCTTCTATTGGGTTGGTGCAAAAGTAATTGCAGTTTTTACCATTACTTTCAATTGGAAAGCAATTACTTTTGCACCAACCTAATATTAACTTGATTTTTATGTATTCCACACATAAGTGGGATCATGCAGCATTTGCCTTTCTTTGATTGGCTTATTTTACCTAGCAGAATATCCTCCAGTTTCATCTATGTTATTGCAAAGACAGGATATTGTTATTTATAAGGGTGAATAATATTCCCCTGTGTGTGTGTATGTGTGTGCGTGTCACATTTTCATTATTAATTCACCCATCAGTAGACACATAGTGTGTCTTCATACCTTGTGAATAATGGTGCAATGATGGTGGGAGTGCAGATAACTCTTCAACGTGGTGTTACTATTTCCTTCGCACTTACACCAAGAAGTAGGGTTGCTGGATCACATGGTAGTTCTATTTTTTTAAAAAAACCCCGTAATGATGTCCATAGTAGTTGTATTAGTTTATGTTTCTACCAACTTTGTACAAGAGTTTTGTTTTCTACAACACACCCTTGTCAACACTTGTCATTCTTTGTTTTTTTTTTTTTTTTTATATTAGTCATCCTAACTAATGTGTGGTGATATCCCATTGTGGTTTTGGTTTGTATTTTCCTAATGATTAGCAATATTAAGCAACTTTTCAAAAATCCGTTGGCCATCTGTATGTCATCTTTGAAAAAATATGTATTTAGGTTTTGGCCTATTTTTAATCAGGTTGTTTTTTCTTGTTTATTCATGTGTTTGGTGCTATTGAGTCGTATGAATTTCTTATATATTTTGGATATTAACTTGTTATTGGATATATAGTTTATAATTTTGTTACTTATTGTATAAGTTGCCTTTTCATTTTGTTGAATATTTTCTTTCTGTGCATAAACTTTTAGTTTCCTGTGATTCCACTGATTTGTTTTTGCTTTGGCTACCTATGATTTTGGTGTCATATCCAAGAAATTGCTCCCAAGACTGATACCATTGAGTTTTTCCCCTGCTTTCTTCCAGAAATTTTATGGTTTCAGAACTTACACTGAAGATATTAATCTATTTGGAGATACAAGATAAGAATTCAACATTTTTTTTTTTGCATATGGATATTCAGCTTTCTTGGCACTAATTATCAAACCAACTGTCCTTTCTCCCATTGTGTGGTCCTAGCAGTTTGTTGAAAAACAAATGATTTTAAATGTGTGCATTTATTTCTCGGCTTTCAATTCTATTCAATGTGTCTTTGTTTATGCTAATACAATATTGTTTGGATTTCTATAGCCTTAAGTGGGTTTTGATATCAGGCAGTGTGATACCTCTAGCTTCCTTCTTCTTAGTTAAGATTGCTTTGGGTATTTAGAGTATTTTGTGGTTTTATATAAATTTTAGAACTGCTTTCTCTATTTTTGTAAAAAATGTCACTGAAATTTTGAAAACAAAAAATTACATTGACTCTGTAGACTTCTTTAGGTAGTATAAATATTTTAACAATATTAATTCTTCCAATACATGAACATGGGGTATCTTTTCATTTATTTATGTCTTCTTTATTTTCATATATCAGAGTTTTATAGTTTTAGCGTACAGATCTTTAAACTATTTGGTTAAATTCTTAAACATTTTAGTAGTTTTGATTCTATTGTAAATGGGGTTGCTTTCTTAATTTTTTGATCAGTTTTGTTTTCAGTGTATATAAATGCAACAAATTTTGTATGTTGATTATGTATCCTGCAACATGACTAAAATTGGTTATTATTTCTAATAATTTTTTATGTAATCTTTTTGATTTTCTACATATAAGATTTTGTCATCTATAAATAGAAATCATTATACTTATTTCTTTCTGATTTGGATGACTTTGTTTTCCTTGACTAATGCCTCTAGCTAGGATTTCCAGTATTATGCTGGATAAAAGTAGTGATGAGAATAAACATCCTTGTCTTCTTTCAGATTATGGAGGAAAAAGTTTCAGCATTTCATTATTGAGTATGATGTCAGCCATGGGTGTTTTTTATACAGCTTTTATTGTGTTGAAGTACATTTCCTTTACAGTTAAATGATTAAGTTTTTTAATCATAAAATGGTGTTGAACATTCTCCAGTGCTTTCTCTGTGTCTGTTGACATATTAATGTAATTTTTATTCTTTATTCTGATAATATGGTGTATCACAGTGATTGGCTTTCATATGTTAAAACATCCCTGCATCCCAGAGATGGATCTCACTTGATCATGGTGTATAATTATTTTAATATAGTGTTGAATTTTTTCCTAGTATTACGGAATGATTTCTTTTCATCTAGGTTTATCAGGACTATTGGCCTTCAAATTAATTTTTTTGTGTGTATATCTGTCTGATTTTGAGAATGAAGTAAACTGCCCTTGTTAAATAAATAAAAATGTTCCCTTCTCTCCAATTTTGGAAGCATTTAAAAAGTATTGGCATTAATTATTCTCTAAGTATTTGGTAGAATTCACCAATGATATTGTCTTGTCTTGGAGTTTTCTTTGTTGGGAAATTTTTGATAACTCCTTAATCATTATTGGTATGTAAAGGTTTTTTATTTATTCATTATTTAATCTTGGTAGGTTTTACGTTTCTTGGAATTTATCAATTTCTTTTAGGTCATCAACTCTGTTGGCATAGAATGGATCACAGCTGTATCTTACTATACTTCGTATTTCTGTGGAAGCAGTTGTAAAATTTCTTTCATTTCTGATTGCATTAATTTAAGTTTTTCCCTTAGTCTAGATAATGATTTGTGTATTTTATTTATTTTATGCAAAAAAAACATAGTATTGTTTATTTTTTCTACCATTTTTCTATGACTTATTAGATTTATTTTTTTCTGATTCTTATTATTTCCTTTTTTCTACTAGCTTTTGATTTAGCTTTCTCTTGTTTTCTTGATCCTTGATGTGTAAGTTAATTTATTTGAGATCTTTCTTTTTACTATCAACTCACCCATTGACTAACATAGAACTTTGAGAACACTAGGAATTATGCAAATATTCAGTGAAATAATTATATAATTAATTTATACTGTGTTAAAGAAAGGATATGTAATTCCATATTAACAAAATTCTAAGGAATTTCACAGGCTTTTATCTTAATATATACTAAATAATGCTGATAATTAATTGATTAATCAAATATTTTTTGAGTGCTGCTATGTGCTAAACAGTGTGCTAAGCATGAATACATAGAGGAGGATTCCCTCATGATTCAGAGTTTCAAAGTGTTAAGTTGAAGTATCACAATCATTAAATAATACCATCAATTAAATTAGTAACGGTGAGAGTGCCTCATCCACTTGGAAATAGTAAAACAATGTGTTGAAATTCATGCTGTGAACTTTTACCTAGAAAGGAACATGGACGTTTAACATAAAGGTAAAATAAACTTTGGATACTGGGAAAACTATGGTGGGCAGCAACCCATATAGGGGATACAGGTAAAAACCATGAGTACATTTACAAAAGAGGAAGAGTATCTCTGTGATACACATTCCCATTGGGGAGTCAGGCAATCCAGACAATGGGAGAAGTTTTTGACCATAACTAACACTGGATCTGACTTGGTGAGCAGTTGGGAGACAGTGAGAAGGAATAGCACTGGGAAGTTCTCCAAGCATGCTCCAAGATCCCAGTACCAATAGAAGGAGACAATTCCTAATTGATATTGGGCTGCTCAGAAGCCTATTAGCCAGCACAGGACATAATCAGTTATTTAGAGAATCTAGGGATGAGGTTTTGTCATCTAGTCTCAAGCGGGAGAGGAGCCCCCATGGCCAGAACTGAGAGGTGAGTGTAGTTTGGGCTCCAATTGTGAGCGTAAAAGCTGTGCGTTCCCCTTTGTGGGACTGCACTAAAAGAGGTTTGGCCCGGGAGCAGAGACTGTGACCCAGACAGTGAGTTTTATGGCCTAGGGCAGTTTTGCAGTCTGAAGACAAACGGTTTGTGACTTGGCTGGCTGTCCCAACTTTCATGCAGCAACAGTCCATGAGAGGGATCTTTGCTGGATTAGGAAGCATGAGAGCAAAGTGAGTCTCACAATTGCCTGATTGACTGTAGAGCCCAAGCCCTACCTCTTTCTCTGTAATGACTGGTATGGCAGCAGTTGCTCGGCTCCTCCCTGTAGCATTGCTCCAGGGACTTCAGAACTGCCTTCCAGCCCCCACTGGGGTTATTGTTTGCACCTACCTTTGGAGGATCAGAATTCTGGCTTGCCTGTTCTAGCCCTGCCCAACTTTGCCCCTCTCCCCATCTTAGAGGGAGAGTATGGTTTAAAGACCAATGAACATTCTGTGGCCTTGCTTGTGTCCTGGAACACCTGAGTATTTCTCCTAGTTAACGAAGGTCAAGCATAAACCCTACTGCCACCACTGCATATGACTCTCACCTGCAAGTGCCATCTACAAGTTCAGAGGTACATCTATACAGCCGACGAGAAAGTCTGCTGACACAATTGCAACCTAGAAACAAAGAGCATTGCAGCCCACAAGTAAGCAGCAGTGCCTAGCCTAACTAAATATCTAGAACATCAGATCAAGGGTGTGAGAGAAAAGCAGATTCCACTCTTGCTTGCTGAGGACTTAGCACTGGAATTGCCCTATCCTCTGCCATATGAAAACCTCAGCAATTTTGCCAGTGTCCTAAGAATGTTCCCCACCACCTCTGTCAGGACTGCTGTTTCCACTTCCAATTTAGGAATCTAAATTCCCAATCTAGCTCTGTCCACTTTAGAAGCTACTCCTAGATGGAAGGTGGGACCCAAGACCTTCAGCACTTTAGGGCCCAACCAACCACCTGGGATGCTGAAACACTTCTGTGAGTGTTAAGAAAGGTGAAACATCAACCCCACTGTTACCACTGCAGTTAGCTCTTACCACTAAGCACCACTTACTGACCAGGTCAGCCTGCACAATCCAATGTAAAATCTGCTGACACAAGTGCACAGTGCTAAGGAAGGAGACAAGCTTCGCTTTACCTCTACTTCCACCATTGCATATACCAACCCAGCTTCTCTGAAGGTAGCAAGTCCACTTATCAGCCAAGCACACCACTACTACGATTGACAGTTAAGTAAGTCACCACAGAAAGATTATATAAAACCAAGAAAATCATACAGCGTTTGCTACTGAACACACACAGAAGCAAAACCACAGGACCTACTCAAGATACATTATATGTATATCATCAAGGAAAAACAGTCTAGTACCAATGAAAGTAAATTTAAAAATAAGAAGTGATTGTTTCCCTAAATGCAAAGAAATTAGTGAAAGAATTCTGGAAGTACGAAAAAGTAATGTGTTATGACACCCACAAAGGAACAGAGTAATACTCTAGCAATAAATTTTAATCAAAAATAAATATTCAAAATGTCAGATAAAAATTCAAAATATTGCATTTTTAATATCTCCATGAAATACAAGGGAAATCAAAACACCAGTATGAAAAAAATAGAAAATTAATTCAGGACATACATGAGATATTTACCAAGGAGATAAGTGTCTTTAAAAAAAACTGAGAACAAAAATTCATTGAAGGCATTACAAAATGCAGTTGAAAGCTTCAACAATTGACTAGGCTGAGCAGAAGAAAGAATCTCAGAACTTGAAGGCAAGTCTTTTGAGTTGGTCTAGCCAAACAATTTTAAAAATAAAATAAAATAATAGAAAAGAATAAACAAAGCTATTGAGAAGTTTGAGATGACATAAAATATCCATACTTACAAACTGTCAGTATTCCCAAGGAAAAAGAAAAAGCAAAGGTTTCAAAATTTCTTTTTTTGAAACCTGGGTCTTACTTCATTGCCAAAGCTGGAGTGCAACAGTGTGATCAAAGGTCACTGCAATCTTGACCTCTTAGGCTCAAGTTGTCCTCTCACCTTATCCTCCTGAGTAGTTGGGAATACAGGCACATGCTTGTCTAACTTTTTTTTTGCTTTGGAGAAATTCAGGATCTCACTATATTGCACAGACTGGCCTTGAACTCCTGGGATCAAAGTATCCTTCCCCCTTAGCCTCCCAAAGTGATGGTATTACAGGCATGAGTCACTGTGTCTGGCTTGAAAAATTAGTTAGGCAAACAATTGATAAAAACATCCTTAGTCTTGCAAGGGATTTAGACATCCAGATACAAGAGACCCAACAGACACCAGAATAAAAAGAAAAAAAAAAAAAAAAAAACTTTGCAAGACAAACTATACCATAACATATTGTCATCAGACTGTCTAAAGTCAACATGGAGGAAAAGATTTTTAAATCAGCAGGAAAAGTGTCTAGTCACCTACAAGGAAACTTTATTAGACTAACATCAGACTTATCAGCAGAAACCTTACAAACAAAAGGAATTGAGTCCTTATTTTGGGGGCCCTTAAAGAAAAAAAAAAATTGTTAACTGTGAATTTTATACAGTACTAGATTAAGGTTCACAAATGAGGAAGAGATAAACTCTTTCCCAGAAAAAAACAAATCCCAAGTGAATTCATCATCCCTAGATTGATACAATAAATGCTCAAATAAGTTCTCAACATGGAAATGAAAGGTTAATATTTGCCATCATAAAAACACATAAAAGTATACAACCTGCAGCCCTTATTTTTAAAAGTACAGAAATGAAGATGAGAAGTAAATCAAGTGGCAACATGATAAAACTTCACCAAACTACAAAGACAGAAAGGGGGAAAAGAAGAACCAAGTAATTTACTAATTAACAACATAACAGTTAATATTATGAAAAAAAGAAAACTTCACTTATCGACTTTAACCTTGAATGTAAATGAATCAAATGCTCCACCTAAAAGGTATAGACTGGCAGAATGTTTAAAAAAAAAAAAAAAAAAAACATGAACTATGTGCTGCTTATAAGAAATGCACCTTACTGGTAAAGACACCTATAGACTGAAGGTAAAAGAGTAGAAAGAAATATTCCATGTAAATGGAAGCCAAGAGTGAGCAGGGCAGGTATGTATACTTATATCAGATAAATCAGACATCAAATCAAAAAGAGTAAAGAAAAAGACAAATAAGGTCAGTGTATAATGATAAAAAGATCAATTCAAAAAGAAGACAGGACAATCTTAAATATTTATGCATCCAACAGTAGAGCATCCAGATTTATCAAATAAATATTACTAGACCTGAATGAAGAGATAGACAACAATACAGTAATAATGGGGAACTTCAACATGACACTCACAGTATTCAACAGATAATTGAGAGAGAAAATCAACACAAAATGATGGAATGTAAATTGTGCATTAGTCTAAATGAACCTAACAAACATTTACAGAACAATCTATCTAAAAGCTATGAATATACATTCTTCTCATCAGAAGATGGAACATTCTTCTTGATAGAACATACGATATACTGTGAAATTAGCCTCAATACATTTCTAAAAATTAAAATTGTATCAACTATTTTTTCAGACCACAGTGGAATAAAACTAGAAATTAAACCCAAGAGAAATTGTCAAAACTATATAAATACTTGAAATTAAACAACATACTCCTGAACAATCTTTGGCTAACAACAAAGTAAACAACTTTAACATTTTTTTGAAATAAATGAAGACACAATGTACTAACACTTCCAAGATACAGCAAAGACGGTACCGAGAGGGAAGTTTATAGCATTAAATGCCTACATTAAAAAAAAAAATAGATCACAAATAAACAGCCTAATGTCAACCTCAAGAAACTTGAAAAACAAGAGCAAACCAATATCAAAGCTAACAGAGGGAAATAAACGACAAATAGCAGAGTAGAACCAAATTATATTGAGACCAAAAACAATACAAGAAATGACCTAATACAAAGTATTTTTAATATAAAAAAATTGATAAATTATTCACTAAACCAACCAAGAAAAAGAGAAGAGTCAACAGCAATCAATCAGAAATGAAAAGGAAAACATTAGCATTGATACCAGAGAAACTCACAAACTAGAAAATTGGTAGAAAATGGATAAATTTCCAGAAACTTAAAACTTCTGAAGACTGAACTAGGAAGAAATAGAAATTGTGAACAGACTAATACTGATTAGCAAGATTTAATAAAACCTCCCAACAACAACAACAACAGCCTAGAACCAGAGACATTCAAAGACAAATTCTACCAAATATACAAAAAAGAAGAGGTATCAACATCGCTGAAACTGTTTCCAAAAAATCAAGGGGTAGGGAATACTCCCCAACTCACCTTATGAATCCTGTATCACCTTGCTATGAAAACCAGACAAGAATAAAACAACAACAAAAAACTACAAACCAATATCCCTGATGTACATACATGCAAAACTCCTTAACAAAAATAAAAGCAACCCAAATCCAATAGCATATTCTAAATATAATTAATTATAATCAAGTAGGTTTTTTCAAGTGTTGAAAGTATGGTTCAACAGATATAAATTAGTAAATGTGATTCATCACATACACAGAAATAAAAACAAAAAGTATGTAGTTATTAGATGAAGTAAAAAGATTTGATAAGTTCAGCATCTCTTTATGATAAACACCGGCAACAAACTAGGCATAGAAGGAGCATACCTCAAAATAACAAAAGCCATATATTAAAACCCCACAACCAATATCATACTGAACAGCGAAAAGTTTAAATAAATCACTCTAAAAACTGGAACAAGACAAGGATACCTACCCTCACCATGCCTATTCAGCACAGTGCTGTAAGCCCTAGCCAGAGCAATCAGGCTAGAGAAAGAAATAAAAAGGTATCCAAATAGGAAAAGAGGGAGTAAAATGAGCTCTGTTTGCTGAAGGTAGAGTCTAGAAAATGCTATAAACTCTTCTCAACAACTCTTAGATTTGATATAAATTCACTAATGTATTAGGATACAAAATTAACATACATCTTTCATAACATAGGTAAGCAGAAGAAAGAATCTCAGAACTTGACGGGAAGTCTTTTCAATTAGTCTAGTCGGACAATTTAAAAAAATAAAGTAATAAAAAAGAATGAAGAAACCTACTAGGAAGTTTGGGATGACATAAAATGACCATACTTACAAACTATCTGTATTCCCAAGAAAGAAGAAAAAACAAAGTTTGCAAAATTTATTTTATTTTTTTTGCCAATGCCACATGCCAAATCAGTGGCATTTTTATACAGCAGGGACAATCAAGCTGAGAAACAAATCAAAAAGGCAGTAGTACTTAAAATAGCAACAAAAATAAAATAAAATACCTAGGAATAAACAGTCAATGAGGTTAAAGATACCTACAGGCAGAACTACAAAATACTGATTAAATATATTGTAGATGACACAAACAAATGGAAAAACATCCCGTGTTCATGGAACAGATAAATTAATAGCATTTAAATCACCATACTGCCCAAAGCAAGCTTCAGATTCAATGCAATCTCTATCAAAATATCAACATAATTTTTCACAAAGTTAGAAATAACTATCCCCAAATGTACATGAAACTAAAAAGGAGCTCAAATAGCCAAAGCAACCCCTAGAAAAAGCACAAATCTGGAGCCATCACATTGTATGGGCTCAAATTATGTTACAGGGCTACAGTAACCAGAACATGTATAGTAAATACTGATGTAAAAATAGACACATAGATAAATGGAACAACACAGAGAACCTAGAGATAAAGCCACATATCTAAAGCTAATTGATTCTTGACAAAGTCAACAAAAACATACACTAGAGAGAGGATACCCTTTTCAATAAATGTTACTGGGATTACCACATACATATTGAATCTGGACCCCTTTATCTCACCATATATGAAAATCATCTCTAGATAGAACAAATATTTAAATGTAAGACCAAAACCTATAACAATATTAGATGAAAACCTGGGGGAAATGCCTCTGGATAATGGTCTAGGCAAAGAATTTATGACTAAGGCCACAAAATCACAGGAAACAAAACAAAAATAGACAAGATTTAATTTAAATAAAAAAAATTCTGCACCACAAAAGAAATATTCAACAGAGTAAACAGACCACTAGAAAAATGGGAGAAAATATTTGCAAACTATGCATCTGATAGGGCACTGATACCTAGAATAGACAACTGACTCAAACTAAACAATAACAAAAAAATAAATAACCCTATTAAAAAGTGCACAAAGGACATAAATGGTATATTAGGTCATTCTTGATGGAAGGCAAAAAGGAAGGAGGCATGTCCTACATGGCTGGAGCAGGAGGAAGAGAGAGCAAAGTGGAAAGTGCTACACACTTTCAAACAACCAGATCTCATGACAACTCACTCACTATCGTGAGAATAGCAAGGGGAAAATCCACCCCCATGATCTAGTCATCTCCCAGGAGGTCACTCCCCCAACATAAGGGATTACAATTCAACATGAGATTTGGGTGGGGACACAGAACCAAACCATATCAAATAGACCATTTCTCAAAAGAAAACCTGCAAATGGCCGAGAAGTATACAAAGAAAATATCAACAGCACTAATCATCAGAAATTGCAAAAGAAAACCACAATGAAATATCATCTTACACCAGTCAGCATTGCTATTATTAAAAAGTCAAAAACAAAGACATGATGGCGAGGATGTGGAGAAAAGAGAAAGTTGATGATGGAAATCAAAATTAGTACAATCTTTAGAAAAAAGTATGGAGTTTTCTCAAAGAGTGAAAAATAAAACTATCATTTCAGTCACCAATTCCACTACTGGGTCTACCCACAGGAAAAGAAATTATTATATTAAAAAGATTCCTGCACTTGTGTATTTATTGCATCACAATTTACAATAGTAAAAACACAGAATAAACCTAAGTATCCATTAATGGATAAGTTCATAAAGAAAATGTAACATATATATCCAATATAACCATAAATGGTATTCAACCATAAAAAAGAGTGAAGTTATGTCTCTTGCAGCAACATGGATGGAACTGGAGGCTGTTATCTTAAGTAAAACAACTTAGAAACAGAAAGCAAAATACCACCTGTTCTCAGTTATCAGTGGGGGCTAAATGTATATAGAGTGTGGAATAAAAATCATTGGAGACTTGAAAAACAGGGAGTGTGGGAGGAAGGTTAGGGCTGTGAAATTGCTTAATGAGTACAATGCACACTGTTCAGGTGTTAGTTACAGTAAAAGCAGGGACTTCACCACTATGCAATGAATTGATGTAACAAAATTGTACTAGTACCTCTTAAATTTATACCAATAAAAACTTAAAAACATGATAACAGAGATAGTGTACAGAGTACTTCTTAGGATGCAGGTAAATGCACTGAGTTCCTAGAATCAATCTTTCCTGATACCATTAACACAGCAATCCCTTTCATAGATTCTCTTATAATGGCTACATATGTGAACTTGCTTATAAATTTCATTAAGACACACACACCTTAAAATTTTTGTACTTAATGTGATGTCTAATTAATTATCATGACCATAAGGGAGGCCATTTTTTAAGTAGGCATGGTGTTTTTTTAGGTGTGTATGGAGAGAACTATGTAGAATTAAAGTTTGTTTCCTTGCCACTTATTAATCTAAGGGAAAAAATTGGTTGACATAGATAAAACTATATAGGATATAACAGGAGTTCATTCATTAAGCAGATACATAAATAATAAGTTATCTGTATTATAAACAGGTCAATGGTAACTAAATTTTAGTGTCCTAAGTGAAAGAATTACAGTAAGCAAACACTTGAGGCAGCAATTTTAAAGAATAGTGCTATTCTGATAAAGTCGTAGCATGAAAAAAATTCATATCCTTTTAAAGAAATATAGTGCAGTGCACTATACTTAAAATAAAGAAATTTCAATCCAATGCTGATTGCCACTAGGTAATCAAAGATTTTAAGGATCATAGAGGTGCTAAATCAAGTTTAGCCTAAACCTGCCTCCTTACATATTTAAGTTCAGCCTAAAGATTTTTCTGTACATCGTGAATTATCATGAGTGGAGGTATAAACAGACCATAGCCTACATTTGTGCCAATCACTGAGTTCTGGGTAATCATATGTAGCCAACTACTCAAATCATATTCAAACAAGGCAAATGCTGAGCTGGAACCAATTCAATTGTTTCTGTACCCGACTTCCATTTTCTGTACGTCACTTTCTTTTTGTTGTCCATAAATTTTCTTTCACCACATAGCTGCACTGGAGTCTTTTTGAATCTGTTGTGATTCTGAAGACTGCCCATTTCATGAGTCAGTCATTGTTCGATAAAACTCCTTTAAATCTAGTTCTGCTGAAGCTTTTCTTTTAACAGACAGTGCTAGAAGCAGGGTCTGAAGTCGAGCTTCTAAAAACCCCTGGGATCACTGAGTGAACAAGCAAGGTACATGCTAGATGCACTTGTGGCCATTGATCTCTCAAAATATCTGGGGATTATGTAAGTTCCCTCTCAGATTCTGAAGTTCCAGGGATTTGTGTTTTGAGCTCTTTGAGTTTTTTTCAGCAAATTCTGTTCCAAACTGGGTTTGGAAGTCATGACAGAAACTTGGCTGAGTTCAGGATCAGATTTGACCCAGTAATTAACTGGCTTGGATCCAGGTAGAGGCCTCTTAAGTCTGACTGGGTAACAAAGAAACTGGTAGTAAATGGCAATACTGCAGGGGTTGTAAAATTCGGCTTTTGGAAATTTGGGGGTTTTTTTTTTGTTCTACCCCTTTTTCATTTTTCTTGCTTGCTTAGGTAGAAAAAAGAAATCACTGGCCAAGTTAATCAAGGGAACCTGAAATCAAAGTCAATATTTAAGGTAAAAATGGAATCTTTAATTTCTGAAGGACTGAGTTTCTTCTTTTTTTTTTTTTTTTTTATTTAAGTTCTAGGGTACATGTGCATAGCGTGTGCAGGTTTGTTACATACGTATACTTGTGCCATGTTGGTGTGCTGCACCCATCAACTCGTCAGCACCCATCAATTCATCATTTATATCATGTATAACTCCCCAATGCAATCCCTCCCCCCTCCCCCCTCCCCATGATAGGCCCCAGTGTGTGATGTTCCCCTTCCCGAGTCCAAGTGATCTCATTGTTCAGTTCCCACCTATGAGTGAGAACATGCGGTGTTTGCTTTTCTCTTCTTGTGATAGTTTGCAAAGAATGATGGTTTCCAGCTGCATCCATGTCCCTACAAAGGACGCAAACTCATCCTTTTTTGTGGCTGCATAGTATTCCATGGTGTATATGTGCCACATTTTCTTAATCCAGTCTGTCACTGATGGACATTTGGGTTGTTTCTTCTTACTTATACATGCATAAGTGTCAGGCCGTGGAAGCAGTTACAGAAGCGGCAAAAATATTACTAAAGATAACTTACAGTGAGATGTTCTGAAGGAATAACAGTTCACTGAAGTGTATGTAAAAAACATGAGGGCTCCCAAATCAGTCTCATCTAGGGATGTCTATTGGTATGCAGAAGTTTCTTAAAAATTTTCAATATTTTTATTTAAAGACTTTACGAAAGGCAAATAAAAAGTTTAAGCAACTAATTGATTTTAAAAATTAAAAATGTTTTGCACTTTTTACTAATGGCAATGGGTGACAAGATTAGGCATGTACAGAATCATCAGACATGGGGATCCCACCACCAAAGGGGGAAACTTGAGAGCTGATGGGAATGCTGGAAAGGGCTCCTTCACAACTGATAAGCAGCTGCCTGAATTATTGATTCAGCATTTCTGGGATGGGTGGATCTTTCTCTGGCCTCCCTGAGCTCCTTGCCCTCCCCAACCTGCCACAGGCAATGCTTTTCTCTCTTTCTCTCTTTTCCCTTTACTGTCTTTTCTGTTACTCAGGGCAACCATCTTGCCCAGACACCACATGTTGAAACTCCTTTAATCCACTTTAAATAGATTAAACATGACAGGGCCCCTTGGGGGCAATTTTGAGCCTTGCCAATTTGATATTGGGTGCGAAGTGGAGTGGCTAAATGTCTGTTTTTTCACATGTATTTTGCTCTGGCCAGAATGGAAAATGTTAATTTGGTTCTTCCATGTATCCGGTTGAGCAGCAGTTTGCAAAATTGAGAGGATTCTGCCTGTGGTTCCATGATTTTCCTCTGTGAATGTGGCTTGGCACCCCAGAACTGTGGTGGGGTGAGCAGCGTTGCTAGGGATACTCAAGGAAAGAGGACCTAGAAACCTAATGTGCCAGATAAAGGGTAAAGATTTTCCACCAGTCAGATTTCTGGCCTCTCTCTCACTCTCTCTGGGCAAGCCAGTTGAATGAATGATAAAAATCACTGTTTTTCTCCTCTATACAGTTTTGATTAATGGGAAATGGAATTTGTGAGGCTAGTCTTTCTGTGTTGTTCTATAATGGAGAAGGGCACCTTAAAATAAAATGCAGGCCTAGGATCCCATAAGCCCACTGTTCAACCAGCCCAGCAAACTGTTCAGTTACAAATGTTGCTGCAGGTCTCCCACCACCAGACAAAAAAAAAAAAAAAAAAAAAAAAAAAAAAAAAAAAAAAAACATTCTCTTGGTCTCTGCCATTGACAGGACAGGAATTTTGGAGTTCATGTAATAGCCCTAAAAATTACCTTGAGTAGTTAAAAGCCATTGCAAGCTGGAAATTGACTGTTCTAGACTCCTGGAAGGAACAATGAAAACTGCCCAATGCTATAGCTCAACAGCTAAGGCTTTGCCATTTTACAACAGTGGCCTGGGTTCAATCCTGGCTTAGGGAATGAGTGCCTTCTGCTTGATATTCATGTGACCTTTACATTTGTTGATTCTCTTCCTCTTCATGAAGAATTTCTGGCTTCCTTTCTTGAATGTTCCTTTCTCTAAACCCCTAGAACGTTACCCTTGGTGAAGTTCAAAAGCCAGGAATATTGGGTGTTTGGTGTGGCTACACAGTCTGCTAATAAGAAATTTAAAAATACAAAAAAAAAAAAAAAAAAGAAAAGAAAAAAAAGAGTGCTATCATTAAAAGTCAGCTGAATTGAAAGCAGATATTCAAGCTCTAACAGACTGGGACTCCTTGGGAAAAACAGAGGAGGTGCCACATACCCTGTTTGCGGAAAAACTTCTGTTTTCCTCATGAAAGCCCAGGAATTGAAAGTAAGCAGATCCCTCTCAAAATCTAAGTCTCTGTTGTAATTTGCATTGCATTATCTGACTTTTTTTGACTGTTGGGAGTGTCAGAAATTACTTCTCATTATGAGAAAGCTTAGGTGTGTAATAAGTAGTTAGGACATTTATTTTGGGGATGGCTAATGGCAGTTATGAGGGAATACCTGGCTCTTTTCATGTTCGGAGAGAAGCATGCTCCTGCTCACCTGGAAAGTATGGTAACATCCTCACCTTTACTGAGAGATAAGACTTCTATGGGGAATGGGCTAATCACAGGATGGGCTGATTGGCTTTGGACTGTTTTGCAATGAAATGCATGGTAAAATCATTGCACTGCGTTTTTCTGTAGCATTTCTCTTTTTTGGAATCTAAGATCTGATATAAAAATAGGACTCTTAATTTTTGGGGATCTGTTTTGCCTTCCAGCTGTGCCTGCATATTAGGCCCTAAGAACTGCATGTTTTCCTGTCCCTGTTCTTCGAAGGACTCCAATCTAAAACCAGTGATCCAATTAAGAAACTTAAAAACTGACAAATCAAAAAGCCTACAACTGCTAGATCTTCTTCTGTCTGTCTGTATAGTTTTATATGTGTTGTTTGTGCAAGGTTTATATAAAAGTGTTCTAATTAATTGGCTCAAATAAAAATAAGCACTTAAATCAAATATTTTGAAAGAAAAATAAAAACTGTAGTGTCATTTAGTACATGTGACTTTAGTAAACAAGGAAATAAAGAGCTTTAAAGATTATTGGTAAAATAAAGACATTTGGTCTAAATTAGGAAGGTCAGATATTAGGTTTACTAAATGCTTTAAAATTATAAACTCTTGACTTTTAAAAATTGTTAAATTGCCTGCTTTAACAGTTGGGTAAGGCTTGGAGACACGGAGTTAGCCACGCCCCTAGCTATGCTGGAAAGAGTTGGACCTTATCTATATTTTTGTCTGGTGCCCTAGGCTCCACACCTAGTACATAATTAAAATAACCTACCATGTTTTTAGCCAAAATTTAAAATTGTTAAAAGTTATCATTATGACATGTAATTGGAACTACTAAATAAACAGTTTCAGATGCAAGGTGCATGAGAAGATTGAAATGTGTTTTTGGTAAAAGATTATATAAAGACATAGGAATGCAGATTTTTGCTAGTTTAGAGGGTTAAAGAATTATTTTAAATTAAATAAGATAAAGCTAAAGGTCTGAGCAAGTTGCAAGAGGCTTGTAAAATCTTGTAAAAGAAATTCAGTGTGTGAATATACTGACTAAATGTAAAGGGTTATTCTTCAGTTTTTCCTTAAATTGAACATTAGAATAAAAGCAGAGTAGGGTTTTCTTAGAGCACTGATGTGCTCTTTAAAAAAAAAAAAATTGTAAAGTGTTATAAAAGATTTATGAGGATCTCACCTTATGGTCAAACTGATTAAGACAAATTCAATTTGTCTATAACATTTTATTAAAAATTCAGGTTGATATTATTAGTACACTAGCACAAGGGAGAAATCTGGCTTTCTCTCTTGAACAAGATTTTCATGTAATATTAAAGGATAATGAAATATGTCTGTTTGTCTTTTGAATAAACTACTAAAAAAAAAAAGAAGGAAAAGGCAAGAGACAGATTGTTTGAAAAGCTAAGTCTTCCCTATATCAATGAGTAAATATCTGTGTCTTTTTAAAGTTATTCAGTCATAATTTTGCCTAAATGAATGACTTGTGGTAACCTAGAATTCTACTTTATAATATCAAGTGTGTGGGGTTTTTTTTGTTTGTTTGTTTGTTTGAGATGGAGTCTAGCCTTGTCACCCAGGCTGGAGAGCAATGGCACCATCTCGGCTCACAGCAACCTCTGCCTCCTGGGTTCAAGCGATTCTCCTGCCTCAGCCTCCTGAAACCTTTAACATATTTAATAGGCTTCTCAAAATCAGATTTCAGTTTCAAAATGGTCTCTTCTGACCTCTAACTTTAGGATGCTACAACGGGTCCCCGAAGCATTCAAAAGAGAGAGAAACAGGATTCTTTGCCATGTTAAGTTACATGAGAAGCATTGTCAAAATAAAAAATAATGTTTAACTTTCTTCAGGTTATATTTTAGTAAATGATATTAATATATGTTCCAAAATCATATGGGATTTCTAAAATTCTAATATGTCTGAGTATATGCTAGCAATCATAATTATGATTATTATGTTGTTATTGACCACATTTCTTTGTCAATTGTGTTTTTAACTATAACCACTTAAATTTATTTCCACAGTTAATTGCTTAATGATGATACAGTTTCTGAAAACTTCAAAAACTTCCAAAATTCTAGAATATGGTGTCTTTTAGGAGGTTCATGAAAGGATAGAAAGGACCCTGAAAATCATTCTTGAATGCAGGTTTCTAATCACTTTAAAATCATATTATTTGTACTGGGTAAGAATTCCTGAGACTTTAATTAAAAGACTGACTAGTTTTTAAAACTGCTAACCCAAGTAGAACAAAAATTAATTGAATACCAAGAAAATACTTTGCCAGATTTTCATACTAAATTAGCCAATACTGAAATTGTTTACATATACAATTTGAATGAAGTCCATGGTCTAACTCAAATTGCCTATGAAAACTATCAGTTTTCAATGCCATGCACCTAAATTGGAGAAACAACTGATATTCAAGAAACCATAAGTCCAATGTTAAACGTGAACTCATGGAGAACCAGGACAGCAACCTTGTCCTTCCTGAGTCCTTAAATCTTTGTTATTAAATATTTCATATTCCATGACTCATCATGGAAAAGATAAAATTATCCAACTTAAATATGTGTTGGTGTTGTGACTTCTAAATTGCTAAAATAGTTTATGACAAATATTTGGTTTTTCAAATTCATATTCCTGGGAAAACAATAAAAGTTTTGAGTACATTTGGCTACCTGATGGGCCATTTAAACATTTATAGAGGGATTTCATTCAATTGTCATTTTCAATGCATGTTTTCTGGTTATATAAAAGCTTTTCCATGCAAGAGGGCTGGTGTTGTAATACTGAATTGTTATGCCACAGTGTATTTTCAAAGAAAACTCTTTATGATTTACTGACTGAGGACAATCAACCCCTTCACAATCTAGACCCCAAAGACTGGATCTTCTGAGAAAATTGGAGAAAGACTACCCTTGACATCCACACTACAACAAACCTTCGGTGCCTTGAATTTTAGGCTCCTAATCGCACAACTGAGAAGAGCCCCCCCAAACTCATGGAACTCTACACTCATTGGAACCCTTAAGGTAAAGCTAGCCAGGAAAATTTCTCACCATAAGAAGATGCCATCCTTGATGTGAACAGCTTTTTTTCCAAGATCATGGATCAAGACTTCTCTATTCTCATGAGACTCTTATCCTTAAATATTTTTTTCTTATTTATGCTTATATGAACAATAGAAGTAAAAAGAGGGTCTGTTGTGTACACTTTGGGGGAAACTTCTATTTGCAAAGGATTTTGCAGTCAGCCTTATACATGGATAACCTTATACCTTGATAGATAAAACATGAAGGGCCAAGGGAAGCAAGAAACTTAAACAGTACATACGTTGCTTCACAATCAGTCAGAAACAGAACATGGGTTCACTTCTCTTAACCCACATCATGGGTTAAAGAGAACATTGCCAGAAATCTTTCACTCTTCTAAAGAGCCATTAATTTTTAGGTCCTTTTGGATGGTTTATAGTAAAATAAGCAATGATTAGAAATGGATTCCCCATGATAGGCTCTATAGCAGATTCTGTTGTAAAGTCTATAGTTACACAACAGACTTTAAATTCTCTTGTAAAAGATTTGCTAAATAATAGAATTTGCTAAACAGAAAAGTATCTGTGCAGGTGCTGACACTTGTGGCCAGTGGAGAAATATATCAAGTGTAGATTACAGAGATTAAGTTGCAGTGGATTAATAAAGAGACTGCTTAGTTCAGTGAGCAGACTCTTCAGCTTATTCTTTGATCTATTTTATTTTAGGTGATTTTGTTTATGGGTACCCTGGGTAAGGAGCGTACTCCAAACTCTTGATATTATCTTCCTCATAGTCATAATAGTAGTCTCCCTTGTGTGCTGTATTCTCTCAAAGGTTTTAAATGTTTGCTTGCAGCCAGCTCTAGAATGTCAAATGATCTGTTTTCAACTGGAATGACAAGAGCTGAAATAAATGTGCAATCATGAGGACACCATAACCTATGAATGACATGCTGAGACTGAAAACCCAAAATGATGGTAACTGATGGTGATGCTAAGGTCCTAAATTTCAGTCACACTCTCACCTAATTGAGAACCTGACCAAAAAGGGGGACTTTTCTTTTGAACAGAATTATGGGAGGCCATTGTTTTGGAGTGAGCTTATTCATTCACTAGGCCCTAACAGACCAAACCAAACAAAAATTGAGTCACTCATGCTAAATGTGACATAATCAAACTAAGACTTTAAGGAAACACACAGATCCTAGAACAGACCAGGTTTCTGTTTTTCTCCTGCAAACAGGATGTTCTATCATAAGGAGGTACCCTCCACTCAGTTCTTGTTCTCACGTTTGCAAAACTCACTGTTCTACTGTTTCCCAGTGGGTTTCGAAATCAATGGTGATATTGACATTAATAACTAAAGTTGTCATTAATGTCTTATAATTGAGAAAATGACCTAAAGGGGAAATTGTTAAAAAGTTTAGCCTAAAGCTGCCTCCTTACATATTTAAGTTCAGGCTAATGGTTTTTCTGTACATCATGAACTATACCAAGTGGAGGTGTAAACAAACCACAGCCCACACCTGTGCCAATCACTAAGCTTTGGCCAATCAAATGTAGGCAACTACTCAAACTGTGTTCAAGTAAGGCAAATGCTGAGCAGTAACCAATCCAGTTCTTTCCGTACCTCACTTCCATTTTTTGGACTTCAGTTTCCTTTTGCTATCCTTAAATCTTCTTCCACCATGTGGAGTCTTTCTGATTCTGCTGGAGTCTTTCTGATTCTGCTGTGATTCTGAGGGCTGTCCAATTCTCAAGTAATTCATTGCTAAATTACACTCTTTTAAATGTAATTCGGCTGTATACATTTAAAATAGTCTTTTAAATGTATACTCTTTTAAGTGTAACAAAGGTTAAAAGAAAAAGAGTGCCTTTTGTGAAGTAAAAGAATCATTAAAACACATCTGAGCCTGGGGCTAAATAAAATAAATATTTCATGGGCAAGTAAGACAAATTACCCAACCAGAAGGTAAAGCACTTCCCTTGTTGTTGTCTTTTAAATAACAAAGATGAGATTAAAAATATAAAAATAAATGTTACTTTCCCTATAGTGCCTTCGAATACTCTTTAATCAGAAACTGAGGAACTCCTGAAGAAATGTAGAAATACAGGATCAAATTTCTCAAATATCTCAATAATTGTCTTAGGAAACTGACTGATTCATTATAGACTTGTTGAAAAATTATAGTAAACTGAGAGGTTAACAAAAAAGTAGTGCCTTTCAATATAAGTATTCATACTTTGCAGCTCACCAAATGATAGACTCCAAACAGGCAACTGGCAAGAAAAGATTCTATCATAGATTATTATCCCATATCTGGGAAAATTGATATAGTTTGGCTGTGTCCCCATCCAAATGTCAACTTGAATTGTATCTCTCATAATTCCCACGTGTTGTGGAAAGGATCTGGTGGAAGATAAATGAATCATGACAGCAATTTCCCCCATACTGTTCTCATGATAGTGAATAAGTCTCCCAACATCTGATGGTTTTATAAGGGGGAGATTTCCTGCACAAATTCTCTTTCTCTCTTTGCCTGCTGCCATCCATGTAAGATGTGACTTGCTCCTCCTTTTGCTCTACCATGATTGTGAGGCCTCCCCACCCATGTGGAACTGTAAGTCCCTTAAACCTCTTTCTTTTGCAAATTGCCCAGTCTTGGGTATGTCTTTATCAGCAGTGTGAAAATGAACTAATATAATTATATACATTTAAAAATAGATGTCTGATCCTTATTCAAGCTTAGACACTTAAAATCCATTTTATTTTTCTCATATCATTCTCAATATCTTCTAAGAACTTGCTGCACACATTTCATTTGAATACTAACAAGTTTAACAATTTTAAAATATATTTTATAGTTCTAGCTTTGTTGTGGCTTTACCTAAAAAGAAAGGTATGGTTGATTAATCAAAACTGCCAAATATAAGTGAGCACTACCTAGTTGTTAGTCCTTCAAAATATGAATTTATGGCCTCAGGATCATAAGCAGAGTCTTAACATGTTTGTTTCAACTTATTTATAGCAACAATATTTGGCATATTTCACCTCAATATTAATCGTTTTTTTCTTGGTTTTATAGATGTTTCACTTCACTGAAGAAAATTTCCTCTTTTAGCAGAATTGCAAAAAGATGGGTGGGGGAAACAAAGGGAGAAGAAGACGAGGGAGAGAGAGAAAGTGAGAGACAGAGAGGATAAATTTCATATAATCTATATGTTTTAAAACAGAAATAAAGAAAATGGAGATAATTCAGGTATAAAATACTCAAATCTTTCTATAACTAATATGGGTAGGCCTGAATTTAAATGCTTCCTGTTAACCTTTTCATTCTCTTTTTGCTCAACATACTCACTCTGTCAGATTTTCCTCATGCCTGAACAATAAAATATATGGAGCCAAGATATTTTGCCTTATGACAACCTGTTTAAGAATCTGCTGTAAGAAATACACTCTCTCTCAAATCATGGAAAACTTGTATATAATAGAAACTTACTGAAGCCCAGTGAAGTTTAGTAGAATGAAAGTTATTCAAATGTACGTATAAATAGCATAAGTGAAAATAATGCACATTATCTAAGAGTTAGTTACACAAGTATTGCTCAGCAAATGCATCTGTTACTCCATATATTTTCTAATTGCGTATACCCAATCCGGTCAGGCCATTCAATATAAACTCACTTTGAAAAAATTAAAATAAAATATTAGATGAGGGATGACAAGCGGTTTTTAACTTATGTGCAAGTTCCAAATTACTGATCATGGATGCCTGAAGTTCTCATAAAAATAATTAAGACATTGCTTTTGATTTTAGTGAGAAAAAATGGTCATAATTGATTGGTATATCTGTCATTTGTTCAAAATCAGGAGTAATACATATGGTGTACTTACTCACCCTGTGTTAGAAAGTCATATATATTCATCCAAATGTGTTATATAATAGAATTTTCCTCTAGTATCGCTTTTTTGCTCCATTATTTTTCTAAATTTAAGAACTGTAGTAAGTTGTCATGCTATTGTTATGACATCACCAATAAACTCACTTCATAAAAAATGGCATTCACTATAAAATACAAAACAAGAGTTGATTTGATGTACTACTGAATAACTTTGCCCTTAGATACTCTTATTCTAAATATTACAGTTTGGTATCTCCATTGGATCCTCTTCTCAATTTCCCCCATGATTCTTCTTGAATTTATATTATCTTATGGTACTTGTAAAATAATTTCAGTTGATCTCCTTTGAGTCTATTTGCCCTATTTATCTTCCTCCTACTATTTTTGCTTGTAAAATTAAAACAGAAATTTAAAGCTCAAATGTTGAGAAGCCATGTAGTTAACATAAGTCTTTGAATTTTACAGGGTGTAAGAAAATATGTGCTAAATTCATTGTATCACCCTCAAGCATACCATATGCCCAGTTACTTTGCCTCTTTTTCCAAGATTAGTATTCAATCCCTGGGCTATATATAATCCACTTTATGGCCATTTTGCCATGCCTTAACTTAAGAAGTAATTACATTTAGTTATCAAGAAGTTATCTGCCTCACTATAGGCAACATTGGATAACCTCAGGTGTAACGCTTTTACTCAACTTCCACAAGATAAATTGACGTGTGAGGGGATGGACTGCAGTAACTGTCTCAACTAGTTGAAAAAAGAGAGAACTAATATTTTCTTTATCTTTTAACAAGGTATTTAAGATGTACTTTAACTTATATAATGGGCATCAAAAGAGATACAAGCTTGATGTAAAATGTTTTATAAGACATATTTTATGCACATATGTGTTTCTTATTTAAAGGAAAACCTGCATTACTGATATGCTATCAGATACCCTCCAACGCAAGTAGATAAAAATCTGTTTTGAATGCTTGGAGCTACTTCATATGTCTTGTCTTTAGCTCTATGTTTTTCTATTTTTTAAAAGAGTTTATTAGACAGAAACAAAGCAAGAATTAACACTCCAAGTTAACACCCTTTTCTTGGTGCTCTACTATAACATGACTTGCAGATGGTGGGAAGAGGAGGAAATTTAGGATTAGATAATAATATTTACATAGCTCAGGTTTGTATACATTTTACGACATGTAAGCTGTGTTTGTATTTCTGGTTCAATTAAAAGTATTTTGAAAACATTACATTTTGTGTTAAACAATACATCTTGATGGGTTAAGTGAAAACATTCGGAAAACATTATTTGTATTTCATAGTGTTTCTATGACCTCCAGAAAGAAAATTGAAAGCATTTGGTAGTAATTTGTGAAGAATTACTTTTGGATTTTGGAAAGATTTTAATAGCTAGATATAGTGTAGATAAAATATTTCTGCAGAACTACTATTTCCAAAGAATATCTAGAGGATTTCTGGGTAGTTTCAGTGATAATGAAAAGGGATAGAAAACTATTTTTATCCAAAGTTCAAGAAAAAGCTGTTAAATGAATATTTTTTCTATAAATAAATAAGATCACCTTTAATTGGGCTTATTATATTTTCTAGGAAACTTGATGACTCCAATATGACTATTTTTCATGTGGAAATATAAAATTTGAAAATTGTGATGCTTTTAGATATGTTGATATTTCTACACTGGTAATCATATATACATTATATATATATATATGTTTGCAGATACATTTACAACAAGAACTTAAAGAGAAAAATTTATTTTCATATATAAAAATATAAATTGACAGTATCACCTAGTGGTTAGGACATGTGATGTGGAGTTAGACTGTTTAGTTTGAATCCTGGATCAATCACTCCTTAATTTTGTGACCTTGGTCAGGTTACCTATTTTCTCTATATCTCAGTGATCATTGCATTAAATAAGAAAATAGAAAGCACATAGAAAATAGCTAAAATATAACAAAATATTATTATCTATAGTTCCATGGCTTCTTTATTATTAGTATTATATATTTAATTTGCTTTCTATCTCCTATCTCTCCTAATAATATTTTTTCCTAATGTTTAGTTCTCACTAAACTATTCTATGAGCCTGTTTTCTCTTCTACCTTTTTTTGTTGCCGAGTCCTCATTAATCAACATCATGGACATGCACAGCTCAAACTGTTCAAGAAGAGATTTACAATTCAGTTACAAAAGTGCCTTTTTCTGACAGCCTCTGTCAGTGTCTTCAGGATGAGCTTAGTGTTTGAGTCATGCCTTTCCTCTTTCCAGGCAGCCCCCAAGCCATAGCTGAGCATGACAGGTCTAGGGCCTAGGTATATCTACCTGATGAGATGCTTCATTAAGGGACAATATTTGCTACAGGTCACTCTGTAGGTTTGGTCAAAACCTTTCATCAGAGTCTGAGTGTGTCTACCCAATTTTGCTTCTTCCTGCCTTTCCCTCCGTGCATATTGCATCCACATGAAATCATAAGAATATTGAATTTTGCTTTCTCCCCATTGTATCACACACAGGCATTGCTGCCCCGCACCCCCAGTATTCACTTTGACACTCCAAATCTACCTCAGCTTAACTTAAGAAGTAATTACATTTAGTTATCAAGAAGTTATCTGCCTCACTATAGGCAACGTTGGATAATCTCAGGTGTGATACTTTTGCCCAACTTCCACAAGATAAGTTGACGTGTGAGGGGATGGACTGCAGTAACTGTCTCAACTGTCTCTCAGCATCTGCCTTACAGGGTGACTGACAGACAAAATTGGTGACTGAAGTCAACTAAAAAAGCAGATGATAAGATGAGAATTGACAATTAGTACTTTATTCCAGGAGGTATGTGAGGCATGGAGTCCCTAACACAAAGTGATGGCTCAGTTTCTAAGACATTCACCAGTGGTGAATTGGGAGAAAGTTTCCAGTGGATGAAATTGTCTTCTCCTACGTGATGATTTAGCCTCTTGAAAAGTAAAGACATTGGGGAAATTATGTGTAAAAGTACAGTAGAATTTGTTGGTTATTACTAAGTTGCATTGGTGTTCTACAAGAGTAGTTAATATACAATTAAAAAGTAAATCTAAAGACCAAGGGGCCTTTTTGGCAGTTCATCAAGTGGCCCTTATCTCCATAGAGGAAAAACAGAAAATCTACAAACAAAGCTCCGGTATAATAGTTACAGTAAGTAAGCTAAAATGGTTAGTAAATGCATAACTAAGATCTGTTATGTCAAAGTCTGGAGACTTGTTGAGAAAAATATGAGACTATGACTCACTATATTGAGGCAACTGGGTAGCTAGCCATGAAGAATTTTACTCCTTAGGCACCTCTGATCCTCAGCACCCACAACAGTGACACTGATTTTCATAAGGACTACAATTCCCACCATTTGGGAAGATACTACAGAGCTCTTTTCCCTGGAAGGATATAGTTCCCCTCCAAAACTGCACCTACATCTTTGGTAGATGCCAGGCCAAGTATTAGGGATGATCCACAGCATAACTCTACTATTGACATTCCATGGGAATACATATAGATTTAGATTTTTAGGTTCTCTCAAGGTACAGAATTTATTGCCTGTCAGGGTCCCTAGTAAGGCAAACACACAGCTAAGATGGTCCCTAGAAAATTAGAGAAAGTGGTGATCCATGCTGAGTGAAGTGGAAATGTCTGATTTGTGCTGGCATGTGGTAAAGGAAGAACTAAAGGGCCTATGGGCTTGGAAAATTTGGAATAGATACATTATGTGAAGACAGAAAACCTAGCAGAGTATTATATTCCATTGGAGGACCCAGAGGACACACCATTCATTGAAGCCACTGGGTATGCACTGAGGAGAGAGGTACTAGCTTTCCTAAGAACTTGAGGGGTGGATCTCCTCTGCAGACTGGGACTCAGAGTAGGATAGGTAGTCACAGAGCTGGGCTCATTAATATCCATATTAATATCCATGGGGATGATGTCTTTCACTCCTTCCACTCACAAGTAATAGAGATGAGGTGGTAGTAGAGATAATTAAAAGAGAATGGCATCCCTAGGAGTAACAAGAGTATTGCTTTATATACATATAAATACATATATAATAATGTCCAATATTGTGTGTGTGTGTGTGTGTGTGTGTGTGTGTATTCCAAATAAAGGAAAAGAGAATAAGCAAGAAGCTAAGGGAAAACACCTCAGCAAAACATTTTGGCTCCTGCTCAATTTCAGGACTTTAAGGATCATAACCACTGGCTCCAGTTTTTTTTTTTTGGGGGGGGGCGGGGGAGCTGAGATAGGGTTCTTGCTCTCTTACCTAGGCTGGAGAGTGCAGTGGTGCAATCTTGGCTCACTGAAACCTCTGCCTCCCAGGCTCAAGTGCTTCTCCCACCTCAGTCTCCTGAGTAGCTGGGACTACAGGCACAGCCACGCCAGGTTAATTATTTGTATTTTTTTTGGAGACAGGGTTTCACCATGCTGCCCAGGCTGATCTCGAACTCCTGAGCACAAGCCATCCGCCCACCTCAGCCTCTAAAATGCTGGGATTAAAGGCATGAGCTACCACGCCCTGCCCAGGATTCAATATTCTTTTAGAAAAATTTCAGAGAAGACAAAAATACTTCATCTATTGATAAACCATCTATTCTTCTATCTGTTCTTCTTAGAGAAGTGCACTTGTGAAAATAAGGACATGCCAATCATGAAGAGCTAGACAATCATTTTTAAGAAATTGGGGATAACATCAGAAGAAGCAATACCAAAAGTACCATGTGCTCCTTCACTGTTCTCAACTATATTCTTTTTTTTTTTTTTTTTTTATACTTTAAGTTCTAGGGTACATGTGCATAACGTGCAGGTTTGTTACATATGTATACTTGTGCCATGTTGGTGTGCTGCACCCATCAACTCGTCAGCACCCATCAATTCATCATTTATATCAGGTATAACTCCCCAATGCAATCCCTCCCCCCTCCCCCCTCCCCATGATAGGCCCCAGTGTGTGATGTTCCCCTTCCCGAGTCCAATGATCTCATTGTTCAGTTCCCACCTATGAGTGAGAACATGCGGTGTTTGGTTTTCTGTTCTTGTGATAGTTTGCTAAGAATGATGGTTTCCAGCTGCATCCATGTCCCTACAAAGGATGCAAACTCATCCTTTTTTATGGCTGCATAGTATTCCATGGTGTATATGTGCCACATTTTCTTAATCCAGTCTGTCACAGATGGACATTTGGGTTGATTCCAAGTCTTTGCTATTGTGAATAGTCAGTATCATGTATCCCACAGATACACTGAAGGCCATAATTCACCAGTATCTAGTTAATAATGGTCATTTCATCAAAGGATTATGCTGTTTTTTATATCTAGGAAAAATAGGGAGAAACACAATCTATTCAGTCAAAATTTTAAGGACAATTTTCACAGAAAATAGTGTGATTATCACTGAGAACCAATGCACTCCCAAGAGAGCACTAATATACAACAACATCTGGCAAGCTTTACATCTCAGTTGGCTTTAATTTAATACCATCTAACAAGAAAAATGGAAGGTATCACTTAAAACAGCTAATGGCCAGGTCATTCCAAAATCGTAGCTGTACCCATACTTGTGTTGAAGAGTACAGGTCTGGTGGGAGAAAAGGTTTGATAATATATGAGTTCAATGGAGAGCTGCTGACATTAAGTGTCTGCAAAGGACTACCTCATGAGTCCACAAGGCATGTATGTTTCTTCTAAGGAAAACATTCTTTATTGCTCTCAAAAATCTTGAGGTTTACCTGTTTGTTGTAGGGTAGTCACAGTGCTTCCTTTCCCACTTTTCTCATTTTTGCTAATTCCACAATTATTTTCCCAAATTTTGGGGCCTAAAACTCCAAAGCCATTTTTTGATTGCTCCCTCTCCTTTAATCTTCATATCTAATTAGGGATATAGGAAATACTTAGAAAGGCCTGATTTGTCACTCCACAGTCATTCTGAAAACTCATATTTCTGACTACATGTTAATGACCAGTGCCAACACATAACAATGCATCATTAAGTAAATAGACAAAACTGAAAAGCCTGACTTGATCTACAGTAAATGAGGTGATTGGTTTTGAAATAAAAGAGCAAGGACTTACTGAAGAAACATTTTACTGAAACCTCTCCTTCCATATTGAACTCAATTCATAGATCGTTAGAGTAATAAAGACTTGCTGCAAGGATATTAACCAGGGATAAAAGCATATTCTTAGCACAAGTACACTAGAGTCTTATTTTAAACAGCGTAAGTCAC
The DNA here is from genome assembly GCF_000951035.1 of Colobus angolensis palliatus. Lineage (NCBI taxonomy): Eukaryota > Metazoa > Chordata > Mammalia > Primates > Cercopithecidae > Colobus > Colobus angolensis. The sequence continues at coordinate 1,003,980 of NW_012117077.1, forward strand.
TCCAGAGTATGCAGAAAAATATGTCTAAATACCATGTGTTGTATGTTTTTTACTTGAATGCCTGATTTTCCATATAGGGGCTTAATTGAAAATCAAATGTTCTAAACGTGATGAATAAAACTTAATAAACATTTCTTTATTTTCTGTAACTGAAGAAAAAAAATCTGTCAAGATGCTGGTCTCCAAAAGCATTCTATCCTACCCCAATTTGTCATATTTAATTTGATCTAGTCTTTTTTTTTTCTTTTTTGCAAAATTCAAATATTATCACAAGCACTGTGTAGATCAAACCTTATTTATTTGATGGTAAGATCTAATCTTTGTGGTTTCTTATTCTTTGAATAAGAAGAAATGGTTCTTTGAATGGTTCCATTCAAGGAATAATAACCATTTGCAGAAACCTGCAATGGTTTCTTTTAAGATAGCCTCTGAGAACAAGGGCAGTTTACATATTCTCATAGAATTATGGAAGAGTCATTTGATATCATCTCTCTGTACTCACTGTATTGTTTTTTAGTTTACTTGAGCCCTCCTGCTTCTACCTTGCTCTGGGCCAAGGCAAAGCTATAATGCTCACCCTTTTAGTCATCTTGGTGGCTGTCTTAGAGACCAGAGATTTTTTGACTGCTTTCTTTGCATCACGTAGGAGCTTGAGGCTTTCCCTGAGATCTATGAACCCAGACCCTTATCTCAGCTCTAGCTACACTACTGTGCCTGCGCCATATTGAATCCAATAGTGTCAAACACAGGCTTCCAGAATACTCATGATATGGGCAGAAGAGCTGAATTTTATTATATTTTCAAAAACTCATTTGTGTAGCTTTATATTAACTTTTCCTTTTTATTTCTTTTTGTTTTATTTGTATTGATTGATTGATTTTTCTGCATACACAGTATAGTAGCTGTATATATTTATAGGATACATGAGATACTTTGATACAGGAATGCAATAAGCAATAATCACTTCATGGAAAATGGGGTATCCAGCCCCTCAAGCATTTTTTCTTTGTATTACAAACAATCCAATCATACCCTTTACTCATTCTTAAATGTGCAACTGGATTTTTATTGACTGTAGTCACCCTGTTTTGTTATCAAATACTAGGTCTTATTTACTGTTTCTAATTCTATTTTTTGTTCCCATTAACCATTTCCACTTCTCCCCAAGACTCTCAATACCATTCCTAGCCTCTAATAAACATCATTCTACTCTCTACTTCCATGAGTTCAATTGTTTTGATTTTTAGCTCCCACAAATAAGTGAGTACATGCAAAGTTTGTCTTCATGTGCTTCACTTATTTCACTTTACACAATGACCTCCAATTCCATCCATGTTGTTGCAAATGACAGAATCACATTATTTTTTTTTCAGCTGCACAGTACTCCATTGTGTGTAGGTACTGTATATTCTTTATCAAATTATTTGTTGATGGATACTTAGGTTTCTTCCAAATTCTGGGTATTGAGAACAGTGCTGTAACAGACATGAGAGTACAGACATCTCTTCTATACATTGATTTTTCTTTCTTCTAGGTATATATCCATCAATGGGATTGCTGGATACTATAGTAGTACTATTTTTAGTTCTTTGAAAAACCTCCAAACCATTCTCCATAGTGGTTTTACTAATTTACATTCCCACAAACAATGTACAAGGGTTCCCTTTTCTCCACATCTTTTTCAGCATATATTACTGACTGTCTTTCGGATAAAGGCCATTTTAACTGCAATGAGATAATATTTCATTGTAGTTTTGAATTGCACGTCTTTGATTATCAATAATGTTGAATACCTTTTCACATGCTTGTTTCACATTTGTATATCTTCTTTTGCGAAATGTCTATTCAAATTGTTTGCCCATTCTAAAAGTCAGATTATTAGATTTTTTCCTAGAGTTGCTTGAGTTCCTTCTATATTCTGGTTTATAATCTCTTGTCAGATGAGCAGTCTGCAAATACTTTCTCCCATTCTGTGGATTTTCTCTTCATTTCGTTGATTGCTTCCTTTGCTGTGCGGTAGCTTTTTAACTTGACGTGATTCCATTTATCAATTTTTGCGTTGGTTACATGCTTGTGGGGTATTGTTCAAGAAATTTTTGCCCAGTCCAATTTCCTACAGAGTATCCCCAAAGTTTTCTTGTACTAGTTTTATAGTTTGAGGTCTTAGATTTAAGTACTTAATGCATTTTGATTTTATTTTTGTATAAGCTGCAAGGTAGGAGGAGTCAAGTTTTATTCTTCTGCATATGGATATCACGTTTTCCACCACAATTTATAGAAGAGACTGTCATTTCTTCAATGTATGTCCTTGGCATATTTGTGGAAAATTAGTTCACTCTAGGTCTATGGATTTCTTTCTGGGTTTTCTGTTATGTTGTATTGATCTATGTTTCTGTTTTATGCAAATACCATGCTATTTTTGTTGCTATAGCTCTATAGTACAATTTAAAGCCAGGTTATGTGATTCCTCCAGTTTTGTTCTTTTTGCACAGGATAGTTTTGGCTAATATACTTTCTGGGTTTTCTGTTATGTTGTATTGATCTATGTTTCTGTTTTATGCAAATACCATGCTATTTTGGTTGCTATAGCTCTATAGTACAATTTAAAGCCAGGTTATGTGATTCCTCCAGTTTTGTTCTTTTTGCACAGGATAGTTTTGGCTAATATAAATCTTGCGGATTCATATAAATTGTAGGAATGGTTGTTTCTGTGAAGAATATCATTGGCAATTTGATAGAGACTGCATTGTATCTGTAGATTGCCTTGTGCAGTATGGACATGTTAACGATATTGATTCTTCCAATTCATGAACATGGAATATCTTTGCATGTTTTTGTATCCTCTCCAATTTATTACCTCAGAATTTTGTAATTTTTATTGTAAAGATCTTTTCCTTCTTTGGTCATTTTCTAGGTATGTAATTTTATTTGTAGCTATTATAAATAAGATTACTTTCTTGATTTCTGTTTTGAATTGTTTAATGTTCACATAAGAAATGCTACTAAGTTTACGTGTAAATTTTGTATCCTGCAACTTCACTGAATTTGTTTACAAGTTCTAATAGCTTTTCTTTTTTTTTTTTTTTTTCTAATAGCATTTTATTATGGCTTCAGTCTTGTCACATGTTGGTCTGTTTGGGTTTTGGACTTCTTCACGGTTCAAACTTGGTAGGTCATATGTGTCTAGGAATTTACCCATTTCCTCTAGATTTTCCAATTTGTTGGCATACCATTGCACATAGTAGTCACAATGATCCTTTGATTTCAGTTGTAATGCCTATTTTTTACATCTCTAATTTTATATACTTGCGCCTTCTCTTGGTTTTCTTAGTCTGGCTAAAGATTTGTCAATTATTTTTGGCTATTCAAAGACCAACTGTTCATTTTATTTATCATTTGTATTGTTTTCTTCATGTTGAATTTATTTATTTTTGCTCCTATTTTTATTATTGCTTTTCTTTTCCTAAATTTGGTTTTGGCTTGCTTTTTCTTTTCTAGGTTTTTAACATGCATTGTTAAATTATTTATTTGAAGTTTTTCTTCTTTTTGGATGTAGGTACTTATCACTATAAATTTCCCTTATTGCTTTCATTTTATCTTACAGCTTTTGGAATGTTTTGTGTTCATTATCATTTGTTTCAACAAAGTTTTCAATTTTCTTCTTAATTTCTTTATTGGCCCATTGACCATTCGGGAACATCTTGTGTAATTTCCATGTGTTTGTATAGTTTTCGATATTTCTCTTATTGATTTGTAGGTTTATTTCATTGTGGTCAGATAAAATATTTGATATTATTTTAATTTTTTGAATCTTTTAAAACCTGCTTTGTAACCTAACATGTTATCAAGAATAACCTATGTCCTGAGAAGAATGTGTATTCTGCAACTGTTGGATGAAATGTTGTATACATATCCACTGGGTTCATTTTGTCTGTAGTGCAGATTAAGTCCCATGGTTTTTGTTTGTTTTCTATTTTTTTTGTCTGGAAGATCTGTCCAATGCTTAAAGAAAGGTCTTGAAGTCTGCAGTTATTATTGTATTGAGGTCTATCTCTTTAGCTCTTATAACACTTGCTTTATATATCTGTGTGTTCCAGTGTTGGGTGCATATTTATTTACGATTGTTACATCATTCTACCGAATTGACTCCTTTAATGTTATGTGGTGACCTTCTTTGTTTTTCATACAGTTTTTGTCTTGAAATCTATTTTGTCTGATATACATTTAGCTACTGCTGCTCTTTTTTTGTTTCCATTGACATGAAACATCTTTTTCCATCTGTTTACTTTTCACGTATGTGTATCTTTATATGCATTGTATGTGTGTGTGTGTGTGTGTTTTTGTAGGCAACAGATTGTTTTGTCTTCCTTTTTTATCCATTCAGCCATCTCTGTATTTTGATTGAAATGTTTAGTCTGTTTTCTTTTAATGTTTTTATTGATAAGTAAGAACTTACTCCTGCCATTTTGTTATTTGTTTTCTGGTATGTTTATGGTCTTCTCACTACTATTCCTGTCTTCCTTTTGGTAAAGCTGATTTCCACTGCTGGTATTATTTAATTCCTTGCTTTTTATATTTTGTGTATCCATTGTATGTTTTTCAGTTTGACGTTATCATGAGGTTTGCATATACTATATTATTTTTACTGGTGACAATTTAACACTGATAGCATAAACAAACAAGTAAGAAAACAAGTAATACAAAGTCCACACTTTAAGTCTATCCCCGCCTCCTACACTTTTTAACTTCTTATTTTTTCTCTTTATGTCTTAGTGCAATGTTTCTTGAAAAATCATAGTTAATATTTTAATTGTTTCATTATTTAGTCTTTCTGTGTAAGGTAAGAGTGTTTTACAAACCAAAATTACAATGTTATAGTATTATACGTTTTGCTCTGTGCTATTTCTAGTGAGTTTTGTAACTTCAGATGATTTTTTTTATTGATCATGAACATGTTTTCTGTTTTTTCAGATTGCAGAACTTCTTTTATTATTTCTCATAGGACTGATCTAGTGTTGATGAAATCCCTCAGCTTTTGTTTGTCTGGAAAAGTCTTTGTTTCTCTTTCATGGTTGAATAAGGCTTTTGCTGGACATACTATTCTAGGGTAAAAGTTTTTTTCTTCATCACTTAATAAGTCATGGCACTCTCACCTCTCCCATAAAGTCTCCACTGCAATGTCTGCTACCAGATGTATTGGAGCTCCATTGTATGTCATTAGGTTTTATTAGTTTTCTCTTGCTGCTTTTAGGATTTTTTTTTAAAAACTTTGACATTTGGAAGTTTTATTACTAAATGCTTTGAGATATTTCTTTTTGAGTTGTGTTCTATTACTTTCTTGTACTTAAATATGGATATCTCTCTCTAGGTTTTGGAATTTCTCTGATATTATCCCTTTGAATAAGCTTTTTACCGCTATCTCTTTTTTTACCTTCTCTGTAAGACCAGTAACTCTTAAATTTGCTCTTTTCAGGTTATTTTTTAAACCTTAGATCTTTAGGCATGTGTCTTTTTTTTTTTTTTTGTCTCTTCTGACTATGTATCTTCAAACAGTCTGTCTTGAAGCTCACAATTTTTTTCTTCTGCTTGACCAAATCTGTTAATAAGAGACTGATACATTATTCGGTAAGTCAATTGCATTTTTCTACTCCAGAATTTCTGCTTGATTCTATTTATAAATTTTAATATATTTGTTAAACTTATCTGATAGATTCCTGGATTCCTTCTCTGGGTTATTTTGAATTTATTTGAGTTTTCTCAAGTTACTATTTTGAATTCTCCATCTGAAAAATCACGCATCTCTGTTTCTCCAGGATTGGTCCCTGATGCCTTATTTAATTTGTCTGGTGAGGTCATTTTGTCTTGATTGGTCTTGATGCTTGTAGATGTTCATTGGTGTTTCAGCATTTAAGGGTTAGGCACTTATTGCAGTCTTTGCAATCTGGGCTTCTTTGTGCTTCTTGGGAAGGCTTTCTAGGTATTTGAAGAAAGCTGGGCCCCAAACTCAATAATGCTGTGGTTCTTGCATACTCACAGTGATACCGCCTTGCTGGTATTGGATAAGGATTCAGAAGAATTCTCTGGATTATCATAATGCAGAAACTCTTGTTCTCGTATCTTATTTTCTCCCCCCCCCAAAAAAAAACACAATGTTTTTTTCTCTCTCTCTGCTGAGCCACCTTGAACTGGGGATATGGGGACATGAGCATTGCTGTGGCCACCACCACAGGGACTGTGCTGGTTCAGACCTAAAGCAAACACAGCACTGGGACTCTCTCAAGGCCTCCTGTAACCACTATCTCACTACCACCTAAGTTAACTCAATGCCCTAGGGCTTTATAGTTAGCAGTTGGTAAAGTCAGCCATGTTTGTGTCCCTTCCATCAGGGTTGCAAGTTCTTCCAGCCACCATTGTGTCCAGAGATGTTGTCTGGGAGAGCCACGTATTAAAGTAAAAAACCTTAGAAATGTACCTGGAGTTCTATTCTGCTGCAGCTAAGCTGGTAGTGAAACCACAAGACAAAGTCTTTGGCACTCTTTCCTCCCCTTTTCATAGGCAGAGGAGCCTCCTCCTGTGGCCAGCACCACTACTGATTCACAAAGGGTTCTTCCAGTCCACTGCTGATGTTCACTTAAAGCCCAAAGACTCTCAATCACCTTTCGATGAATGCTACCAGGCCTAGAATTTACCCTTCAGGGCAGTTGACTCCCCTCTGGCCCAGGTAATGTCCATAAACGTTGATGAAGAATCTAGGCCTAGACTCAGGGACACCAAGAGTGGTGGTGCTCTACTACTGTAGCTCAAGTCGTACCCAACGTACGTGACAGAGTCCTCATTACTTTTTCCCCAGCTTTTCTCAAACAATTTGAGTTTTTAATTATAGTGAACCTTGCTGTAAATCTCCTGGGTTACATCTTAAGCCAGCACTTCTCAGAGCCCAAGGTCCATAGCATATTAACTGGGTGTTGATGTTGATTATTTTGGGGCCAGGGTCTCTTTAGTCCGCAGGTGAAGAATCCTGCCAGGTATCTCCTTTGACTGGGAAGCCTTGAGTTCCATGGAAAATCCTCCAGTCGCTGTTCTCTCTCTGTACCAAGAATCCTGATGTATCTGTGCCTTGCGGCAACTACCACTGAGTGAAGTAGGAATGGTGCAAGCATTCCCTTAGCCACCCAACGTGGTCTCTCATTAGGTCATGAATTCCCCTAGCCCACAGTCTCTGAGTCCAGTTCAGCAGTACGACTTGCTTAGGAATTGCTGTCTTTGTGGGCTTCAAGTTTACTTAGAGCTCCAGAGTACTCCAGCTCTCAGTGGTGAAGCTTGCCAGAACTCAAACTCTGAGTGATGAGATGGCAATTCCCCTCTGACTAGGGCTGGTCCAACTGTTTCCTCCATTGGTGGATATCAGATGAGTACAGACCAGTTCTGTTTTCTGCTGTGACAGTGCAGAATTTAGTTCAAGATGAAGCCTCATGATTGCTACACTCTCCCTCTGCCAAGTGCACAGATACTCTGCACTGCACAGCTATTGCCATAGGATGGGAAAGAAGTGATGTTGGTGATTCAAGAATGTCTTTCCCGCTCTTTTCAGGGTGCCTTTTGGTGATATGAAGTTAAAACCAAACACTGTGCTTGTTTGTTTTTTTTTTCTTTCAGTTTCTTCTGATGGTGCTTTCTGTGTGTAGTTGTTAAAATTTGGTGTTCAGAGGGGGAGCAGGGCAAATGATGTAGGCTACTATTCATTTATCTTTCTCTGCCTCTGTTTCTTTCATTTTAACCTTAAATAATAACCTAGGAAATTCACAGCTGAAATTCTATTATTTTCGTCCTCCTTTTCTTTTCTTTTCTTTTTTTTTTTTGAGACAGAGTCTCACTCTGTTGCCCAGGCTGGAGTGCAGTGGTGCAATATTGGCTCACTGCAACCTCTGCCTCTACAGATTCAAGCCATTCTCATTCCTCAGCCTCCCGAGTAGCTGGGACTACAGGTGTGTGCCACAATGCCCGGCTAACTTGTGTATTTTTAGTAGAGATGGGGTTTCTCTATGCTGGTCAGGCTGGTCTTGAATGCCTGATCTCAGGTGATCCACCTACCTCAGCCTCCCAAAGTGCTGGGATTATAAGCGTGAGCCACCGCACCCTGTCTCCCTGTTTCTATTTCTATATCTCCATGTTCTTTCTCCAACCATCAGAGAGGTAATATTTCTAGTGTGTGACAATCTTCTTTACTTCACATTGTCATCTTTTTGATTCTGTGGTTTACTCTGGCAAAATTACTGCTTTGAGAATGTTAAGAAAGGCTTGGAACTTAAGCTGAGCAATACCTTTTACGCACTTACAAGAATTTAGCATCTTTTTCCTTCTTCATGGAAGGACTATTGATGAGAAAAACAAAAACGAACAACAATGTCTTCATTTGTACCATAAACTGGGTGGCTTATAAACAACAGAAATTATTTTTTCACTATTTTGGGGCCTTAGAATTTCAAGGTCAAGGGGACAGCAGATGTGCTGTCTGATAAGGGCCTGCTTTCTTGATCACAGAAGGGGCAAGGCAGCTCTTTGGGGGCTTCTTCTTTTTTTTTTTTTTAATAAGGGGACAAATCCCATTCATGAGGTTCCTGCTCTCATGATTTAATCACCTCCAAAAAGCCTCGCTTCCTCACTTTGGGAATTAGATTTCAACATTTTGGGGGAGACACAAAATTCATACCAAATCAAATAGTAAGAATGACCAAAGTGGAGAAATACATCAGACCTTATCTCTGTACTTATCTTTGTAAATCTATACACTTTCATTTTATTTTCATTGATTCTTGTCATCTATTTCTATATTTCCGAGCCAGACTGCCTTAGTCTAATTCTAGTTTTATCACTTGTAAGTATATACTTTTCAACTAGTTAATAATCTCTCAATGCCTCAATTTCCCATTTGTAAAATGGAAATGCTAATAGTATCCACATCATAGGGTTATTGGAAAGATTACCTGGGTTAATATATGCATTTACATGTAAATCTTTAGAGCAGTACCTAGCATAGAGCCAGCACTAGATCAGTATCAACCTTTCAAATCGAAAATGTGTGTTTGTATGTTTGTATTCATGTACATCCGATGGTGATTAGAAATTGAGGAATTACTTACAGCTAACTTATACAAAATCACTGATTTAAAATCTGGTGTTTTCAATAGCAAAGACTTGGAACCAACCCTAATGCCCATCAATGATAGACTGGATAAAGAAAATTGGCATATATACACCATGGAATACTATGCAGCCATAAAAAAGAATGAGTTCATGTCCTTTGCAGGGACATGGATAAAGGTGGAAACCATCATTCTCAGCAAACTAACACAGCAACAGAAAACCAAACACCACATGTTCTCACTCATAAGTGGGAGATGAACAATGAGAACATCAGTACAGGGAGGAGAATATCACACACGGGGGCCTGTCAGTGGGTGGAGGGTTGGGGGAGGGATAGCATTAGGAGAAATACCTAATGTAGGTGACTGGTTGATGGGTGCAGCAAACCACCATGGCACGTGTATACCTATGTAACAAACCTGCACATTCTGCTCATGTATCCCAAAACTTACGTATAATAAAAAAAAAAAAGAAAGAAAGACAGAAAAAAATCGTACAGTGACACTGGATTAAAAAAAAAGATATTTACTTAAAAATAAAAATAAATAAAATCTTATATTTTTACATATTTATTTAAAATTACAATTGTATCTCCCAATTGGATAAGGGCACTTTTTCTGATTAAAAAAGTGAATACACGTTTTCCCAGAAAGAGCAGGCACAACAAGGTTACTTAGGCAGGAGTGGAAAATGAGACAATTAATATAGAATTAGTAAGTGGGATGCCTTAAAGTCCTGCTTTCTAGAGGACAGGCAGATAGGAATTAACTAATATTAAAAATACTGTGCATACTGCTAGTTATCACAGAAGAACAAGTTCAAACAATGACATCTCAAGTGTCAGCTTATCACTATAACATTAAAGAATCAAAGTACAGAAGAAAACAGAATGACAAAGCCCATTCTAGTTCAGAAATATAACTTAGGGATCTGATAATGTTTTCTTTTTTTTTTTTTTTGAGACGGAGTCTCACTCTGTCACCCAGGCTGGAGTGCGGTGGCCGGATCTCAGCTCACTGCAAGCTCAGCCTCCTGGGTTTATGCCATTCTCCTGCCTCAGCCTCCCGAGTAGCTGGGACTACAGGCGTCCGCCACGTCGCCCGGCTAGTTTTTTGTATTTTTTTAGTAGAGACGGGGTTTCACTGTGTTAGCCAGGATGGTCTCGATCTCCTGACCTCGTGATCCGCCCGTCTCGGCCTCCCAAAGTGCTGGGATTACAGGCTTGAGCCACCGCGCCCGGCCTGATAATGTTTTCTTATGTAACAACTAACAATTTTTGTAACACTACCTGAGGATTTAGCAAAATTCAGTACTATGATATTGTAAAAATGGCTTGATTATTTATAACTGTGATTATATTCTCTTGAATGAATACCCCATTTTAGATATTAGATATTTCCTTCTTTTTTTTTTTTTTTTTTTTGAGACGGAGTCTCGCTCTGCCGCCCAGGCTGGAGTGCCGTGGCCGGATCTCAGCTCACTGCAAGCTCTGCCTCCCAGGTTTATGCCATTCTCCTGCCTCAGCCTCCCGAGTAGCTGGGACTACAGGCGTCCGCCACGTCGCCCGGCTAGTTTTTTGTATTTTTTTAGTAGAGACGGGGTTTCACCGTGTTATCCAGGATGGTCTCGATCTCCTGACCTCGTGATCCGCCCGTCTCGGCCTCCCAAAGTGCTGGGATTACAGGCTTGAGCCACCGCGCCCGGCCCAGATATTTCCTTTTTAATTAGAGAGTAAACAACGCAAAACAAAAATCATCAAATTTGGTTGTATGTGGAATTAAAGAAACCTATACTTGAGAGAACACAGTAGCTAAAATTAATCTCCTTGCTAATTTTAAAAATAAACTGTATTCAGATAAAACTCAAATGTCCTATGTTAGGTACGGCTTTTAATGGAGGCATTACTCTTGGATGTCCAGACCATAAATATTTTCTTTAAAAACTTTTAATCAACCCTGCGATACCAAGAAGAATAAAATTTATTTTTTTCTGTGACAAACTGAATTACAGATGTGTTTCTTTGCATTAGCAGGTGATAAGAAAAAATAGCTTTCAACATCTTAGAAAACAGAAATATAATTACAAGTGCCCCAGATAAATTAAAGAAAAAGCAATTCAAAAACGATGTGAATTATAATGAAGAAACAGGAAAACATGTAATATTGAGTGAATTCAAGATATGGACCCAGAAAATCAGAGTCAGGTCTTTGTTAATTTAGAAAGTTTATTTTGTGAAGGTGGAGGACACACGCCCATGATACAGCCTCAGGAGCGCCTAATGACATGTGCCCAAGGTGGTCAGAGAACAGCTTAGTTTTTTACATTTTAGGTAGACATGAGACATCAATCAATATATGTAAAAAGCATATTGGTTCTGTCTGGAAAGGCGGGATAACTCAAAGCAAAGGCAGGAAGTCTTGAAGTGGGGAGGGGGCTTCCAGGTCACAGATCGGTGAGAGGCAAAAGGTTGCATTCTTTTGAGTTTTGGATTAGCCTTTCCAAAGGAGGCAATCACATATGCATTTATCTCAGTGAGCAGAAGGATAACTTTGAATAGAATGGGAGGCAGGTTTGCCCTAAGCAGTTCCCAGCTTAAATTTTCCCTTTAGTTTCCTGATTGTGGGAGTCCAAGATATTTTCCTTTCACAAAAAATAACATTGTGCAAAATGTCTTTCAGAAACAATATGGGTTTTATATGTGTAAATAAAAAAGAGCATATCGTATCCGAGATTGTCTTCTGCCTCCATTAAATATTTCCAATTGGAGATTTTCTTTACTTTGCTCCTGCCTCTATATTTTCTGTCAACTCCTTCTGCCAGCCTCATGAATATCTGTGCTCCATATTCTAATTATATGCTCTGCTCCAAGTGAACTCCTTATTCATATTATTGATGTCGATATTACTAAGATCAGTAATCGTTTTACCTAGAACTTACTTATACATTTACACTTATGCTTTAATGAATTTTGTTCATTTACCCAGTTATGCTGTTTTCTTATGAACCATAAAGCTCAGAAATATGGAGCCAAGAAAAGATGATGGTAGAAATAAAAGTGCTTCCCCTGATAGGTATTTTGATTCCTCCTATCTTGTTCTTAGATCTGTCAGCAAGTGTTCCCTAAAATCTCCAACATTCAATACTCTCACAAGACTATTTTAAACAGTCTTCACTTCGGACCCGGAAAGAGAGAGAAAAAAAAAAAATTCCAAGAGTAAAATAATTCTAAACATTCTCACTTTAAATATGCATTGCTGCTTCTCAGATGAAGTTCTTGGAATCATAATTTGCAGAAGAGTTTATTTATCTTAAAACTTTAAGCTATCATATTGATCATATCTCATTAAAAACACATTTTCTTTCAAAGTCTTGAAATGCTAGCGAGCCTGTAGGTTCATATTTTACTTTATCTTATTCTCTTTGAACTCTCCCAAGTAATTTAATTTCTTAAATTCACCTTGAGCAAACTATTTTTTGCTATCTGCCAGAAAGCAGCTACCATAATCCAAGACCATGGTGGGCAATGCGATTTCTCTAAAGATAAATTCATTCTTATTATATGATCACCTCTGGAGTATGAATTCCCCATGCTGTATGAATCTAGAATATTATTCATTAAACCTATTGAGCCTGCAACATGATCAAATACAGATAGTACCTGTATAAAACCAATGGAACTGTTGGAGTCAGGAAAATATAGTTCGGTTCACCACAGGATATTCCAATGACTATAAATTAATCAGCTTGCCTTTAGTACCTCCTCCAGATCCCAAGAGAGACAACAGCGAGTAGGAAAAAATTGATTTGGGCCTTAGTTTAGAAAGATCTCATTCTTGGTAGATTCAAACTTTATAATGGTAGTTTAAAAAGACGATTTCACAATTCCCATATTTCTAAAATAATTTTAGACTTTTCTGAATCTGTGTATTTAAATCTCTAGAAGTTCAGAATTGAAGCTGATTTGACTTAGGTGAAAGTTTTCATTTATAGCACCTATATAGTAGAGATAATTCAAAACTTCTTGTCAGGGTTTTCGATTCCAAGCTTATGCTGCTGCTGACTCAGTGACCAGAGAGAGTTTCTTAAACTTTTCAGCCTCCATTTTCTCATGCATAAGATTAGTAGTATAGCAGGAGTGATACTTTAATTACTAACAGCCAGTATTATTTAGGCACTGGCCAATCAAGATAATTTCAATCAGAATAGATACTAGCCAACAGGTACAAATCAGGTTAAGCCAGTTGGCTTTATAAATTGTATTCAAAAAGGAGTCATTATACTAAGGCTAGAAATGAAGTTTCATCTCTATGACATATTTTACTTATTGTGAATGGCTTCTTAAAATAGTATCTTGAGAAGAACAGTGAAGTCATATTTGGCTTCTGAGGAGAAATATTGCTCTAATTGTTGGAACCGAACTCTCGATTCCCTCCTGGGCAGGGGTCGTCGCGAAGGATCACCGACACGAAGTTCACAGCAGAGAGTTATTTATTACTAGCGCGCTAGGGTCCCAAGCTCTAAGTTGGTCCTGGGACCCCGACTGCTTGTTACAGGCTGTTTATATAGGCTAACACAAGTTCAAACACAGCTTATGGCGCGAAATTCAAACAAAGCTTAAGGCGTAAAATGATTGGGTCTAGCTATAGCCTGAGCAAGGGGTCTTGGTTTAATTGGTTAGAGCAGGACCTTATGAGGTTCTTTCCTGGAGTTGATAATTCCGGGAACTTCGAGGCAGGGTGAGACCCCTGGAATTGGCAGGGTGGGACCTCATGAGGTTGTTTCCCGGAATTGGCAGGGTGGGACCCTATCAGGGTGGAACACTATCGAGGCAGGGTGGGACTCTATCTAGGCAGGGTGGGACCCTATCTAGGGCCACCTGGTGTTAACTTTTTAGGTTTTGTAAGGCCTACTAGTTTCATAATAAATTAGCCACGTCTTCCAGATGTATAGGAAAGTGAAGTGGTGTTTGTAGCACTCTATTATAACATTTCTGGTGTTAAAAACTTGCTTCGAGGCTGCTTAATCTTAACACACAATTCTAGCTTATTTGGTTTCTGAGATTATAGCACAGTGTCAACTGAGAGTAATATCACGCCTCAGGAGGTGTTTAGAAATCTGGAGTTGTTAAGTAGCTACAGGCTAATAATTTTTAATATTCTGGAAACTTTTAGATAGCCCCACACACCTGAAAACATTGTTTTATCCTAAATGTCATAATGCCCCCTGCTGGTCAACACTGCTGTAGTTTAATGTAAGTTTAATAGAAGAAGCAATACAGAAAATAAGGAAGAGGACTGCTGTAAATTTATATAATGACTTTCTTGAAAAGTAGCACTAATAGGAAGAGAAAAAGCAGAAAAAAATACAATGAGAAAACATGTATAATAAATCAAAATGCACAGTATAATTTAATAGAAGCAGAGTAGTCTACAAACATTGGCAGGTCCTTCAAATAGTACATTATTACAATACTGGAGAGTAATTGATTATCACATTGATTGTCTTGAGTTATCAAATGATTAATTTATGCATGTGTAAGGTAAAAGTATAGAGTAATTTGTAATACATTTTCCAACAAATTTCATGCAAAATGAGTAACAGACATTTTAAAAAGTTTCAATGTTTCAAAGAAACTCCAGAAAACATGGTCATCTACCATTGCTCTTCTTCATTTTGCAGAGGAATTCATTAAAAAATGAGTTGATTCTCTACTCTTGTTCACAGCTCAAATCACTACAAACTTGCTTTCACTCTATTTATCCGAATCTGCTATCACCAAGTTACTAATAAACCTTCTAGAGCTAAAGGCAATGGACAATTCCTATGGAATGATTCCAACATTTGATACTTGTGAATGGAAATTAAATCTTGGGATTTCAAAATCACTAAGACAAAGGGGAAAATCAGTGTGGGAACTGCAAATCTACCTCCCATTTTATTCCTAAATAAGATACCTACAAAGATAAAATAGCTCTATGCCTGCCTCACAATTTTCCCACTAGGAAATGCCTCATGAGCCCCAGGATCTTTATCTAAAATGGTTCTGTTGAATTTTACCCTGACAACATAAATTGATAATTTATTTTCACAGTTGCAACATAAAAGATAGAATGCTGTAGTCTGTCTGCTCACCTGAGACAAATGTATATCTGATTACTTCCTCTGATATAAAAATGCAGATTTACTGAGCTAGACAAAGGCATAAGTGACTATGCTACACCTCTCTCAAATTTAAATTGTGTATTCAGTGAAAGACTAATCCAAGACTCAAAAGAATGCAATCTTTTTTCTCTTATCTACCCACAACTCTTTAAACTGTCCCTTTCCCCATATCCACCCTTTACCCTGTAAGCATTAAAGCTCTCAAAATCATCTTTGGAGACAGGCACAGACATGCTTCTCAGGCATGCATCCTTAACCTTGGCAAATTCTTTCTAAACTGACTGAGAGCTGCCTCAGATACTTTTGGTTTACATACTATTGGCCTCTTCTTTCTGCCTGAGATATCTTTGTCCTTGATTTCAACACCATTATTCTTTTGTTATTTTTTAATTAAATTATTGGTTCTCGCATTCTGTATCTCCATTGTGAGTGCTTTTTGTATCTGCCCCAGAATTATCCATGAACTTCTCTTCTCCTTTTACTTTTGCGTGCTTTCGGGCAATATTATCCGTTGATGCTTCAAGTAACACCTACATATTATAATTCACATCTTCATTTTGAGTCTTAACCACTCTTCTGGACTCTACTAATAAAAGCTTAAGTCTCCTCATATCTGGATCTTTACGTCAGCTGCAGAGGCATAACCCAGAGACCAGCTTGACATGTCATATGTCTATGAATGTTGTGTAATACAATAAATAGTAACTTCTTAAAGAACTGAATCACCTAATACTTTGTAAGCCAATGTGGCTTGAAAACCTCTTATAAATTTTAGTTAGAAAAAAAGGAATGACATCAACGGAACAACCTTTCCAAATATATCAGCTTCTTAGAGCTTTCTGACATTTCATTCACGTATTAGTCAAAGTGACATGATATTTAGAAGAAGATTTGTTTATTTCAGTCTTTGATAATTTCCTGTAAACTAATTGGCATTTGGCATCATTTTCTACATAGCTGAAAGGAGCATCACTTTAAAGATTACAAGATAAATCACTTGGGAACAGTAGTCATTTTCTGAGTCACATAGCTATTTACGTAGTTCTATAAATGTATTTCTAATAACTACCTGTTCAATGAAAATGTTATCTAACTCTGGTTTCCTTTTATGGATTGATAATTACTCTATAATATCTTAATAATTAGGTAGCTAATATGCTGTCATGTTATTTCCTTTTGCATATATTTCTACCTGTTATGAAATAGATTTCCTCCTTATGTACACATTTATAAGTGCACAATCATAGGCAAGATGTGACTTTACTGACTAAATCTGGTATCTACCTTTTTCAACTGCCTGATATTTTGTAAATTTATTTTTTATTTACTTATATACTGCGATGGTTAATATTGAGTGTCAACTTGATTGGATTAAAGGATGCAAAGTATAGTTCCTGGGTATATCTGTGAAGGTGTCACCAAAAGAGATTAACATTTGAGTCAGTGGACGAGGAGTGGCAGACCCACCCTCAATCTGGGTGAACACCATCTAATCAGCTGCCAGTATGGCTAGAATAGAGCAGACAGAAGACAGTGGAACAAGGAGACTTGCTGAGTCTTCTGGCCTTCATCTGTCTCCCATGTTGGATGCTTCCTGCCCTCAAACATCAGACTCCAAGTGCTTCAGGTATTGGACTCAGACTTATACCAGTGATTTGCCAGGGTGAAGGCTGCACAGTCGGCTTCCCTACTTTTGAGGTTTTTGGGATTCAGACTGGCTTCCTTGCTCCTTAGCTTGCAGAATGCCTATTGTGGGACTTCACCTTGTGATTGTGTGAGTCGATACTCCTCAATAAACTCCCCTTCATATATACATATACCCTATTAGTTCTGTCCCTTTAGAAAACCCTGACTAATACACATACTTATTAGTTACTTACTTCAGTGTCTTTTGGAAAGGATGTCATCAGAAATTTCATCCTTATTGCTAAATTGCATGTTGCCAGAAACGTCCTAAAATTGTTTTATAGATTTTTTAAAATCTTTGTCTACTTTTGTTGTTGTTGTTTTTTTGCCTAGCTAGTCATTAAATACACAAATTTGTAGGCTGAAACATACATTTATTGGTCAAAACTGAAGTACTAACAATTACAACCTGGTAGTTCTGAGCGGCTATTCTAGTGACCTAACATTATAAAAACTATTTGTAAATGCTTTCTCAGTTGATTTTCTGCCTCGTACCTAACTGGCTGTCTTTTCTCACTCTTCTTGGCTATATGCTCTTTCTCTTGCTGCTTTGAATGTGTGAGTGTCCTAAGGCAAGAGTTCTAGGACTTCTCTATCTACATTCATTTACTAGGTCATCTAATTCAGCCCAACGGCTTACAAAACACCCTGTCTTCATGATTCCTGAATTCTTGTTTCCAGAACAGACTTTGCCCCTGAAATTCACATTACAATATTCAACTGGATATCCAAAAGCTTCACTTGTACATATAAAAGTGACTTTAAATTTAATTTATCTGCAGCTAAATCTTTGATTTCCTTCTAAATTTGTTCTGCTAACACATTGTCAAAGTTCAGTAAATGATATTATTACTCATTCAGGTTCTCAGGCCAAAACATTTGAGGAAATCCTTGACCTCTTTCTTTTTCTTATCCCCCAAATCCAGTCCATTCTCAAGGCCACTGGGCTCAGTCTTCAAAGTATATCACAAATCTGACTACTTGTCACCACCTCCACCATTACCACCCTAGCCCAAGCCACCATCATATTTTACACGGAAAACTGCAAGAGCCTCCTAACTGTTCTTCCATTGTTTACTCTTGACCCTCTTGACTATCTATTTTCAACATAGCAATTACACCAATCACGTTAAAATATAAGGCTTTCAGTTTCTGTGACACAATAGGTTCTCTCACTGTAGGCCTTTGGTACATCATTTTTATTATTTGAAATATTATTTAGCCCAGTCCTGTTCTATTGGCTAAACGCTGTACTTCCCTTGGCTCTCAGTTTGGCATCTGTATTAGGCAGGATTGTCCAGAGTGACAGATCTAATAGAATATATGTATATGTGAAAGGTAGTTTACAGGGAGAATTGACTCACACAATCTCAAGGCAAAGTCCCACCATAGACCATCTGCAAGGTGGAAAAGAAAGCAGTCAGTAGTAGATCACTCTGAGTTAAGACTAACAATTTATTATATTAGCTCTAGACTTTTTTTGTTAAGGAAATAGAAAAAGAGATAAATGGTGTGCCATGAATTGAAGAGTATAATATTTCAAATAACCAACTTTCCCACTTCCATTTCCAAACATAACCCCATCTGAAAGTTAAACATATCCTTCATTTATAGATAATCAAACCTCTATTATGTTCCATTAGTTAAAATTCAGAAGTATGATTGCCTTTATGTATAGTTGATTGTGGACAAAGTATCATCTTGAACATATATGCCAATGAATGGATCCTGAGACATCTAACAAATTCTTGCCATTTTGAATATAGAAGCCATACATTATGTTATTTTTTACCTTCATAAGAGCATGAAATTTATAAAAGCATTTAATCTAGTATGAAAACATAGGGTAGAATGCTGGTCCCTTTCTTTGTTCTAATTGTTTGCCTTGAACCTCAGATTAAGTTAATTATATTTTTCATTTCATAGTGTACTACCATTAATACATGAATTACTCTTATCTTTACTATTAACATTTTCTCTTTCATACCATGTTCTTTCAATCTACCCTGCATAAGATTATTTACCTATTGAAAAAGTCTCTAGAAAAACCAGTGTTTTAGGAAATAAGCAATTTTTTTTTTTACTTTGC
The DNA here is from genome assembly GCF_000951035.1 of Colobus angolensis palliatus. Taxonomy (NCBI): domain Eukaryota; kingdom Metazoa; phylum Chordata; class Mammalia; order Primates; family Cercopithecidae; genus Colobus; species Colobus angolensis. The sequence continues at coordinate 1,023,061 of NW_012117077.1, forward strand.
TTAAATGATCTCATGCTTTGATCTTTATTTTTGCCAATTTTCAGTGAGTTCCTTGTAATATCCTAGAGATTATTAATGTTTTGCCAGTGATTAATATTGTAAATATCTTCTCCCACTCAACCACCTCTCTCTTAATTTTGATTATAGCATCCTTTGCAGAATATGTATCTTGAGTTTAACATAGTCAAATCTAATAATGTTTATCTTTATGTTTGGTGCTTTTAAAGCTTTGCTAATAATAACTTTATCCACCTCTTCTTCCGGAACAGACACTCTTCAGATTTTTATTGCATGTTCCTTTACATGCCAAAGAAACTGACCTTGGCTTTTTCTTTTCTCACAGCAGGATCACAAAACTCTTGACAGGTCCTCTGTGCCTTATCGATCCACAGACACCATAGAGATATCTTTAACATCCTGCCAACTCCACACTCTTTCAAAGTTCTACTCAACAATTTATCAAACTAGTGTCCTCCCCCATAAATGTCCTACAGTTCACACAAAAGACACTAGCCTCTTGAGGGAGGCCTTTACAATTTTCATTGACACCAGTCCTTTCAAGTTACTCCATGCAGCTAAAATAAAGCCATCTTTTCTCAACGTGTTACTGTGTAACCTAACAGAACCTTGCCCCTGCTTGTGGTCTCCTTTCCTTTACAGGGCTCACTCAATATAAGCCTTCTCTGTAACTTACAGACTTACCCACTAAGATAGGAAGGCTATTCCTACATGTGCACATAGCTGACCAAAGATGTGATCTCTGAATCTCAAATAGTCTTCATTCCCTTTAAGCTGATTGATTGAACAAAGGAAATAGACATCACATTCTAGGCTCTTTCAATTTGAAATTATATGACTTAACATATCACGATTCCCATAAATTTATTTCCCTCACATTTTATCAAATTAAGAATAGTAGCTCCTACAATTATACATAACTAGTTACTTAGCAGGGCTCCAATATGGTACATAAGTACAAACAAAATGGGAACTTAAGCTTAGAGAGATCCGAAAGTTCCCTTGGGTTGACCCTTTAAGGAAAGAGATTATGCAGGATTACTTTCAAAGGGACTTCAACAATTTCACTTAAACGTTTCATTTTTGTTTGAAACGCTTCTTCCCCGGTGACGTTAAAAAATAGCACTTGAACATAAATTTAATTTATTTAGTAAGACCATTTTTACTTCCTGCAGAAAGGGTACACGCGCCAGAAGTTTTGCCACGAGAGTACACTGAACAAAGGAGACAGGGTCATTTATAACCTGACGCGTCCATCCTACTGCTGTGTCCGGTTTCCTTTGGCTGGAACAGGACCTCACATTCTGTGTTTGTCCTGATTGGCTAGCAACTTATAACTTTTTAAAAGAGGCAAAGGCAGAGGAGAACAAAGGACGGAGGAAGTAACTTGTGGAATGCTGAGAACGGTAAAAACACTTTTAAGTAAGGAAGAGGAACAGGCTATGACCTAATGCTTGCTTGGGAACCAGTATAAGCATGCCAGGGCAAATATTTAGGCTAAATTGTGGGAGCTAAGAACATAAAGTACACTGATTTCTTTATTACAGCTAGCAGATATTTAAGAATGTTAGCACAGGTCTTTGAATAAATTTTACTTTTAAGAGAAGTTACTATTTATTCCTAATTAGACGGGGAGGAAAGTCTTTGAAGAAGAACTTCTACTTTACTTTTTACAATTTTCATTTTTATTTCATAGTATATGAACTAGTATTGAAAGACTAGTTTTGTCATAAAAGCGTTTTGTTTTGCTCAAAAAGCACAATCTACTAGAAGGAGGTTATTACTTTATGATCAAGTATTTACCAAACTCTTCTCATGCTGCTAAACAACAAATTATGTATTGAATGCAGTCCTAAGTAAGCTGATAAACCTCTGCCCCCATTCTGGAATATGTTGCCCTTTGTAGATGACCCATACAATGAATAAAATCCCTACAAATTATGAACCCATTTCACCAACAGTGGAAAACAATGAATAAAATCCTTACAAATTATGAACCCATTTCACCAACAGTGGAAACCATTCTAACTTGAACATACACACTCCCACATACACATCTGTGCATGCACACACACACACACACACACACATCATGTTTAAAGAACATTTTCATTGCTTTGAACATTTTTTTCTATGTGACTTCTCTTCAGACATCTAAAACCCTGGAATCCCTTTAAACTTATTAATACATTTTCCATCTCGGGAACCTGAGAGAATCCCAAAGATTTTTTATCTTATTACAGAAATTTAAGTTTCATAGAAAGATTCTAAATATTTTATATTAGCCAACCATTTAAAGAAGACTCTTCAACTGAAGATATACAAAATTCCTTAAAAAGAATTGCTGTGATTAACCAAATCAGCCTCTCTAGCAATGTGTTTTATTCAAATTACATTTAAATGCCTATGCTTCATAGGCAAATTCTTTAGACACAGCAAATTCACCATAACTTTGCCTGTCCTTATATACACGTCTGCCATATAACAGGGCCTCCAGCAAGGAAAAGTAATAAACACATTCAATAAGGAACTCTTTGTAGTCAAAAGCTGTTTCTGACCTATGCTGCATATTCATGGGCAAAATGAACAAATCTGATATTTGATGATATATTTGCTAGAATCTGGTACCATATGAGGAGCTTGCTCATATATTACTGACATAGCAATTTCAATATGAGATTTCTTGTCCTTCTGCATATACCTGCCCCATAATATGTCCTGTAGATCACAATTATACACTTCTTGCTCTCAGGCATTTTTAGGTCTAGGTTGTATATTCCATATAAAAACTAGCATGCATGACCACTGATGATCTCTTTGCTCTTATCAAGAACATCAGACTGTTCACTGAGATTTCTGAACTTTCCTGAATCAACAACAGCATAGAAAGTCCTCTACACCACCCAGTTTTAAAGATAATTTCAAAGGTTTTCATGTAATTTCTAAAACATAAGTATTTATGTTCATACCATAAACAAAAGCCCTTGAAAAGATTCATTACATTTTTAATTACACCCATTATTAGTGCAATTAAACTGCACCAATTAATTGCAATACTAGGTTCCCTTTCCCCATTTTGTGCTATGCTGTTTTTCACAGAGATCCTATCCAACAAATGAGATTCTACTTTGAATGCACCACAAGAATATTCTTTTTGCTTTTTCTACATACCTATTTTTAGCTCATAATGCAATTTCTGTTTCTCATGACTCATTAATTAAATTAAGTTGAAAATTTCAATACCTAAAATTTCTAACGCTTCCCTCATATTTTTAAACAACTTGCACCCCTATTGTCCTCTCTCAGCAGTTATAAACAGACCACTCCATTAAATATATCTGTACCAAATATGAAGACTTAATGATGTCCAGGAGAATTTATACATGAGTCCTCAAAACTTTACAATAAACAACTCCTTAACAGGGTTTTCTTTTTGAATCTTACAATTCATAAACCACATCCACAATAGAACAGCTTTGATGTATAAAATTTCACTTCTTCTGCCATCAGGTCAGGATATGTTCAGTTATGAGTAATAGCAAACTCAAAGAACACGGCTAAACAGAGAAGAATTTATTTTTATGACATGAAAAGAAGCCCAGTGGCAGGAAGTTCAGGGTTGTTAATGAGATTCACCAATGCCAACAGGGAGCCAAGATCTTTCCAACTTTCAATGCTGCTTATCTTAGAGTGTAGAGGCTTTCATGCTCAAGGGTATCCAGTAGTCATATAAGACCTGCTGGCTTTAAAACCAGTTAGACAGGCAAAAGGGCAAAAGGTGAAATGATGAAGAGATTCTTCCTAGAGACATGTTGTCTTTTTATTAAAAATGGATTTCCTCCCCAGAAATTCCTGCCTATGTCTCATTGGCTAGAATTGTGTCACACATTCACTGCAACTTCAAGGGAGGCTGGGAAATTAGGTATTTCTATTTGGACTCATTGACACCCTAAATAAACTTGAAGTTCTTTAAATAAAGAATGGAGTAGTGGTTTGAGTGCAATGGCTTATGCCTGTAATCCCAGTACTTGGGAGGCTGAAACAGGAGGATCACGTGAGTCCAGGAGTTTGAGGTTAGTTAGCCTAGGCAACATAGCAAGACTCCATCTCTACAAAAAAAAAAAAAAAAAAAAATTAAAAATTAGCCAGGTGTGGCAGCATGCCTCTATAGTTCCAGCCACTTGGGAGGCTAAGGTGAGAGGATAACTTTCCAGGGAAGCCTATGCTGCAATAAGCTGTGATTGTGCCACTGCACTCCAGCCTGGGCAACATAATGAGACCCTATCTCAAAAAAAAAAAAAAAAAGTAGTTGACTTTGGGTAGGGCCATCAATAATTTGATTATTTTGAAATTACAATTAAGTCATATAACAATGGTAGAGAATTACATATTAAAAATGTATGGCATTTCTTCCCCTTATGTAAATATCAGCCGGCCACATATCAAAGCCTCTAGCATGCCACAGATATATAAATAGTTGGGGATTACGGATGTAGTTTAAAGGTACTTCATATTCCTGTCCTTTCTCTTTGACATGTAGAAGATAGTTGACATTGATAGATACATTGCATTCATCAGGAATTGATCTTCAGTAGCCTTTATTTTCCTTTCCTATCACAGGCATTATAGGAAATCAAGAACTTTCATAAAGGCTTTATATCAGAGATTGTCGAGCTTCAAAATTTTTCCATGTCTACTTGCATTTCTTTGCATGTATTGGATATAATTATTGAGTATATATTGATTCTTTCTGTGTCAGAATAAGGCACACCTGAAACTTAATTTACAATTCTGTAATTTAATGAGTCAATATTTACAAGATTCTGTTTCTTTCAACTTATGCAGGAAACAATAATGATTATTCTACAATGTGGGAACGAAACAAATTATGACATAGTATCTCCTGAAATTTACATACTGGTAATTTAACAGAGCCTCTATTATTTTTTCAATTTCAAGACATTTCAAACCCATGTGGTTTGTCTAATTTTAATGCTGAAATTGTGTGATCATTGACAGAATATTCCTAATAGAAAACAGATGATAAGCCAGCTCCTCTAGACTTTACTAATGCAGTTACATGAAAAAGTGTCTCTACATCATGCTGATTATATAATTTTTAAAAAACATCTTTATAATTAAAAAATAAAATCTCTACGTAAAATTACTTTTTATTCAGGCCAAAACAAAACACCTTAAAATGGGTATCATATTTTCAATTTTATCTATCATTTGAAGTTTCACTGTATAACTAAAAGACACACTGCTCAAAATTGATGTAGTCTTGCACACTGTTATTGGTCCCTGTCCTATCTTAGATTTTCTTGAACTTTGCCAACAGAAAATCCAATAAATTTAATTCCCACAATTTGCAAACACATCATACTATTAAATTTAACTGCTAAGAGTTTTTCTTATGGTTGGGATTTGGACAGGATAGAAAAGATCTTTTGTCTAGGGCTCACACATGAAAAATCAGACAAATCAAAACTTACCCTATGGGGCTATTGAAGAGTGGTGAATTCAACAATATCTTGATGAACTGAATCCCAAAAAGAAACAAGCCCTTGGCATGTAAACTGAGATTCATGGTAGCTTTTATACCTGGGGCAGGCAGCTAGGCTGGATATGATCAGACTTGCCGTTAATAGACAGACTATGCTGGGAAAAAGAAAATCAAACAGGCTTAAACAACAGGGAACAAATCATGAAGAAAATGAACAACATTTTATTCTGCATCAAATAGGTTAGTTTAATTGAGATCCTTTCAGGAGGAGAGAAATTATACATTGGAACTTACAGATTCATTTATTGTTTTGGAGAATCTGTATATGTTTGGGCTGATTAGTTACAATTTCTTTAAAAAGTAGTAGAGTCCAAGATGGAATAGGAAAATAATAAAACTTTTATTTCATGAATAGAATACATTTCACAAAGATGCATATAAAAATAACTTTATGCCATAATTTTTCAATTTATTGAGGTTTAACTGACATACAATGAAAAACATATATCTTAAGTATATGCTCAGATAAAATTTTAATATATGTGTATATTTGACATATATTTACATATATACACATGCACATAGTTATAGATGGAATTGTGTCCCTCCCAAATTCATATGTTGAAACTCCAATCCACAATATGAGTGTATTTTGAGATGTAGCATTTAAAGAGTTAAAGTTAAATGGGGCCTGAATCCAATATGGCTGACGTCCTCGTAAGAAGACGAAGAGATACCAGGGATGCTATCATAGAACTGGCAAATATTCCAGATACTGTTCCTGAGTAACAAATAACTCAAAATCTTAGTGGCTTAAAATAATATTATTGTGCTCAAACATTTGCAATCTGTGCAGCGCGTGACTGAGATTAGCTCATCTCTGCTCTACTTGGCTTGAGGTGGAATGATTTAAAGTATGGATTTGGGGGCTGGATTTATCTAAAGGCTTGTGCATTCATATGTTTAGTAATTGATGTGTGCTGCTGGTTGAGACCTATGTCTATTCTACGTTACCTGGGCTTCCTCACCACATGGTGAGTGGGTGACATGGACTATCATTCCAGAATAAAGAGGAAGAGAGACAGAAGCCATAGTGCATTTTATAATTGTATTGGAGGTCAAAGTAGTATGACTTCCATCACATTATATTTTTTAGGCAAAAGCATAGGCCTCCCTAGGTTAAAGGGAAGGGGAAGTAGATTATAACCCTTAATGAAGAGTAGCAAAATTCTAGAAGAACATAAAAGAATGGATCTCTGATCTAAATGTTGTGGCAATTTTTGAAAAATACAATATGCCATAGCAGTTTTCTGCATTTGAAGTAAAATCTTCAAACATGTGCATATTAATTAATTTGGAGTAACTATGAGAAGTGGGACTAAAAACTGAAGTGGAAAAAAGCAAACATTATTTTGAGATCATACGGTTTTATACTTTTGAATTTTAAACATAATCTTCAAGCACACTTTTTAAAAATTATGCAAAGTATAACACTGGCATCTCTAAGTACAAGTATTACTGGAAGTCAATGCATACACAGATTTTGAAAGAAACTACTCATTTTATAAATGGATAGAATCAATTCTACTGCTCTGATTTCACAAATGAGATAATAGCTACCCATTAATGGTGGTCATCTGCTGGAATTGTCAGATATGATCTACATTTCCAGATCATTGCTGAAATGCTTGCTCAGTTGCTTACTACACAGAACTGCTGTGCTCATAGATATATACTTATATTGTTGCTCTCAGGCCACAGTGTCATGTACCATATACAAAATGATTGCAGAAAAGCAGTAGAGAACTGTAGAGAATGGCATAAAAGGTTGACTTGATTTGTTAACTTTATAGAAACAGGCAATGTGATTAGTAGGGCTGATATCTAGAAGCAATTAATGAAGTTTACTTGCCGTGTGGAATTCATTAGGCTCCTTCGCCTTCTTCTTGACTTCAGAGTCCTGTCAAAGGGATGGTTTCTTTTCTGACCCTATTTTCATTTCCAAAACAGCAATTCAAGGTTTGTCTGCTTTTGATCAATACAGTAATATGACAAATATACCTAGAACCTTCTAGGATATCAATGTAAAGTGCTTCATCCCATATTTCCTTCTTTCATTAAGAGACGTGATATTTAAAACTAATAAGGTGATTTGGGAAGAAAAATATAGAAAAAACTGCATGGATAGTAGTGTAAATAAAAAAGGTCTAAAAAAAGGTGACTAGTGAGATGTAGAGGGTTAGTGATAGAAGAAAATACTTCAGTTTCTCTGTACTGTATCAGCATTTCTCATGCTATTACAAGGATTTTTTATTTTTTTATTTTTTTTTTTTCTTCTCCCCCTAGGTAACCAGCACATTTACTATCATGGGTGACAATTTTTTTATTTATGGTTGGAGAACCTGACTTGTTAAAGTTCCCTTCATTGTGCTGGAAGAAACTCAGCAGTGTGTCCCAGAGAAGAATCCACACCAGTAGCATCCATTTCTCAACAGTGTAAGCAATTGCTAAAGGAAGTGTTTGGCAGTACTGTAGGGAGATGTTGGAAAATAAGTTAATGCAATTCTGTGCCAAGCTGAGTTAATTCAGCACTGCAGATTTACATAATTAGGTGTGGACCCTAAATACCTGAGACAGGTCTCAGTCAATTTAAGAAGTTTAAGAAGTTTATTTTGCCAAAGTTAAGGATGCGTGCCCACAACACAACCTCATGAGGTGCTGACAGACATGTGCTCAAGGTGGTCAAAGCGAAGCTTGGTTTTATACATTTTAGGGAGACAGGAGACGTCATTTAATGTATGTAAGATGCACATTGCTTCTGTCTGTAAAGGCAGGACAACTCCAAGTGGGGAGGAGACTTCCAGGGTAGATAAAAGACAAATAGTTGCATTATTTTAAGTTTCTGATTACTCTTTCCAAAGGAAGTAATCAGATATGCATTTATCTCAGCGAGCAGAGGAATGACTTTGAATAGAATGGGAGGCAGGTTTGCCCTAAGAAGTTTCCAGCTTGACTTTTCCCTTTAGCTTAGTGATTTTGGGAGTCTCAAGATTTATTTTCCTTTCACATAGATAATAATAAGCAATAATTGCAATAATTGGTTGGTGCTTTTTTTTTTTTTTTAGACAGAGCCTTGCTCTGTCGCCCAGGCTGGAGTGCAGTGGCGCGATCTCGGCTCACTGCAAGCTCCGCCCACCCCCGCCCCCTGCGGGCTCACGCCATTCTCCTGTCTCAGCCTCCCTAGAAGCTGAGACTACAAGCGCCGCCACCACGCCTGGCTAATTTTTTTGTATTTTTAGTAGAGACGGGGTTTCACAGTGTTAGCCAGGATGGTCTCGATCTCCTGACCTCGTGATCCACCCATCTCTGCCTCCCAAAGTGCTGGGATTACAGGCGTGAGCCACCGCACCCAGCCAATTGGTTAGTTTTTGTTGGCATATATGGCTTAAAATTTTAAGTGAAACAGAAACATTTAGAAATATCAGCTTACTGTTACCTAAAATGGAGATATTAAATAAGAGAGTATTCTACCATTTTCCCATTCTATAGCCAATATTTCATATTATCCAATCAATGCAGACAAATGGGACATTATTACTCAAATTATTTTGAAAATACAATTTTTAATTACTAAATGCCACGAAACAATGAGTTTCTTTTTACTTTTTCAACAACTAGTAAAACACTATAGAAATAGATATACACATGTCAAAGAACATTGCATTTAATATACTTAAAGCCATTCCAGTGGTTTCTTGTGTGATTTTGTGAAATAAAATAATATGATTTTAACATATTTACTTATTTAAATATTCAACATGGTAAAATATTATCTTTTAGTATTTGATGGAAAAAATTTCATTTCAGGATCAATATTAAATGTTATATATGATTTACTTTTCAAGTTCCAAAGTTTTTATTAAATAGCCATATAGGACAATATCAAACGATCAATACATTTAATCTTTTTCTGCAGCATTTTTTTAAACATCAAAGAAAAAACTAAGCAAATGAATGTAAGTATTGTAAAATACACTGTTAAAACTTAATTTATATGTAAAATTATTACTAAAATGGAGATTATGGACTGTGAAACCATAAAATAAATATTATGGTGGACTAATGATTTACAAAATTGTATGCAATACAAAATAAGATATGAAATCAATAAATTAAGGTGAAAAAAGTAAAGGCAAACTTATAAGATGAAACCAGATAGAAAAATAGTATGCAGAAATCTAAATCATAATATCCTACAAAATAATTAAAAATAGGTCTCAAATTTAACCCTGGGCTTCCTAATTCTTAATATTAATCTTCTCATGCATTATGTCTCTTTCTGGAAATAATGAAGATTATATTTTATTTAACTTTTCTGTTCAGGGTTACATGTGCAGGTTTGTTATATAGGCAAACACATGTCACAGGGGTTTGGTGTACAGATTATTTCATCACCTGGTACTAAGCATAGTACCCAATAGTTATTTTTTGATCCTCTCCCTCCTCCCACCCTCTGCCCTCTAGTAGACTGTAGTGTCTGCTGTTCCCTTCTTTGTGTCCATGTGTTATTATTTAGCTCCTACTTATGAGTGAGAATAGTGAGAATATGCAATATATGTTTTTCTGATCCAGAATATCCAGCCACTTTCTACAGGCGCATTTAACCCAGTAAAATGTCCGTACATCCCTGAGACAAAGCTCCCAGAGGACCAGGCAGGCTGCCATCTTTGCAGTTTCCTAACCTTCACTGGTGATACCTCCAGGTACTGGAAAACCCGAGGTAACTAGGGACTGCAGCAGACCCCAGCAACCTGCATCACCCTATGGAAAAGTGGCCAGAATTTTAAAAGGAAAAAGAAATTCATCCAGGGATTAGAAACCTCAAACACTGAAAGTAGATAAGTCCATAAAGATGAGAAAAAAAAATCAGTTCAAAAATGCTAAAAACTAAAACATCCAGTTCCCTCTTTCCTCCAAATGATTACATCATCTCTCCAGCAAGAGTTTGGAATTGGGCTGAGGCTGAAATGGCTGAAATGGCAGAACTGTAATTCAGAATATGGCTAAAAACAAAGTTTACTGAGCTAAAGGAGTACATTGTAACCCAATGCAAATAAGCTAAAAATTATGACAGAACATTGCAGGAGCTGACAGGCAAACTAGCCACTCAGTCTAAAGAAGAATGTAACTGACATGATAGAGCTGAAAAACAAGCTACAACAATTTCATAAAGCAATCACAAGTATTAATAGCAGAATAGACCCAGTGAAGGAAAAAACTCTCAGAGGTTGAAAACTATCTTTCCGAAATAAGACAGAAAGACAACAATAGATAAAAAAGAATGAAAATAAATCAACAAAACTTCTGAGAAATATAAAATTATTTAAAGTGGCATAAAGTATGACTGATTGGTGTGCCTGAAAAAGCTGGGGAGAATAAAACCAATTTGGAAAACATGTTTCAGAATATCGCCTATATTTGTCCATTCTTACACTGCTATAAATAACTACCTGAGACTGGGTAATTCATGAGAAAAAAAAAAGGTTTAATTGACTGACAGTCCTGCATGGCTCGGGAGGCCTCAGGAAACTTAGAATCATGGTGGAGGGTGAAGGGAAAGCAAAGACTTTCTTCACTTGGCAGCAGGAGAAAGAGAGAGCAAGGACAGAAGTGCCACATTTTAAAATCATTGGCTCTCATGAGATCTCAATCACTATCACAAGAACAGCAAGAGAGAAATTTGCCCCCATGGTTCAATTATCTCCCACCAGGCTCCTCCTGTAACATATGAGGATTACAATTCGAGATGAGATTTGGGTGGGGACACAAAGTCAAACCATATAATCATCCATGAGAACTTCCCCAACTTAGCTGCAGAGGCCAACATTAAAATTCAGGAAATGCAGAGAATCCCAGTATGGGAAGATCACCCCAAGATACATAATCATCCGATTCTCCAAGTTCTAAATGAAATTAAAAATGTTAAAGGCAGCTGGAGAGAAAGAACAGCTCACCTACAAAGGGATGTCCATCAGACTAACAGCAGACCTCTCAGCTGCAGTCATACAAGCCAGAAGAGATTGCGAACCAATATTCACTATTCTTGAAGAAAAGACATTCCAACCAAGAATTTTATATCTGGCTAAACTAAGTTTCATAAGTGAATGAGAAATAAGATTATTTTCAGACAAGACAATGCTGAGGGAATTTGTTACCACCAGACCTGCCTTAAAATAGCTCCTGAAGGAAGCATTAAATATGGAAAGGAAAGGCTGTTACCAGTTGCTACAAAAACACACTGAAGTAAACAGATTAGTGACACTACAGAGCATCCACATAAACAAGTCTGCAAAATAACCAGCAAACATAACAGATAAAATCCACACATATTAATACCAACCTTGAATTGAAATAGGCTGAATACTCCAATTAAAAGACACAAAGTGGCAAGCTGAATAAAGACCTAAGACCCATTGGTATGCTATCTTCAAGATAACCATCTCACAAACAATGACACATATTGGCTCCAAATAAAAGAATGGAAGAAAATCTTCCAAGCAAATGAAAACTCAAAAAAGGCAGGGGTTGCAATTCTAGTTTCTGACAGGCAGAAATCAAGAAGTTGTTTGAAACTAATGAAAACAAAAATACAGATACCAGAACCTTTGGGACATAGCTAAGGCAGTGTTAAGAGAGCAATTTATAGCACTGAATGCCCACATCAAAAAGTTAGAAAGATCTCAAGCTATCAATCTAACATCACAACTAAAATAACTGTAGAACCTAGAACAAACAAATCCCAAAGTTTGCAGAAGACAAGAAATAAACACACTCAGAAATGAGCTTAAGGAGATAGAGGCATGAAAAACTATTCACTAGATTAATGAACTTAGGAGCCATTTTCTTAAAAAAAATTGCTAAAATAGATCACTAAACTAATGAAGAAGACAAGAAAGAAGATTCAAACAACATAATCAGAAACAATAAGGAGGTATTACCACTAACCCCACAGAAATACAAACAACCATCAAATAATATTATGAACACTTTTATGCACATAAACTAGAAAATCTAGAAGAATAGATCAATTCCTGAACACATACACCCTCACAAGACTGAGACAGAAAGAAATTGATTCCCTAAACAAACCAATAATGAGCTCTGAATTTGAATCAGTAATAAATAGCCTACTTACCAAAAAAAGCCTAGGATATAATGGATTAACAGCCAAACTCTACCAGATGTACAAAGAAGAGCTGGTACCATTTCTACTGAAACTATTCCAAAAATTAAGGCAGAGGAACTTCTCCTTAACTCATTCTATGAGGCCAGCATTAAGCTGATATTAAAACCTGGCAGAGACACAACAATAATAAAAACTTCAGGCCAAGAATTTTGATGAACATCGATGCAAAAATCCTCAACAAAATACTGGCAACTGAATACAGCAGCACATCAAAAAGTTTATCCACCATGATCAAGTAGGCTTTATCACAGGGATGTAATGTTGATTCAACATACACAAATCAGTACATGTGATTCATCACATAAACAGAAGTAGAGACAAAAAACACATGATTATTTTAATAGATGCATAAAAGGCTTTCAACAAAATTTAACACCCATTCATGTTAAAAAAGAAAAAACTCTCAATAAACTAGGTGTTGAAGGAACATACCTCACAATAGTGAGAGCCATATATGACAAACCCACAGCCAACATTATAATGAATGGGCAAAATCTGGAAACATTCCCCTTGAAAAATGACACAAGACAAAGATGACATCTCTCACCACTCTTATTCCACATAGTATTGGAATTTCTGGCCAGGGCAGTCAGGCAAGAGAAAGAAATAAAGGACATCCAAATAGGGAGCGAATAAGTCAAACTATCTCTGTTTGCAGACGGCATGATTCTATACCTACAAAACCCCATAGTCTAAGCCCAAAAGATTCTTAATATGATAAACAAATTCACCAAAGTCTAAGGATACAAAATCAATATGCAAAAATTACTAGCATCCTAATATACCAACAACAGTCAAGCCAAAAAGTGATTAATAGATTCAATGGTATACCTATCACACTACACATGGCATCCTTTATCGAATGAGAAAACACTATTTTAAAATTCATATGAAACCAAAAAGAATCCAGAATTGCTGAGGCAATCCTAAACATAAAGAACAAAGCTGGAGGCATCATGCTACCTTACTTCAAACTATACTACAAGGCTACAGTAACCAAAACAACATGGTACTGGTACAAGAAGAGATATATAGAAAAATAGAACAGAATAGAGAGCCCAGAAATAGTACCACACCCCTACAACTATCTGATCTTCAACAAACCTGACAAAAAAAGAAGGAAAATATTTTCTATTAAACAAATGGTGCTGGGATAACTGGCTAACCATATGGTGAAGATTGAAACTGGACCCCTTCCTTACACCATATACAAAAATTAACTCAAATGGCTAAAAGACTTAAATGTAAAACCCTAAAGTATAAAAACCATGGAAGATAGGCCGGGCGCGGTGGCTCAAGCCTGTAATCCCAGCACTTTGGGAGGCCAAGACGGGTGGATCACGAGGTCAGGAGATCAAGACCATTCTGGCTAACACGGTGAAACCCCGTCTCTACTAAAAAAGACAAAAAACTAGCCGGGCGAGGTGGCAGGCGCCTGTAGTCCCAGCTACTCGGGAGGCTGAGGCAGGAGAATGGCGTAAACCCGGGAGGCAGAGCTTGCAGTGAGCTGAGATCCGGCCACTGCACTCCAGCCCGGGGGACAGAGCGAGACTCCGTCTCAAAAAAAAAAAAAAAAAAAAAACCGTGGAAGACTACCTAGGCAATACCATTTGGGACATAGGCACAGGCAGGAATTTCTTGATGAAGATGCCAAAAGCAATGACAACAAAAACAAAAGTTTAAAAATTAGATCTAATTAAACTAAAGAGCTTCTGCACAGCAAATAAAAGCTATCAACAGAGTAAACAGATAGCCTATAGAATGAGAGAATTTTTTTGCGAACTATGCATCCAACAAAAATCTAATATCTACCATCTATGATGACCTTAACAAATTTACAAGAAAAAAAAAAGCAACCTCATAACAAAGTGGGCAAAGGACAAACAGACATTTTCTAAAAGAATACTAGCTTACTTTAATATTTTTCTTTTGCATTGACCTTTGGTGAAAGTGATTACTGTCTGTCTTTGAGGTGGTTGTTCTCTATAGGATCTCACAAGATTCTCTGAGTTTTTTGTTTAACATTTGACCCCTCTGGTGAGGTTGGAAAATTTTTTATGCACAACATCTTCAGATATGCTTTGCAAGTTGCTTGCTTTCACTCTCTCTCTCTTTCAGTGATGCCAATGTGTCATAGCTTTGGTCTCTTTACTTAATCTTATATTTATCAGAAAATTTGCTGATTCTTTTTTTTTCTTTATTTTTGTATGACTTAGTTCATTCACATATCCATTCTTCAAACTGTGAGATTCTTTCCTCCGCTTCACCTATTTTGCTGTTAATACTTTAAATTGTAATATGAAATTGTTGTAGTGAGTTTTTCAGTTCTAGAAGATCAGCTTGGTTCTTTCTTAAAATGACTTTTTTGTCTGTCAGATTTTGTATTATTTTCCTAGATGCCTTGGATTGCATTTCAACTTAATCCTAAATCTCTATGATCTTCATTACCATCTAGATTCCAATTCCTATGTCTGACATTTAAGACATTTAAGACTGGTGAAGAACCATTGCTGGGGAGCTAGTTCAGTCATCTGGAGATAAAAGATACTGGCTTTTTTATTTGCCAGAGATCTTGCACTGCTTCTTTCTCATCTTGTGTGTGAATGTTCCTTTAATTTTTGAAGTCGCCATCTTCTGAATAGGTCTTTTAGCTTTTGTATTATTTTATGCCCTTCGGTGTTTGACGGTGATATAAGTTGGATTCAGTCACGTGGCTTCATTTCTAGATAATTTCATGGGGCCCAGGCTCAGGTCAGCACCCCTAGGCTGCATGCTCCATCCCTGAGGAGCTGGGACCAGACCCACTGCTTCGTTCTCTTACCCCTTGAAGTTAACCGCTTGCTAAGCTGGAGGGGCCAAGGTGTTCCCAGTCCACTGGCCACAACACTCAAATTGGAGGTGCTAAAAAAAGTGCTTTATAGGCGCAGTAGCAGTGAGGTCTGTTTTCATGCACATGTGTCAGCAGCAGTGGGGCAGCAATGTGGCATATCCTGTGCAAACATTTGTGTGTGTGTGTGCGTCCTTGACTGACTTTGATATCTGGGTAATGCTGGTCTCACAGAAAGAATTTGAAATTGTATTCTTCTCTTCAAATTTTTCAGAGTTTGAGCCAGAATCATGTTAATTCTTATTTAAATGTTCAGTAGAATTCATCAGTGAAGCCATTTTGTCTAGGACTTTTCTTGCTGCAAGGTTTTTGATTATGAATTATCAATATATGTACATTTTTATTCTTCTTTATTGTTTTGATAAGTTATGTGTATCTAGGAATTTGTCCATTTCATTTAGATTATCCAATTTGTTGGCATACCATTGTTCATGGAACATTATTTTAAGCCTTATATTTACTAAATCATTATTTTATTTATTCTATTTATTTTATGAAGTCAGTAGTAATGTACCCACTTTCAATGCTCATTTTAGTAACTTGAGAAATTTCTCTTTTCTTATTCATTAATTTAGCTAAATATTTCACAACTTTGTTTATGTTTTTGAGGAGCAAACTTTTGGATACATAAATTTTTCTATATTGTTTTTCTACTTTCTCTTTTTTATTACTCTGCTCTTATCTTTATTATGTATTTTTTCTACTACTTTTGGGTTTAGTTTCTTCTTCTTTTTGTAGTTCCTTAACATATAAAGTTGTGTTGTTGATTTCAGATCTTTCTTCTTTGATTTAATGTAATTATTTACAGGTGTAAATTTTTCCCTTAGCACTGCTTTTGCTGCACTCTTCTTATTTACAGTTCTGCCCACCCTCATTCTATGGTATTGAAGCCACAAACGGTATTTTTAATATATTCTGTGCCCATCAACATGTGTTTATAATTTTTTATTTATTTATCCTATATAAAATAAAAAGTGAAGTTACAAATAAAAATTACAATAATACTGGTTTTTGTATTTACTCATGTATTTACCTTTGGTGAAGATATTTATATTTTCATAAATCTTCAATTTACTATCTAGCATAATTTTATTTCAACCTGAGAGACTTTCTTTAGCAATTCATGTAAGGAAGTTCTAGTGAAAATAGCATCCTGCAGTTTTGGTTTATCTGAGAATGTCTTCATTTTCTTCAATTTGAAGGGTAGTGTTGTCAAATATAAAATATCTCATTAGACAGTTTTTTTCTTCCATACTTTAAATGCATCATTCCATTGTCTCTGTTCTCCAATGTTTCTGCTGAGAAATCTGCTGCATTTTTTTATTGAAAAATATATACCCATTGTATATTAGTCCCTTTACTCTTGCTGCTTTAATATTCTTTGTTTTTGCCTTTTGATAGTTTGATTATCATGTATCTTATTGTGGGTCTTTATGGGTTTACTTATATAGAGTTTGCTTCGCTTCTTGGATTTGATGCTTTATGTCTTTCCTCAAATAAGCAAAATTTTGGTCCGCCCTTTCTTCAAATAAGCACTCTTCCCCTTTCTCTGTCTATAGTTTCCTAGAACTCCCATAGTGCAAATATCATTTTGCTTAATGGTGTTCAATAATTTTTTAGGCTCTGTCCACGTTTATTCATCCCTATTTTTTCCTTTTGATCCTTAGACATGACATTATCAAATATCCTATCTTTTATTTCATTAATTATTTCTTTAACCTGTTTGAGCCTGCTGCTCATTCTCTCAGGGAAGTTTTTAAATATGGTGCTATATTTTCATCTTCAAAATTTTTGTGTGGTTCCTCTTCATAATTTATATTTCTTGTTGGTATTCTCATTTTGTTTATAGATTATTTTCCTGATTTTCCTTAGTCCTTTGTTTATGCTTTTATTAATTCTTTGATTATGTTTGTATAATTGTTTTATGGTTTTTGGCTGATAAGTCAGATGAGTGTCTATTTTTCAGAAATAATTTCTGCTATTTTATTTTCTTCCTTTGAACAGGGCGTGTTTATGTGTCTGTGTCTGCCTGTGGATATATTTTGCTGAAAGTCGGGCATTTTTTTTTTTTTTTTAAATCAGTCACCTCTCCTAGTCTTTTTGAACTGGCTCTGTGCCTGGAAAATATTTTTCACTAATTAGCTTTGCATGTTCTAGGCCGTGTTAGGTCAGGTTTTCCAAACAAACAGGACCATTAGGAGACACACACACACACACAATTTATAAGATATTGGCTTATGGTATTATGGCTTACAAAATTATTGGCTTACAGAATTATGGAGACCAAGAAGTCCTGAAATCTGCCACCTGCAAGCTGGCAACCCAGGAATGTTGGTGGTGCAGTTTGAAGGCCTGAGAGCCAGAGAGTCAATGATGTAGATTCTGGTCCAAGTTTGAAGACCTGAGAACCAGGAGCACCAAGGGCAGGAGGATATTGATGTCCCAGAGCAAGCAGTCAAACAGAGAGTGAATTCAAGCTTACTTTGCCTTTTTGTTCTATTAAGGCTCTCAAGAATTAGATAATGCCACCTACGGTAGTGATGGCAATCTTCTTTACTCACATCACCAATTCAAATGCTAATCTCTTCCAGAAGCACCGTTACATATACACTAAAAAAATAATGTTTAAGAAGTTGCTTGGGGCCGGGCGCAGTGGCTCACGCCTGTAATCCCAGCACTTTGGGAGGCTGAGGTGGGTGGATCACCTGAGGTCAGGAGTTCGAGACCAGCCTGACCCACAAGGAAAAACCCCATCTCTACTAAAAATACAAAATTAGCTGAGCTTGGTGGCGCATGCCTATAATCCCAGCTACTTGGGAGGGCTGAGGCAGGAGAATCGCTTGAACCTGGGAGGTGGAGGTTGCGGTGAGCCGAGATCGTGCCATTGCACTCCAGCCTGGGCAACAAGCGCAAAACTCCGTCTCAAAAAGAAAAAAAAAAAAAAAGAAGTTGTTTGGGCATGTCATAATCCAGTCAATTTGACACATAGTATCAACCATCACATATGTTTTGTGATTAGCCAAATTGAATGATTAAGGTCTCTCAGATATTTTCTAAGTATACATCTTTACTGGCCTGTGTGTGCTTTTTGATTCTCTGTATACATGGCTATACATGGCTACTTTTAAATGTCTTAATTTTCTAAATTGTTTTCCCTCAGCCTCCTCTTGGGCCTTAGATGGTCTATTGCAAGTCTCCACCCATAATCTCTTGCTTCAGGCATCTGCGGGTCTTGCTCACCTTGAAGATTTCCCAAGAAGGGCCCACTGCTTCTCCCTGCCTGTAATCTGAGTTATGCAAAATAGAGACCAGTTACTTAAACACCGAGACAGGTTAGAACATTATAAATGAAATCTGCTCTACTAACTTCCATTTGAAGAATGGCATTAGTAACTGGGATGCTGCCTTATATCGTTTGCTGTCGGGCTCCACCTATAATCTCTTGCTCCAGACATTTGTAGGTGTGTGTCCCCTTTCATGTTCCTGGGCAGTGCCTGTGTTTTTCTCTGGCTGAGGCTTGAGTTATGCCATTTCACCTCCCCACTACCTGAGATCTGAGTTATGCAATACAAAGACAAGTTATTCAGAAAGCCCTCAGACATATTAGAACATAGCAAATAAGGTTGCACTTGTAACCCTTGAATTGATACAAATAAAATATAAAATAATAATAATAATAATAATAAAAGGAAGTAGCAAATAAGGTCTGCCCTACTCTCTCTGGTTCAAGGGAGGGAATTGGAAATTAGATAGCCACACCATGCTGGACAGGGTGTAGGATGTGGTGGCCAGAAATGCAATGAAATTTCCTACTGTTTTTAAAATGGCCTTTTAAAAAAATGAGTATTTGCTTTGTTGCTGTAGACCTCTGATTGTTTCCCAGGCCTCCAATAAGATAATTTAAACCATTTTATTTTCTTTCGTTTTGCTTTTGATGTCTTAATGGGGTCTTGGATCTTCCTGGTCTGTTGTTTTGCTGACAACATTACTTATTAGGTTGATTTTAAACTAATGGTGATAATAATGATCTTGACATTTATGGAGTGCAAATCCCATGTTTAATTGTCTTACATGCATTATCTCGTTTGATCTTCACAAATATTATTAGTGTATTTTATTTTAAAAATCTCTCTGAAGCATGGAGAATTTAAGAAAACATCCTAAGTACACTTACATAATAAGTGATAAAACCACAAATCTTATTTAGGCATTCCTGACACCGCACCCATTGTGCTAATGACTAGAACATATTTCTCTGAAGGAAATGATAATCAAATTTACATGTAAAATATAATATACACAAGTTATTATCGGTGCACAGAAGAGCAAACAAAAAGTTAAATTTATTTTTTTCCAGAGTTAAAAAAATGATATTTGTGTTGCTACACTTTATTCCAGAACCACAGAATCGCTCTCAACACAATAGTTTAGCCACATCTTCATCAGTCAATCAGAAATAAAAGTTGGGTTAAACACATTTTTCATCTTATAAAATATAACAATATTTATGATTTTAAGATTCATTGTAAATCTAATATTTTACAACATTCTGAAATACATGGAAGCTATAGCTAAACAAAATGGAAGTCTTTGGATTCCCAAAGACTTGACGTCAAGTCGTGATTCTGCCACTTGCTAGTTGTATGGTTAGCAGCAAGATATTTTTCCTCTCTAATCTTTAATTTTCATATTTAAATGGGGCTAAGAGTACTTGCTTCTTAAAACTGTGCTGCTGGCATTACCAGAGTGTAGTATAATAAAAATATGTATTTGTTTTTTGTCACCAGATTCTCACACAGTACGTCAAAAACCCTTGCAATTTTCTGAGTGATAAAAGCATCTTTTGATATTCACAACAGGTCCCTTTTGACCATACCTGAGTTTATGCGAACAAGGTAACTCATTGTGGGAACTTAGATAATATTTTCAAGGGAGGGGCTGGTCATGCAGCTGATTAGAGGGTTGAAACTTTTAGCACCATCCGCCAGCCTCCAGGGATGGGAGGAGGGATGGTAATTGAATTCAGAATTGAATATTCCCGATACAAAGAAATAATAAATATTAGAGTTTATGGATATGTGAATCACTTTAATTTGAACCAATTACCCATGATTTAATCAATCATGCCTATTTTACAAGGCCTTGATAAAAATCTCTTAACAATGAGTTTCAGAGAGATTCTGAATTGGATGCATATGTGCTGGGAGGGTGGCATACTAGAAGAAGTCACGAAAGTTTTCCCTTTGTCCCCAATTCCTTGTCTTGTGAATGTCTTCCTTTTGGCTATTCCTAGTTGATTTCCTTTATAATAAAATTGCAATCGCAAGTACATCTCTTTCCTGAGTTCTGTGCATATTTTTTTTTTTTTTTTTTTTTTTTTTTTTGAGACAGAGTCTCACTTTGTTGCCTAGGCTGGACTGCAGTGATGCAATCTCCACCCACTGCAACCTCCGCCTCCCGGGTTCAAGCAACTATCTTGCCCCAGCCTCCTGAGTAGCTGAGATTACAGGTGGCCACCACCACGCCAGGCTGATTTTCATATTTTTAGTAGAGACGAGTTTTCACCATGTTGACCAGGCTGGTCTCATACACCTGACCTCACGTGAATCTCTCGTCTTTGCCTCCCAAAGTGCTAGGATTACAGGCGTGAGCCACCGCGCCTGGATTTCTGTGCCTAATTCTATCAAATAATTGAACTTGAGGAGAGATTCATGGGAACTCTCAAATCTGTAGTAAGCTAGGTAGAGTGCAGTTAACTTGGGCATACTCAAGACTTGTGACTGATGTCTGAGGTGGTTATCATTTTGTGGGACTGAGCCCTCAGCCTGTGGGTTCTTTGTTGACCCTGGGCAGTTAGTGTCAAAATTGAATTGATTTGCAGGATGCCTAGATGGTATTGGAGAGTCGATTAGTGTTGAAAAAGCTTCATATAGAGATAAAAATAATAAAGTGCTAAGT